>NC_136952.1:0-286882 GCF_949987615.1 Pollachius pollachius
AACCTTACCTAACCCTTAACCTTAACCTATCTAACACTTAACCCTAACCCTAACCCTAACCCTACCCTAACCCTAACCCTAACCCTAACCCTAACCCTAACCCTAACCCTACCCTAACCCTAACCCTAACCCTAACCCTAAACCCTAACCCTAACCCTAACCCTAACCCTACCCTAACCTAACCCTAACCCTAACCCCTAACCCTAACCCTAACCCTAACCCTAACCCTAACCCTAACCCTAACCCTAACCCTAACCATAACCCTAACCCTAACCCTAACCCTAACCCTAACCCTAACCCTAACCCTAACCCTAACCCTAACCCTAACCCTAACCCTAACCCTAACCCTAACCCTAACCCTAACCCTAACCTAACCCTAACCCTAACCCTAACCTAACCCTAACCCTAACCCTAACCCTAACCCTAACCCTAACCCTAACCCTAACCCTAACCCTAACCCTAACCCTAACCCTAACCCTAACCCTAACCCTAACCCTAACCCTAACCCTAACCCTAACCCTAACCCTAACCCTAACCCTAACCCTAACCTAACCCTAACCCTAACCCTAACCCTAACCCTAACCCTAACCCTAACCCTAACCCTAACCCTAACCCTAACCCTAACCCTAACCCTAACCCTAACCCTAACCCTAACCCTAACCCTAACCTAACCCTAACCCTAACCCTAACCCTAACCCTAACCCTAACCCTAACCCTAACCCTAACCCTAACCCTAACCCTAACCCTAACCCTAACCCTAACCCTAACCCTAACCCTAACCCTAACCCTAACCCTAACCCTAACCCTAACCCTAACCCTAACCCTAACCCTAACCCTAACCCTAACCCTAACCCTAACCCTAACCCTAACCCTAACCACCCTAACCCTAACCCTAACCCTAACCCTAACCCTAACCCCTAACCCTAACCCTAACCCTAACCCTAACCCTAACCCTAACCCTAACCCTAACCCTAACCCTAACCCTAACCCTAACCCTAACCCTAACCCTAACCCTAACCCTAACCCTAACCCTAACCCTAACCCTAACCCTAACCCTAACCCTAACCCTAACCCTAACCCTAACCCTAACCCTAACCCTAACCCTAACCCTAACCCTAACCCTAACCCTAACCCTAACCCTAACCCTAACCCTAACCCTAACCCTAACCCTAACCCTAACCCTAACCCTAACCTACCCTAACCCTAACCCTAACCCTAACCCTAACCTAACCCTAACCCTAACCCTAACCCTAACCCTAACCCTAACCCTAACCCTAACCCTAACCCTAACCCTACCCTAACCCTAACCTAACCCTAACCCTAACCCTAACCCTAACCCTAACCCTAACCCTAACCCTAACCCTAACCCTAACCCTAACCCTAACCCTAACCCTAACCCTAACCCTAACCCTAACCCTAACCCTAACCCTAACCCTAACCTAACCCTAACCCTAACCCTAACCCTAACCCTAACCCTAACCCTAACCCTAACCCTAACCCTAACCCTAACCCTAACCCTAACCCTAACCCTAACCCTAACCCTAACCCTAACCCTAACCCTAACCCTAACCCTAACCCTAACCCTAACCCTAACCCTAACCCTAACCCTAACCCTAACCCTAACCCTAACCCTAACCCTAACCTAACCCTAACCCTAACCCTAACCCTAACCCTAACCCTAACCCTAACCCTAACCCTAACCCTAACCCTAACCCTAACCCTAACCCTAACCCTAACCCTAACCCTAACCCTAACCCTAACCCTAACCCTAACCCTAACCCTAACCCTAACCCTAACCCTAACCCTAACCCTAACCCTAACCCTAACCCTAACCCTAACCCTAACCCTAACCCTAACCCTAACCCTAACCCTAACCCTAACCCTAACCCTAACCCTAACCCTAACCCTAACCCTAACCCTAACCCTAACCCTAACCCTAACCCTAACCCTAACCCTAACCCTAACCCTAACCCTAACCCTAACCCTAACCCTAACCCTAACCCTAACCCTAACCCTAACCCTAACCCTAACCCTAACCCTAACCCTAACCCTAACCCTAACCCTAACCCTAACCCTAACCCTAACCCTAACCCTAACCCTAACCCTAACCCTAACCCTAACCCTAACCCTAACCCTAACCCTAACCCTAACCCTAACCCTAACCCTAACCCTAACCCTAACCCTAACCCTAACCCTAACCCTAACCCTAACCCTAACCCTAACCCTAACCCTAACCCTAACCCTAACCCTAACCCTAACCCTAACCCTAACCCTAACCCTAACCCTAACCCTAACCCTAACCCTAACCCTAACCCTAACCCTAACCCTAACCCTAACCCTAACCCTAACCCTAACCCTAACCCTAACCCTAACCCTAACCCTAACCCTAACCCTAACCCTAACCCTAACCCTAACCCTAACCCTAACCCTAACCCTAACCCTAACCCTAACCCTAACCCTAACCCTAACCCTAACCCTAACCCTAACCCTAACCCTAACCCTAACCCTAACCCTAACCCTAACCCTAACCCTAACCCTAACCCTAACCCTAACCCTAACCCTAACCCTAACCCTAACCCTAACCCTAACCCTAACCCTAACCCTAACCCTAACCCTAACCCTAACCCTAACCCTAACCCTAACCCTAACCCTAACCCTAACCCTAACCCTAACCCTAACCCTAACCCTAACCCTAACCCTAACCCTAACCCTAACCCTAACCCTAACCCTAACCCTAACCCTAACCCTAACCCTAACCCTAACCCTAACCCTAACCCTAACCCTAACCCTAACCCTAACCCTAACCCTAACCCTAACCCTAACCCTAACCCTAACCCTAACCCTAACCCTAACCCTAACCCTAACCCTAACCCTAACCCTAACCCTAACCCTAACCCTAACCCTAACCCTAACCCTAACCCTAACCCTAACCCTAACCCTAACCCTAACCCTAACCCTAACCCTAACCCTAACCCTAACCCTAACCCTAACCCTAACCCTAACCCTAACCCTAACCCTAACCCTAACCCTAACCCTAACCCTAACCCTAACCCTAACCCTAACCCTAACCCTAACCCTAACCCTAACCCTAACCCTAACCCTAACCCTAACCCTAACCCTAACCCTAACCCTAACCCTAACCCTAACCCTAACCCTAACCCTAACCCTAACCCTAACCCTAACCCTAACCCTAACCCTAACCCTAACCCTAACCCTAACCCTAACCCTAACCCTAACCCTAACCCTAACCCTAACCCTAACCCTAACCCTAACCCTAACCCTAACCCTAACCCTAACCCTAACCCTAACCCTAACCCTAACCCTAACCCTAACCCTAACCCTAACCCTAACCCTAACCCTAACCCTAACCCTAACCCTAACCCTAACCCTAACCCTAACCCTAACCCTAACCCTAACCCTAACCCTAACCCTAACCCTAACCCTAACCCTAACCCTAACCCTAACCCTAACCCTAACCCTAACCCTAACCCTAACCCTAACCCTAACCCTAACCCTAACCCTAACCCTAACCCTAACCCTAACCCTAACCCTAACCCTAACCCTAACCCTAACCCTAACCCTAACCCTAACCCTAACCCTAACCCTAACCCTAACCCTAACCCTAACCCTAACCCTAACCCTAACCCTAACCCTAACCCTAACCCTAACCCTAACCCTAACCCTAACCCTAACCCTAACCCTAACCCTAACCCTAACCCTAACCCTAACCCTAACCCTAACCCTAACCCTAACCCTAACCCTAACCCTAACCCTAACCCTAACCCTAACCCTAACCCTAACCCTAACCCTAACCCTAACCCTAACCCTAACCCTAACCCTAACCCTAACCCTAACCCTAACCCTAACCCTAACCCTAACCCTAACCCTAACCCTAACCCTAACCCTAACCCTAACCCTAACCCTAACCCTAACCCTAACCCTAACCCTAACCCTAACCCTAACCCTAACCCTAACCCTAACCCTAACCCTAACCCTAACCCTAACCCTAACCCTAACCCTAACCCTAACCCTAACCCTAACCCTAACCCTAACCCTAACCCTAACCCTAACCCTAACCCTAACCCTAACCCTAACCCTAACCCTAACCCTAACCCTAACCCTAACCCTAACCCTAACCCTAACCCTAACCCTAACCCTAACCCTAACCCTAACCCTAACCCTAACCCTAACCCTAACCCTAACCCTAACCCTAACCCTAACCCTAACCCTAACCCTAACCCTAACCCTAACCCTAACCCTAACCCTAACCCTAACCCTAACCCTAACCCTAACCCTAACCCTAACCCTAACCCTAACCCTAACCCTAACCCTAACCCTAACCCTAACCCTAACCCTAACCCTAACCCTAACCCTAACCCTAACCCTAACCCTAACCCTAACCCTAACCCTAACCCTAACCCTAACCCTAACCCTAACCCTAACCCTAACCCTAACCCTAACCCTAACCCTAACCCTAACCCTAACCCTAACCCTAACCCTAACCCTAACCCTAACCCTAACCCTAACCCTAACCCTAACCCTAACCCTAACCCTAACCCTAACCCTAACCCTAACCCTAACCCTAACCCTAACCCTAACCCTAACCCTAACCCTAACCCTAACCCTAACCCTAACCCTAACCCTAACCCTAACCCTAACCCTAACCCTAACCCTAACCCTAACCCTAACCCTAACCCTAACCCTAACCCTAACCCTAACCCTAACCCTAACCCTAACCCTAACCCTAACCCTAACCCTAACCCTAACCCTAACCCTAACCCTAACCCTAACCCTAACCCTAACCCTAACCCTAACCCTAACCCTAACCCTAACCCTAACCCTAACCCTAACCCTAACCCTAACCCTAACCCTAACCCTAACCCTAACCCTAACCCTAACCCTAACCCTAACCCTAACCCTAACCCTAACCCTAACCCTAACCCTAACCCTAACCCTAACCCTAACCCTAACCCTAACCCTAACCCTAACCCTAACCCTAACCCTAACCCTAACCCTAACCCTAACCCTAACCCTAACCCTAACCCTAACCCTAACCCTAACCCTAACCCTAACCCTAACCCTAACCCTAACCCTAACCCTAACCCTAACCCTAACCCTAACCCTAACCCTAACCCTAACCCTAACCCTAACCCTAACCCTAACCCTAACCCTAACCCTAACCCTAACCCTAACCCTAACCCTAACCCTAACCCTAACCCTAACCCTAACCCTAACCCTAACCCTAACCCTAACCCTAACCCTAACCCTAACCCTAACCCTAACCCTAACCCTAACCCTAACCCTAACCCTAACCCTAACCCTAACCCTAACCCTAACCCTAACCCTAACCCTAACCCTAACCCTAACCCTAACCCTAACCCTAACCCTAACCCTAACCCTAACCCTAACCCTAACCCTAACCCTAACCCTAACCCTAACCCTAACCCTAACCCTAACCCTAACCCTAACCCTAACCCTAACCCTAACCCTAACCCTAACCCTAACCCTAACCCTAACCCTAACCCTAACCCTAACCCTAACCCTAACCCTAACCCTAACCCTAACCCTAACCCTAACCCTAACCCTAACCCTAACCCTAACCCTAACCCTAACCCTAACCCTAACCCTAACCCTAACCCTAACCCTAACCCTAACCCTAACCCTAACCCTAACCCTAACCCTAACCCTAACCCTAACCCTAACCCTAACCCTAACCCTAACCCTAACCCTAACCCTAACCCTAACCCTAACCCTAACCCTAACCCTAACCCTAACCCTAACCCTAACCCTAACCCTAACCCTAACCCTAACCCTAACCCTAACCCTAACCCTAACCCTAACCCTAACCCTAACCCTAACCCTAACCCTAACCCTAACCCTAACCCTAACCCTAACCCTAACCCTAACCCTAACCCTAACCCTAACCCTAACCCTAACCCTAACCCTAACCCTAACCCTAACCCTAACCCTAACCCTAACCCTAACCCTAACCCTAACCCTAACCCTAACCCTAACCCTAACCCTAACCCTAACCCTAACCCTAACCCTAACCCTAACCCTAACCCTAACCCTAACCCTAACCCTAACCCTAACCCTAACCCTAACCCTAACCCTAACCCTAACCCTAACCCTAACCCTAACCCTAACCCTAACCCTAACCCTAACCCTAACCCTAACCCTAACCCTAACCCTAACCCTAACCCTAACCCTAACCCTAACCCTAACCCTAACCCTAACCCTAACCCTAACCCTAACCCTAACCCTAACCCTAACCCTAACCCTAACCCTAACCCTAACCCTAACCCTAACCCTAACCCTAACCCTAACCCTAACCCTAACCCTAACCCTAACCCTAACCCTAACCCTAACCCTAACCCTAACCCTAACCCTAACCCTAACCCTAACCCTAACCCTAACCCTAACCCTAACCCTAACCCTAACCCTAACCCTAACCCTAACCCTAACCCTAACCCTAACCCTAACCCTAACCCTAACCCTAACCCTAACCCTAACCCTAACCCTAACCCTAACCCTAACCCTAACCCTAACCCTAACCCTAACCCTAACCCTAACCCTAACCCTAACCCTAACCCTAACCCTAACCCTAACCCTAACCCTAACCCTAACCCTAACCCTAACCCTAACCCTAACCCTAACCCTAACCCTAACCCTAACCCTAACCCTAACCCTAACCCTAACCCTAACCCTAACCCTAACCCTAACCCTAACCCTAACCCTAACCCTAACCCTAACCCTAACCCTAACCCTAACCCTAACCCTAACCCTAACCCTAACCCTAACCCTAACCCTAACCCTAACCCTAACCCTAACCCTAACCCTAACCCTAACCCTAACCCTAACCCTAACCCTAACCCTAACCCTAACCCTAACCCTAACCCTAACCCTAACCCTAACCCTAACCCTAACCCTAACCCTAACCCTAACCCTAACCCTAACCCTAACCCTAACCCTAACCCTAACCCTAACCCTAACCCTAACCCTAACCCTAACCCTAACCCTAACCCTAACCCTAACCCTAACCCTAACCCTAACCCTAACCCTAACCCTAACCCTAACCCTAACCCTAACCCTAACCCTAACCCTAACCCTAACCCTAACCCTAACCCTAACCCTAACCCTAACCCTAACCCTAACCCTAACCCTAACCCTAACCCTAACCCTAACCCTAACCCTAACCCTAACCCTAACCCTAACCCTAACCCTAACCCTAACCCTAACCCTAACCCTAACCCTAACCCTAACCCTAACCCTAACCCTAACCCTAACCCTAACCCTAACCCTAACCCTAACCCTAACCCTAACCCTAACCCTAACCCTAACCCTAACCCTAACCCTAACCCTAACCCTAACCCTAACCCTAACCCTAACCCTAACCCTAACCCTAACCCTAACCCTAACCCTAACCCTAACCCTAACCCTAACCCTAACCCTAACCCTAACCCTAACCCTAACCCTAACCCTAACCCTAACCCTAACCCTAACCCTAACCCTAACCCTAACCCTAACCCTAACCCTAACCCTAACCCTAACCCTAACCCTAACCCTAACCCTAACCCTAACCCTAACCCTAACCCTAACCCTAACCCTAACCCTAACCCTAACCCTAACCCTAACCCTAACCCTAACCCTAACCCTAACCCTAACCCTAACCCTAACCCTAACCCTAACCCTAACCCTAACCCTAACCCTAACCCTAACCCTAACCCTAACCCTAACCCTAACCCTAACCCTAACCCTAACCCTAACCCTAACCCTAACCCTAACCCTAACCCTAACCCTAACCCTAACCCTAACCCTAACCCTAACCCTAACCCTAACCCTAACCCTAACCCTAACCCTAACCCTAACCCTAACCCTAACCCTAACCCTAACCCTAACCCTAACCCTAACCCTAACCCTAACCCTAACCCTAACCCTAACCCTAACCCTAACCCTAACCCTAACCCTAACCCTAACCCTAACCCTAACCCTAACCCTAACCCTAACCCTAACCCTAACCCTAACCCTAACCCTAACCCTAACCCTAACCCTAACCCTAACCCTAACCCTAACCCTAACCCTAACCCTAACCCTAACCCTAACCCTAACCCTAACCCTAACCCTAACCCTAACCCTAACCCTAACCCTAACCCTAACCCTAACCCTAACCCTAACCCTAACCCTAACCCTAACCCTAACCCTAACCCTAACCCTAACCCTAACCCTAACCCTAACCCTAACCCTAACCCTAACCCTAACCCTAACCCTAACCCTAACCCTAACCCTAACCCTAACCCTAACCCTAACCCTAACCCTAACCCTAACCCTAACCCTAACCCTAACCCTAACCCTAACCCTAACCCTAACCCTAACCCTAACCCTAACCCTAACCCTAACCCTAACCCTAACCCTAACCCTAACCCTAACCCTAACCCTAACCCTAACCCTAACCCTAACCCTAACCCTAACCCTAACCCTAACCCTAACCCTAACCCTAACCCTAACCCTAACCCTAACCCTAACCCTAACCCTAACCCTAACCCTAACCCTAACCCTAACCCTAACCCTAACCCTAACCCTAACCCTAACCCTAACCCTAACCCTAACCCTAACCCTAACCCTAACCCTAACCCTAACCCTAACCCTAACCCTAACCCTAACCCTAACCCTAACCCTAACCCTAACCCTAACCCTAACCCTAACCCTAACCCTAACCCTAACCCTAACCCTAACCCTAACCCTAACCCTAACCCTAACCCTAACCCTAACCCTAACCCTAACCCTAACCCTAACCCTAACCCTAACCCTAACCCTAACCCTAACCCTAACCCTAACCCTAACCCTAACCCTAACCCTAACCCTAACCCTAACCCTAACCCTAACCCTAACCCTAACCCTAACCCTAACCCTAACCCTAACCCTAACCCTAACCCTAACCCTAACCCTAACCCTAACCCTAACCCTAACCCTAACCCTAACCCTAACCCTAACCCTAACCCTAACCCTAACCCTAACCCTAACCCTAACCCTAACCCTAACCCTAACCCTAACCCTAACCCTAACCCTAACCCTAACCCTAACCCTAACCCTAACCCTAACCCTAACCCTAACCCTAACCCTAACCCTAACCCTAACCCTAACCCTAACCCTAACCCTAACCCTAACCCTAACCCTAACCCTAACCCTAACCCTAACCCTAACCCTAACCCTAACCCTAACCCTAACCCTAACCCTAACCCTAACCCTAACCCTAACCCTAACCCTAACCCTAACCCTAACCCTAACCCTAACCCTAACCCTAACCCTAACCCTAACCCTAACCCTAACCCTAACCCTAACCCTAACCCTAACCCTAACCCTAACCCTAACCCTAACCCTAACCCTAACCCTAACCCTAACCCTAACCCTAACCCTAACCCTAACCCTAACCCTAACCCTAACCCTAACCCTAACCCTAACCCTAACCCTAACCCTAACCCTAACCCTAACCCTAACCCTAACCCTAACCCTAACCCTAACCCTAACCCTAACCCTAACCCTAACCCTAACCCTAACCCTAACCCTAACCCTAACCCTAACCCTAACCCTAACCCTAACCCTAACCCTAACCCTAACCCTAACCCTAACCCTAACCCTAACCCTAACCCTAACCCTAACCCTAACCCTAACCCTAACCCTAACCCTAACCCTAACCCTAACCCTAACCCTAACCCTAACCCTAACCCTAACCCTAACCCTAACCCTAACCCTAACCCTAACCCTAACCCTAACCCTAACCCTAACCCTAACCCTAACCCTAACCCTAACCCTAACCCTAACCCTAACCCTAACCCTAACCCTAACCCTAACCCTAACCCTAACCCTAACCCTAACCCTAACCCTAACCCTAACCCTAACCCTAACCCTAACCCTAACCCTAACCCTAACCCTAACCCTAACCCTAACCCTAACCCTAACCCTAACCCTAACCCTAACCCTAACCCTAACCCTAACCCTAACCCTAACCCTAACCCTAACCCTAACCCTAACCCTAACCCTAACCCTAACCCTAACCCTAACCCTAACCCTAACCCTAACCCTAACCCTAACCCTAACCCTAACCCTAACCCTAACCCTAACCCTAACCCTAACCCTAACCCTAACCCTAACCCTAACCCTAACCCTAACCCTAACCCTAACCCTAACCCTAACCCTAACCCTAACCCTAACCCTAACCCTAACCCTAACCCTAACCCTAACCCTAACCCTAACCCTAACCCTAACCCTAACCCTAACCCTAACCCTAACCCTAACCCTAACCCTAACCCTAACCCTAACCCTAACCCTAACCCTAACCCTAACCCTAACCCTAACCCTAACCCTAACCCTAACCCTAACCCTAACCCTAACCCTAACCCTAACCCTAACCCTAACCCTAACCCTAACCCTAACCCTAACCCTAACCCTAACCCTAACCCTAACCCTAACCCTAACCCTAACCCTAACCCTAACCCTAACCCTAACCCTAACCCTAACCCTAACCCTAACCCTAACCCTAACCCTAACCCTAACCCTAACCCTAACCCTAACCCTAACCCTAACCCTAACCCTAACCCTAACCCTAACCCTAACCCTAACCCTAACCCTAACCCTAACCCTAACCCTAACCCTAACCCTAACCCTAACCCTAACCCTAACCCTAACCCTAACCCTAACCCTAACCCTAACCCTAACCCTAACCCTAACCCTAACCCTAACCCTAACCCTAACCCTAACCCTAACCCTAACCCTAACCCTAACCCTAACCCTAACCCTAACCCTAACCCTAACCCTAACCCTAACCCTAACCCTAACCCTAACCCTAACCCTAACCCTAACCCTAACCCTAACCCTAACCCTAACCCTAACCCTAACCCTAACCCTAACCCTAACCCTAACCCTAACCCTAACCCTAACCCTAACCCTAACCCTAACCCTAACCCTAACCCTAACCCTAACCCTAACCCTAACCCTAACCCTAACCCTAACCCTAACCCTAACCCTAACCCTAACCCTAACCCTAACCCTAACCCTAACCCTAACCCTAACCCTAACCCTAACCCTAACCCTAACCCTAACCCTAACCCTAACCCTAACCCTAACCCTAACCCTAACCCTAACCCTAACCCTAACCCTAACCCTAACCCTAACCCTAACCCTAACCCTAACCCTAACCCTAACCCTAACCCTAACCCTAACCCTAACCCTAACCCTAACCCTAACCCTAACCCTAACCCTAACCCTAACCCTAACCCTAACCCTAACCCTAACCCTAACCCTAACCCTAACCCTAACCCTAACCCTAACCCTAACCCTAACCCTAACCCTAACCCTAACCCTAACCCTAACCCTAACCCTAACCCTAACCCTAACCCTAACCCTAACCCTAACCCTAACCCTAACCCTAACCCTAACCCTAACCCTAACCCTAACCCTAACCCTAACCCTAACCCTAACCCTAACCCTAACCCTAACCCTAACCCTAACCCTAACCCTAACCCTAACCCTAACCCTAACCCTAACCCTAACCCTAACCCTAACCCTAACCCTAACCCTAACCCTAACCCTAACCCTAACCCTAACCCTAACCCTAACCCTAACCCTAACCCTAACCCTAACCCTAACCCTAACCCTAACCCTAACCCTAACCCTAACCCTAACCCTAACCCTAACCCTAACAATCTCCTGACCAGGTTTACACAACACCGTTTTAACATTTGTAGGCTGAAGAACACGCACCTCCCCCTGGTAAAACACTTTATCGAGCACGGTTGGTCTGCCTTGACGGCCACGGTGTTGGAGTCCAACCCCAGGTGGTCCGTCTCGATGAGACGCAGGGCGGAGCGCCTTTGGATGCGCCGTTTGGACACCATACAGCCCATGGGTTTGAACATGGGGGTGGGCTTGGGGGCCCGGGGTAGTTAGCAGTTGACGGACTGTGCACTTGACGTCGGCGCCTTCGGCGGCGGCGTCTGCCTTTTTTTTCAATTCCTAACCCGCCCGTGCCTCGCTGTGGACGCTCCTGGTCTCCTTGCTCGCCTCCCTCGCTGGAGGCTTCCCCTCCTGGACTCTAACACGATGGTGCCTCGGGACGACGGACCTGCAACTTCCTGTGCTCCGGACCACTTCAGGTCAACATTTGATACGTTGTTGGTTCCGGTTTATATCCATGTGTATTTTCACTGTGTCTCTGTATACGCTGTTGCGTCTGTTTTTTGCACAGGTTGGTCCTGCAGGTCACTTTCGTTCCTTTGTACATTTGATGGTTATGTATATATACTGTTGGTAACATATTCATGGTCATGTGTGTCCCCGACCGAGCCGTAGGTAATTTTTCATGTGTTGTTTGCCTCCTGGATCCCCGCCCCCACCCCACCCTGGCCCCGCCCTTACCCCCGCCCTAGCCCTGGCCCTAACCTTAACCACTCCCTGCCCTGGCCCTTACCTTAACCACACCTTACCCTGGCCCTAACCCTAACCTTAACCCTAACCTTAACCCCATTCACCCTAACCTTAACCCTAACCTTAACCCCTTCACCCTAACCCCCGCCCTGGCCCTGGCCCTTACCTTAACCACTCCCTACCCTGGCCCTAACCTTAACCACACCTTACCCTGGCCCTAACCCCAACCTTAACCCTAACCTTAACCTCCTCACCCTTACCCCCGCCCTGGCCCTGGCCCTTACCTTAACCACTCTCTGCCCTGGTCCCTAACCTTAACCACACCCTACCCTGGCCCTTACCCGAACCATAGCCCTAACCTTCCTTCCCTCTCCCAGCCCTGTTTTGTATCGTTATTTATATATATTTTTTATTTGTGGTTGGTTTTTCTTCGGGTTTTATTTATATAAACAATTTGTTTTCTTTTATTTTTTTATTTATTATTTATTTATTATTTTTTATTTTTTATTTTTTATTTCTTTTATTTTCTTTTGTTTTTCTTTTTTCTTTTTCTTTATCTATGTTGTTTCCCTCCTCCTTATTACTATTGTATTATTATCCGTGTGTTTAGGGGTTTTGTACACCCTTTTGGGTTTTGATCGCGTTTCCATATATGGAACAACTCACATGGTCCCGCACTGTCGTGTGATTGGCTGATGCACTTCCTGGTGGCCATTTGGTTTCTTGTTTTGATCGCGTTTCCATATATGGAACAACCCACATGGACCCGTACTGTCGTGTGATTGGCTGCTGCACTTCCGGGTGGCCATTTTGTTTGTTGTTGACGGTTGTTCAAGCCGAGTTAACATGAGGCCTTCTTATTGGCCCGTTTACAGGAAGGAGGTTGAGGTCACTGAGGGTTCATGTCCCCTTGGTTCGCGCTCTCTTCAACCAGCATGTTTTTCGGACATTAACACCACGGCTCGGTCGCATAACTCTAAGGGAATGTTACACACTGTTTATTCGCCTGATGAAGGTATTTTTATTACCGAAACGTAGCGAATAGTTTCTTTAAAATAAAAGAAACTTTATTTTGACCATTTGTTACCGTTTTTTCTTAACCATCAACCGTGATTCCTTCCGACCTGTTGCCATGTCCGACCGCCACGGAGACGGCCATTGGACGGTTGTCCACCGCGTTAGGGGTCGCAGGAGATCCCGGGACCCTGTTGAGGCCCTTGCACCGGTGAGTCGACCTCTTTTACGGCCGCACCACATGAGACGCACCTATGCGTCGGTGACTAGAACAGACTGCCGCGCCTGGGCCTCGCGCGACCTATCGCCGCGTGTTGCCTGGCGCGGTCTACCCGACCACGTCCGGGTCCCGCGCAGCCCATTTCCTCGGGCACCCCGTCGTCGCCGCCATGATCCCTATCGGGCCACGGGTTCCGACCTGCCGTCGCGTGGGTTCGAGCGCCGCCGTGGCGGCCCTTGGGACCGGGACTTTGACCCGACCTTCCGCCCCGTTCTAGTGGAACGGTACCGCCCGCCGTGGCGCCCCGGACGTCACCGCCGTGACCGCGGGGCCCGCGACCTCGGCCGGGGGCCTATTCCCCGCTCCGGAACCGATGACGACGCTAGGGCCCAACTTGCAGTGCCGCCGCGGGAGGGAGTCCGGACTCGTGTCCCCGACGCCCCGCTGTCCACCGACCCGGACTTCAGCCTGAAAAACAGGTTAGTGTTTGGCATTATCAAGGCCTCTCACCATCTCGACAATGTGACCGGACCTGAGCCCCCGGTCACCATCTCCAGAATAACCAGAACATTAATCATGACCATCAAGCCGGCGGCCCCCAACGCAGCTACACTGTCCCTCATTGCGGGGAACGCCAAGAACTGGGCCCACACCACGGCCCTCATCCTGAGGGACCACTACCGGGACACGGTTGCGGATAAAATCCAGGTCCTGACACGGTTGCTGGAGCCCGACTGGCGCCAGAACTTTGATATCGCGGCTGCCTGGGCTAGGCGACACTTTGGCCCCAGGTTACGCCAGACGACCCTGGATGACGCACGTGCCCTGCTGGGGCGCCGTTTGGACGGCTGTGGGTCAACGGAAGGCCCGACGACGCAGCCGCCCTCCTCTGCACCGCCGACCGGGCCTTCCATCAGCGCTCATCGTGTTGCTGAGGTCCTCGAGGATCCACGCTGGGACGCGGACGCTGGCCTCTCTCCTGTGCTTCCCCCTCCTGCCTCTCTTTTTTCTCCCTGTCCTCCTCCTCCTTCCTCCCCCCTCTCCAGCCCTCCCCCCCTCCCCATCCCCTCCGGCTCCTCTCTCCTCTCCCCTGTCCTTCCTCTCCCTCCTCCAGGCTCGCGGCCCTCTCCGGACCCGCCCAGAAAGCAGCGGGGGTCGTGCCCTTCCACGCGCACTACGGGCCTGAAGGCAGCCACTCCTCTTCCCCCCGCGCCCGCGCCCTTGGGTACGACGCCCTCAGCCGGAGAGCCCTCCACGTCCGCCGACCGGGGCGGCGCTCCTCTCTCCACACCCCTGGGCCCTGTCCAGCGCTGTCTGCGCCTTCGCTCTTCGGGGGTCGTCATTCCGGACACGCCCACCCGCCGCACCACCAGGCACGTCAGCACCACAAAGAAGCTGAGTGAGTGGGGCCTCCGTGCTAGGGAGGAGTGCCTCATCTTGGGGGACTCCAACCTGGCCAGGTTCCCTCCCTTCCAGCGGCCGGGCCTTCAGGTCGACAGTTTCCCGGGGGCCACGTTTCGACACGCCGGGGCCATCTTGGCCAAGACTGCCGTCTCCCCCGATGTCCGCAAGGTAATTCTCGCCTTCGGCCTCAACGACAGGGCTTGCGTGTCTGACCAGGGCACTATTAGGCAGCTCCGGAACGCCATTAGGATGGCTAAGCTCTGCTTTCCCCTAGCCAGGGTCATGGTCCCTGAAATTAACTTCTCCAGGTCCTTGCCCCATAGAGAGCAGGATAATCTGCGCCGTCTTAATGATTACATCACCGCCCATTGCCACTTTATCCCGGCGCTTTCTAGGAAATGTTTTAGCACCGATAGAGACGGTATCCACTGGTCCCATCCTACCGCCAAGCTCTTCCTAGAGCACTGGATACAGTCGTTAAATTAGTGACCCCCGCGCACGACGATACGCAAAAGGGGAGCAAATCCGTCATTAACCTCTGTAAAAATTTCACACTGTCTGCGGCGCAATTTTCCGTCCTCGAGAGGGGCCTTGCCTTTATTCCCACCAAGGGAGGCGGCGCTGATAACATGCGACATCAAATACGATCCGACATACAGCAATACCATCGCAGGGTCAAACTGGCGGTTTACTTCGAGGGCCAGCCGGACTCGTCGCGACCCCCCTTCACACCTAGATCGCAGTGGGTTCCCCCCAAGGGCAGTCTCCCTGCGGAGGTTTCCACTTTGGTCGACTCTGACGTTAGGTTTTTTCAGGATGAGTTCCGCATAGGCCGGGTCAGGGATAACCTCGATGCGGAGGAGTTTGCCGCGCTCTTATCGTTAAAAAACAATGACGCCGTCGTCATCAAACCCGCGGATAAGGGCAGCGCTGTAGTTCTTATGGACAGAGAACAATATCTGTGGGAGGGACATAGACAGTTGAATAATCCCACCTACTATTCGAAATTAACACGTCCCATCTACCCGGACACTGTCCCCCTCGTCGTTAATATCGTGTGGGCGCTGTGGGGTAAGAAATTTATCGACCATAAGCAACGCAACTATCTCGTGGGGGGTGCTGCGCCCAGGCCCAGGCTCTTCTATATGCTGCCCAAAATCCATAAGGACCCCGCGTCTTGGAGCAGGCCTCACGAGATCCCTCCCGGTAGGCCGATCGTGTCGGACTGCAGCAGCGAAACCTACTACACGGCAGAGTTCATCGACTTTCACCTTAATCCGCTCTCGACCAGACACGCCAGTTATGTTAAGGACACCTACGATTTTGTTAATAAAATTAATCACATGCACGTTCCCGCCGACTCCCTCTTGTTCACCATGGACGTCGACAGCCTCTACACGAACATTGACATCTCCGAGGGCTTACAGGCTGTTAAAAATATTTTTCGCGCGTTCCCGGACGCCACTAGGCCCGATAAGGAACTTCTGCAGCTCTTAGAAATTAATCTTACCCGTAACGATTTTGAATTTGACGGGCAATTCTTCCTTCAAATCAAGGGCACGGCCATGGGTAAGAAATTCGCGCCGGCCTACGCAAACATTTTCATGGCAGAGTGGGAGGTCGCGGCCCTGGCCTCCTGTTCCAAAAAGCCCCTCTACTACCTTAGATATTTGGATGACATCTGGGGGGTGTGGCCCCACTCGGAGGGAGATTTTAATCAGTTCCTTATCACGTTGAACGCCCACAATCCGTCCATCACGCTCAAATCTTGTCTCGACGCTTCTTCGGTCGACTTCCTCGACACGACGACGTTCAAGGGCCCCACGTTCTCCTCCCAACATAAGTTGGACGTTAAAGTTTTCTTTAAGACCACCGACACCCACGCTCTACTACACCGATCCAGCTTCCATCCGAAGCACACGTACGCCGGCCTGTTGAAATCGCAATTGCTTAGATTCCACAGAATATGCACTAACCGAGAGGACTTTATTAAAGCCACCAAAGTGCTTTTCGCCGCGTTGTCCACCAGGGGGTACTCTAGGTCCTTCCTACGGAAGGCCTTCAGGACCTTTGGGGACACTAAACCGGTCGTCGTAGGCTCGCGACTTCCCTTCGTCACAACCTACTCTCCGTCGTCTGTACGCTTAGTCAGGGCCATTAAAGTTCATTTCTCCCGTCTGTTGGACGGCACTCGGCTCTTGCGGGACTATGGCATTATCGCGGCCTACCGCAAAAACAAGAACCTGCAGAACATCCTGGTTAGGGCCAAGCTCCGCCCACTGTCCCGCCCCAGATCCAATAGACGCGGGGATTTCTATAAATACCAGCCCTGGGTGCGTAACCGACACAACGGTGACGTGTTCCCCACGCAGAGACAGTGTGACTCTCTCACTAAAAACTGTGTCTATCTCATCCGGTGTAAGACCTGCGACGCCCAATATGTGGGGGAAACACAAAACAATCTCCTGACCAGGTTTACACAACACCGTTTTAACATTTGTAGGCTGAAGAACACGCACCTCCCCCTGGTAAAACACTTTATCGAGCACGGTTGGTCTGCCTTGACGGCCACGGTGTTGGAGTCCAACCCCAGGTGGTCCGTCTCGATGAGACGCAGGGCGGAGCGCCTTTGGATGCGCCGTTTGGACACCATACAGCCCATGGGTTTGAACGTGGGGGTGGGCTTGGGGGCCCGGGGTAGTTAGCAGTTGACGGACTGTGCACTTGACGTCGCCGCCTTCGGCGGCGGCGTCTGCCTTTTTTTTCAATTCCTAACCCGCCCGTGCCTCGCTGTGGACGCTCCTGGTCTCCTTGCTCGCCTCCCTCGCTGGAGGCTTCCCCTCCTGGACTCTAACACGATGGTGCCTCGGGACGACGGACCTGCAACTTCCTGTGCTCCGGACCACTTCAGGTCAACATTTGATACGTTGTTGGTTCCGGTTTATATCCATGTGTATTTTCACTGTGTCTCTGTATACGCTGTTGCGTCTGTTTTTTGCACAGGTTGGTCCTGCAGGTCACTTTCGTTCCTTTGTACATTTGATGGTTATGTATATATACTGTTGGTAACATATTCATGGTCATGTGTGTCCCCGACCGAGCCGTAGGTAATTTTTCATGTGTTGTTTGCCTCCTGGATCCCCGCCCCCACCCCACCCTGGCCCCACCCTTACCCCCGCCCTAGCCCTGGCCCTAACCTTAACCACTCCCTGCCCTGGCCCTTACCTTAACCACACCTTACCCTGGCCCTAACCCTAACCTTAACCCTAACCTTAACCCCATTCACCCTAACCTTAACCCTAACCTTAACCCCTTCACCCTAACCCCCGCCCTGGCCCTGGCCCTTACCTTAACCACTCCCTACCCTGGCCCTAACCTTAACCACACCTTACCCTGGCCCTAACCCCAACCTTAACCCTAACCTTAACCTCCTCACCCTTACCCCCGCCCTGGCCCTGGCCCTTACCTTAACCACTCTCTGCCCTGGTCCCTAACCTTAACCACACCCTACCCTGGCCCTTACCCGAACCATAGCCCTAACCTTCCTTCCCTCTCCCAGCCCTGTTTTGTATCGTTATTTATATATATTTTTTATTTGTGGTTGGTTTTTCTTCGGGTTTTATTTATATAAACAATTTGTTTTCTTTTATTTTTTTATTTATTATTTATTATTTATTATTTTTTATTTTATTTATTTCTTTTATTTTCTTTTGTTTTTCTTTTTCTTTTTCTTTATCTATGTTGTTTCCCTCCTCCTTATTACTATTGTATTATTATCCGTGTGTTTAGGGGTTTTGTACACCCTTTTGGGTTTTGATCGCGTTTCCATATATGGAACAACTCACATGGTCCCGCACTGTCGTGTGATTGGCTGATGCACTTCCTGGTGGCCATTTGGTTTCTTGTTTTGATCGCGTTTCCATATATGGAACAACCCACATGGACCCGTACTGTCGTGTGATTGGCTGCTGCACTTCCGGGTGGCCATTTTGTTTGTTGTTGACGGTTGTTCAAGCCGAGTTAACATGAGGCCTTCTTATTGGCCCGTTTACAGGAAGGAGGTTGAGGTCACTGAGGGTTCATGTCCCCTTGGTTCGCGCTCTCTTCAACCAGCATGTTTTTCGGACATTAACACCACGGCTCGGTCGCATAACTCTAAGGGAATGTTACACACTGTTTATTCGCCTGATGAAGGTATTTTTATTACCGAAACGTAGCGAATAGTTTCTTTAAAATAAAAGAAACTTTATTTTGACCATTTGTTACCGTTTTTTCTTAACCATCAACCGTGATTCCTTCCGACCTGTTGCCATGTCCGACCGCCACGGAGACGGCCATTGGACGGTTGTCCACCGCGTTAGGGGTCGCAGGAGATCCCGGGACCCTGTTGAGGCCCTTGCACCGGTGAGTCGACCTCTTTTACGGCCGCACCACATGAGACGCACCTATGCGTCGGTGACTAGAACAGACTGCCGCGCCTGGGCCTCGCGCGACCTATCGCCGCGTGTTGCCTGGCGCGGTCTACCCGACCACGTCCGGGTCCCGCGCAGCCCATTTCCTCGGGCACCCCGTCGTCGCCGCCATGATCCCTATCGGGCCACGGGTTCCGACCTGCCGTCGCGTGGGTTCGAGCGCCGCCGTGGCGGCCCTTGGGACCGGGACTTTGACCCGACCTTCCGCCCCGTTCTAGTGGAACGGTACCGCCCGCCGTGGCGCCCCGGACGTCACCGCCGTGACCGCGGGGCCCGCGACCTCGGCCGGGGGCCTATTCCCCGCTCCGGAACCGATGACGACGCTAGGGCCCAACTTGCAGTGCCGCCGCGGGAGGGAGTCCGGACTCGTGTCCCCGACGCCCCGCTGTCCACCGACCCGGACTTCAGCCTGAAAAACAGGTTAGTGTTTGGCATTATCAAGGCCTCTCACCATCTCGACAATGTGACCGGACCTGAGCCCCCGGTCACCATCTCCAGAATAACCAGAACATTAATCATGACCATCAAGCCGGCGGCCCCCAACGCAGCTACACTGTCCCTCATTGCGGGGAACGCCAAGAACTGGGCCCACACCACGGCCCTCATCCTGAGGGACCACTACCGGGACACGGTTGCGGATAAAATCCAGGTCCTGACACGGTTGCTGGAGCCCGACTGGCGCCAGAACTTTGATATCGCGGCTGCCTGGGCTAGGCGACACTTTGGCCCCAGGTTACGCCAGACGACCCTGGATGACGCACGTGCCCTGCTGGGGCGCCGTTTGGACGGCTGTGGGTCAACGGAAGGCCCGACGACGCAGCCGCCCTCCTCTGCACCGCCGACCGGGCCTTCCATCAGCGCTCATCGTGTTGCTGAGGTCCTCGAGGATCCACGCTGGGACGCGGACGCTGGCCTCTCTCCTGTGCTTCCCCCTCCTGCCTCTCTTTTTTCTCCCTGTCCTCCTCCTCCTTCCTCCCCCCTCTCCAGCCCTCCCCCCCTCCCCATCCCCTCCGGCTCCTCTCTCCTCTCCCCTGTCCTTCCTCTCCCTCCTCCAGGCTCGCGGCCCTCTCCGGACCCGCCCAGAAAGCAGCGGGGGTCGTGCCCTTCCACGCGCACTACGGGCCTGAAGGCAGCCACTCCTCTTCCCCCCGCGCCCGCGCCCTTGGGTACGACGCCCTCAGCCGGAGAGCCCTCCACGTCCGCCGACCGGGGCGGCGCTCCTCTCTCCACACCCCTGGGCCCTGTCCAGCGCTGTCTGCGCCTTCGCTCTTCGGGGGTCGTCATTCCGGACACGCCCACCCGCCGCACCACCAGGCACGTCAGCACCACAAAGAAGCTGAGTGAGTGGGGCCTCCGTGCTAGGGAGGAGTGCCTCATCTTGGGGGACTCCAACCTGGCCAGGTTCCCTCCCTTCCAGCGGCCGGGCCTTCAGGTCGACAGTTTCCCGGGGGCCACGTTTCGACACGCCGGGGCCATCTTGGCCAAGACTGCCGTCTCCCCCGATGTCCGCAAGGTAATTCTCGCCTTCGGCCTCAACGACAGGGCTTGCGTGTCTGACCAGGGCACTATTAGGCAGCTCCGGAACGCCATTAGGATGGCTAAGCTCTGCTTTCCCCTAGCCAGGGTCATGGTCCCTGAAATTAACTTCTCCAGGTCCTTGCCCCATAGAGAGCAGGATAATCTGCGCCGTCTTAATGATTACATCACCGCCCATTGCCACTTTATCCCGGCGCTTTCTAGGAAATGTTTTAGCACCGATAGAGACGGTATCCACTGGTCCCATCCTACCGCCAAGCTCTTCCTAGAGCACTGGATACAGTCGTTAAATTAGTGACCCCCGCGCACGACGATACGCAAAAGGGGAGCAAATCCGTCATTAACCTCTGTAAAAATTTCACACTGTCTGCGGCGCAATTTTCCGTCCTCGAGAGGGGCCTTGCCTTTATTCCCACCAAGGGAGGCGGCGCTGATAACATGCGACATCAAATACGATCCGACATACAGCAATACCATCGCAGGGTCAAACTGGCGGTTTACTTCGAGGGCCAGCCGGACTCGTCGCGACCCCCCTTCACACCTAGATCGCAGTGGGTTCCCCCCAAGGGCAGTCTCCCTGCGGAGGTTTCCACTTTGGTCGACTCTGACGTTAGGTTTTTTCAGGATGAGTTCCGCATAGGCCGGGTCAGGGATAACCTCGATGCGGAGGAGTTTGCCGCGCTCTTATCGTTAAAAAACAATGACGCCGTCGTCATCAAACCCGCGGATAAGGGCAGCGCTGTAGTTCTTATGGACAGAGAACAATATCTGTGGGAGGGACATAGACAGTTGAATAATCCCACCTACTATTCGAAATTAACACGTCCCATCTACCCGGACACTGTCCCCCTCGTCGTTAATATCGTGTGGGCGCTGTGGGGTAAGAAATTTATCGACCATAAGCAACGCAACTATCTCGTGGGGGGTGCTGCGCCCAGGCCCAGGCTCTTCTATATGCTGCCCAAAATCCATAAGGACCCCGCGTCTTGGAGCAGGCCTCACGAGATCCCTCCCGGTAGGCCGATCGTGTCGGACTGCAGCAGCGAAACCTACTACACGGCAGAGTTCATCGACTTTCACCTTAATCCGCTCTCGACCAGACACGCCAGTTATGTTAAGGACACCTACGATTTTGTTAATAAAATTAATCACATGCACGTTCCCGCCGACTCCCTCTTGTTCACCATGGACGTCGACAGCCTCTACACGAACATTGACATCTCCGAGGGCTTACAGGCTGTTAAAAATATTTTTCGCGCGTTCCCGGACGCCACTAGGCCCGATAAGGAACTTCTGCAGCTCTTAGAAATTAATCTTACCCGTAACGATTTTGAATTTGACGGGCAATTCTTCCTTCAAATCAAGGGCACGGCCATGGGTAAGAAATTCGCGCCGGCCTACGCAAACATTTTCATGGCAGAGTGGGAGGTCGCGGCCCTGGCCTCCTGTTCCAAAAAGCCCCTCTACTACCTTAGATATTTGGATGACATCTGGGGGGTGTGGCCCCACTCGGAGGGAGATTTTAATCAGTTCCTTATCACGTTGAACGCCCACAATCCGTCCATCACGCTCAAATCTTGTCTCGACGCTTCTTCGGTCGACTTCCTCGACACGACGACGTTCAAGGGCCCCACGTTCTCCTCCCAACATAAGTTGGACGTTAAAGTTTTCTTTAAGACCACCGACACCCACGCTCTACTACACCGATCCAGCTTCCATCCGAAGCACACGTACGCCGGCCTGTTGAAATCGCAATTGCTTAGATTCCACAGAATATGCACTAACCGAGAGGACTTTATTAAAGCCACCAAAGTGCTTTTCGCCGCGTTGTCCACCAGGGGGTACTCTAGGTCCTTCCTACGGAAGGCCTTCAGGACCTTTGGGGACACTAAACCGGTCGTCGTAGGCTCGCGACTTCCCTTCGTCACAACCTACTCTCCGTCGTCTGTACGCTTAGTCAGGGCCATTAAAGTTCATTTCTCCCGTCTGTTGGACGGCACTCGGCTCTTGCGGGACTATGGCATTATCGCGGCCTACCGCAAAAACAAGAACCTGCAGAACATCCTGGTTAGGGCCAAGCTCCGCCCACTGTCCCGCCCCAGATCCAATAGACGCGGGGATTTCTATAAATACCAGCCCTGGGTGCGTAACCGACACAACGGTGACGTGTTCCCCACGCAGAGACAGTGTGACTCTCTCACTAAAAACTGTGTCTATCTCATCCGGTGTAAGACCTGCGACGCCCAATATGTGGGGGAAACACAAAACAATCTCCTGACCAGGTTTACACAACACCGTTTTAACATTTGTAGGCTGAAGAACACGCACCTCCCCCTGGTAAAACACTTTATCGAGCACGGTTGGTCTGCCTTGACGGCCACGGTGTTGGAGTCCAACCCCAGGTGGTCCGTCTCGATGAGACGCAGGGCGGAGCGCCTTTGGATGCGCCGTTTGGACACCATACAGCCCATGGGTTTGAACGTGGGGGTGGGCTTGGGGGCCCGGGGTAGTTAGCAGTTGACGGACTGTGCACTTGACGTCGCCGCCTTCGGCGGCGGCGTCTGCCTTTTTTTTCAATTCCTAACCCGCCCGTGCCTCGCTGTGGACGCTCCTGGTCTCCTTGCTCGCCTCCCTCGCTGGAGGCTTCCCCTCCTGGACTCTAACACGATGGTGCCTCGGGACGACGGACCTGCAACTTCCTGTGCTCCGGACCACTTCAGGTCAACATTTGATACGTTGTTGGTTCCGGTTTATATCCATGTGTATTTTCACTGTGTCTCTGTATACGCTGTTGCGTCTGTTTTTTGCACAGGTTGGTCCTGCAGGTCACTTTCGTTCCTTTGTACATTTGATGGTTATGTATATATACTGTTGGTAACATATTCATGGTCATGTGTGTCCCCGACCGAGCCGTAGGTAATTTTTCATGTGTTGTTTGCCTCCTGGATCCCCGCCCCCACCCCACCCTGGCCCCACCCTTACCCCCGCCCTAGCCCTGGCCCTAACCTTAACCACTCCCTGCCCTGGCCCTTACCTTAACCACACCTTACCCTGGCCCTAACCCTAACCTTAACCCTAACCTTAACCCCATTCACCCTAACCTTAACCCTAACCTTAACCCCTTCACCCTAACCCCCGCCCTGGCCCTGGCCCTTACCTTAACCACTCCCTACCCTGGCCCTAACCTTAACCACACCTTACCCTGGCCCTAACCCCAACCTTAACCCTAACCTTAACCTCCTCACCCTTACCCCCGCCCTGGCCCTGGCCCTTACCTTAACCACTCTCTGCCCTGGTCCCTAACCTTAACCACACCCTACCCTGGCCCTTACCCGAACCATAGCCCTAACCTTCCTTCCCTCTCCCAGCCCTGTTTTGTATCGTTATTTATATATATTTTTTATTTGTGGTTGGTTTTTCTTCGGGTTTTATTTATATAAACAATTTGTTTTCTTTTATTTTTTTATTTATTATTTATTATTTATTATTTTTTATTTTATTTATTTCTTTTATTTTCTTTTGTTTTTCTTTTTCTTTTTCTTTATCTATGTTGTTTCCCTCCTCCTTATTACTATTGTATTATTATCCGTGTGTTTAGGGGTTTTGTACACCCTTTTGGGTTTTGATCGCGTTTCCATATATGGAACAACTCACATGGTCCCGCACTGTCGTGTGATTGGCTGATGCACTTCCTGGTGGCCATTTGGTTTCTTGTTTTGATCGCGTTTCCATATATGGAACAACCCACATGGACCCGTACTGTCGTGTGATTGGCTGCTGCACTTCCGGGTGGCCATTTTGTTTGTTGTTGACGGTTGTTCAAGCCGAGTTAACATGAGGCCTTCTTATTGGCCCGTTTACAGGAAGGAGGTTGAGGTCACTGAGGGTTCATGTCCCCTTGGTTCGCGCTCTCTTCAACCAGCATGTTTTTCGGACATTAACACCACGGCTCGGTCGCATAACTCTAAGGGAATGTTACACACTGTTTATTCGCCTGATGAAGGTATTTTTATTACCGAAACGTAGCGAATAGTTTCTTTAAAATAAAAGAAACTTTATTTTGACCATTTGTTACCGTTTTTTCTTAACCATCAACCGTGATTCCTTCCGACCTGTTGCCATGTCCGACCGCCACGGAGACGGCCATTGGACGGTTGTCCACCGCGTTAGGGGTCGCAGGAGATCCCGGGACCCTGTTGAGGCCCTTGCACCGGTGAGTCGACCTCTTTTACGGCCGCACCACATGAGACGCACCTATGCGTCGGTGACTAGAACAGACTGCCGCGCCTGGGCCTCGCGCGACCTATCGCCGCGTGTTGCCTGGCGCGGTCTACCCGACCACGTCCGGGTCCCGCGCAGCCCATTTCCTCGGGCACCCCGTCGTCGCCGCCATGATCCCTATCGGGCCACGGGTTCCGACCTGCCGTCGCGTGGGTTCGAGCGCCGCCGTGGCGGCCCTTGGGACCGGGACTTTGACCCGACCTTCCGCCCCGTTCTAGTGGAACGGTACCGCCCGCCGTGGCGCCCCGGACGTCACCGCCGTGACCGCGGGGCCCGCGACCTCGGCCGGGGGCCTATTCCCCGCTCCGGAACCGATGACGACGCTAGGGCCCAACTTGCAGTGCCGCCGCGGGAGGGAGTCCGGACTCGTGTCCCCGACGCCCCGCTGTCCACCGACCCGGACTTCAGCCTGAAAAACAGGTTAGTGTTTGGCATTATCAAGGCCTCTCACCATCTCGACAATGTGACCGGACCTGAGCCCCCGGTCACCATCTCCAGAATAACCAGAACATTAATCATGACCATCAAGCCGGCGGCCCCCAACGCAGCTACACTGTCCCTCATTGCGGGGAACGCCAAGAACTGGGCCCACACCACGGCCCTCATCCTGAGGGACCACTACCGGGACACGGTTGCGGATAAAATCCAGGTCCTGACACGGTTGCTGGAGCCCGACTGGCGCCAGAACTTTGATATCGCGGCTGCCTGGGCTAGGCGACACTTTGGCCCCAGGTTACGCCAGACGACCCTGGATGACGCACGTGCCCTGCTGGGGCGCCGTTTGGACGGCTGTGGGTCAACGGAAGGCCCGACGACGCAGCCGCCCTCCTCTGCACCGCCGACCGGGCCTTCCATCAGCGCTCATCGTGTTGCTGAGGTCCTCGAGGATCCACGCTGGGACGCGGACGCTGGCCTCTCTCCTGTGCTTCCCCCTCCTGCCTCTCTTTTTTCTCCCTGTCCTCCTCCTCCTTCCTCCCCCCTCTCCAGCCCTCCCCCCCTCCCCATCCCCTCCGGCTCCTCTCTCCTCTCCCCTGTCCTTCCTCTCCCTCCTCCAGGCTCGCGGCCCTCTCCGGACCCGCCCAGAAAGCAGCGGGGGTCGTGCCCTTCCACGCGCACTACGGGCCTGAAGGCAGCCACTCCTCTTCCCCCCGCGCCCGCGCCCTTGGGTACGACGCCCTCAGCCGGAGAGCCCTCCACGTCCGCCGACCGGGGCGGCGCTCCTCTCTCCACACCCCTGGGCCCTGTCCAGCGCTGTCTGCGCCTTCGCTCTTCGGGGGTCGTCATTCCGGACACGCCCACCCGCCGCACCACCAGGCACGTCAGCACCACAAAGAAGCTGAGTGAGTGGGGCCTCCGTGCTAGGGAGGAGTGCCTCATCTTGGGGGACTCCAACCTGGCCAGGTTCCCTCCCTTCCAGCGGCCGGGCCTTCAGGTCGACAGTTTCCCGGGGGCCACGTTTCGACACGCCGGGGCCATCTTGGCCAAGACTGCCGTCTCCCCCGATGTCCGCAAGGTAATTCTCGCCTTCGGCCTCAACGACAGGGCTTGCGTGTCTGACCAGGGCACTATTAGGCAGCTCCGGAACGCCATTAGGATGGCTAAGCTCTGCTTTCCCCTAGCCAGGGTCATGGTCCCTGAAATTAACTTCTCCAGGTCCTTGCCCCATAGAGAGCAGGATAATCTGCGCCGTCTTAATGATTACATCACCGCCCATTGCCACTTTATCCCGGCGCTTTCTAGGAAATGTTTTAGCACCGATAGAGACGGTATCCACTGGTCCCATCCTACCGCCAAGCTCTTCCTAGAGCACTGGATACAGTCGTTAAATTAGTGACCCCCGCGCACGACGATACGCAAAAGGGGAGCAAATCCGTCATTAACCTCTGTAAAAATTTCACACTGTCTGCGGCGCAATTTTCCGTCCTCGAGAGGGGCCTTGCCTTTATTCCCACCAAGGGAGGCGGCGCTGATAACATGCGACATCAAATACGATCCGACATACAGCAATACCATCGCAGGGTCAAACTGGCGGTTTACTTCGAGGGCCAGCCGGACTCGTCGCGACCCCCCTTCACACCTAGATCGCAGTGGGTTCCCCCCAAGGGCAGTCTCCCTGCGGAGGTTTCCACTTTGGTCGACTCTGACGTTAGGTTTTTTCAGGATGAGTTCCGCATAGGCCGGGTCAGGGATAACCTCGATGCGGAGGAGTTTGCCGCGCTCTTATCGTTAAAAAACAATGACGCCGTCGTCATCAAACCCGCGGATAAGGGCAGCGCTGTAGTTCTTATGGACAGAGAACAATATCTGTGGGAGGGACATAGACAGTTGAATAATCCCACCTACTATTCGAAATTAACACGTCCCATCTACCCGGACACTGTCCCCCTCGTCGTTAATATCGTGTGGGCGCTGTGGGGTAAGAAATTTATCGACCATAAGCAACGCAACTATCTCGTGGGGGGTGCTGCGCCCAGGCCCAGGCTCTTCTATATGCTGCCCAAAATCCATAAGGACCCCGCGTCTTGGAGCAGGCCTCACGAGATCCCTCCCGGTAGGCCGATCGTGTCGGACTGCAGCAGCGAAACCTACTACACGGCAGAGTTCATCGACTTTCACCTTAATCCGCTCTCGACCAGACACGCCAGTTATGTTAAGGACACCTACGATTTTGTTAATAAAATTAATCACATGCACGTTCCCGCCGACTCCCTCTTGTTCACCATGGACGTCGACAGCCTCTACACGAACATTGACATCTCCGAGGGCTTACAGGCTGTTAAAAATATTTTTCGCGCGTTCCCGGACGCCACTAGGCCCGATAAGGAACTTCTGCAGCTCTTAGAAATTAATCTTACCCGTAACGATTTTGAATTTGACGGGCAATTCTTCCTTCAAATCAAGGGCACGGCCATGGGTAAGAAATTCGCGCCGGCCTACGCAAACATTTTCATGGCAGAGTGGGAGGTCGCGGCCCTGGCCTCCTGTTCCAAAAAGCCCCTCTACTACCTTAGATATTTGGATGACATCTGGGGGGTGTGGCCCCACTCGGAGGGAGATTTTAATCAGTTCCTTATCACGTTGAACGCCCACAATCCGTCCATCACGCTCAAATCTTGTCTCGACGCTTCTTCGGTCGACTTCCTCGACACGACGACGTTCAAGGGCCCCACGTTCTCCTCCCAACATAAGTTGGACGTTAAAGTTTTCTTTAAGACCACCGACACCCACGCTCTACTACACCGATCCAGCTTCCATCCGAAGCACACGTACGCCGGCCTGTTGAAATCGCAATTGCTTAGATTCCACAGAATATGCACTAACCGAGAGGACTTTATTAAAGCCACCAAAGTGCTTTTCGCCGCGTTGTCCACCAGGGGGTACTCTAGGTCCTTCCTACGGAAGGCCTTCAGGACCTTTGGGGACACTAAACCGGTCGTCGTAGGCTCGCGACTTCCCTTCGTCACAACCTACTCTCCGTCGTCTGTACGCTTAGTCAGGGCCATTAAAGTTCATTTCTCCCGTCTGTTGGACGGCACTCGGCTCTTGCGGGACTATGGCATTATCGCGGCCTACCGCAAAAACAAGAACCTGCAGAACATCCTGGTTAGGGCCAAGCTCCGCCCACTGTCCCGCCCCAGATCCAATAGACGCGGGGATTTCTATAAATACCAGCCCTGGGTGCGTAACCGACACAACGGTGACGTGTTCCCCACGCAGAGACAGTGTGACTCTCTCACTAAAAACTGTGTCTATCTCATCCGGTGTAAGACCTGCGACGCCCAATATGTGGGGGAAACACAAAACAATCTCCTGACCAGGTTTACACAACACCGTTTTAACATTTGTAGGCTGAAGAACACGCACCTCCCCCTGGTAAAACACTTTATCGAGCACGGTTGGTCTGCCTTGACGGCCACGGTGTTGGAGTCCAACCCCAGGTGGTCCGTCTCGATGAGACGCAGGGCGGAGCGCCTTTGGATGCGCCGTTTGGACACCATACAGCCCATGGGTTTGAACGTGGGGGTGGGCTTGGGGGCCCGGGGTAGTTAGCAGTTGACGGACTGTGCACTTGACGTCGCCGCCTTCGGCGGCGGCGTCTGCCTTTTTTTTCAATTCCTAACCCGCCCGTGCCTCGCTGTGGACGCTCCTGGTCTCCTTGCTCGCCTCCCTCGCTGGAGGCTTCCCCTCCTGGACTCTAACACGATGGTGCCTCGGGACGACGGACCTGCAACTTCCTGTGCTCCGGACCACTTCAGGTCAACATTTGATACGTTGTTGGTTCCGGTTTATATCCATGTGTATTTTCACTGTGTCTCTGTATACGCTGTTGCGTCTGTTTTTTGCACAGGTTGGTCCTGCAGGTCACTTTCGTTCCTTTGTACATTTGATGGTTATGTATATATACTGTTGGTAACATATTCATGGTCATGTGTGTCCCCGACCGAGCCGTAGGTAATTTTTCATGTGTTGTTTGCCTCCTGGATCCCCGCCCCCACCCCACCCTGGCCCCACCCTTACCCCCGCCCTAGCCCTGGCCCTAACCTTAACCACTCCCTGCCCTGGCCCTTACCTTAACCACACCTTACCCTGGCCCTAACCCTAACCTTAACCCTAACCTTAACCCCATTCACCCTAACCTTAACCCTAACCTTAACCCCTTCACCCTAACCCCCGCCCTGGCCCTGGCCCTTACCTTAACCACTCCCTACCCTGGCCCTAACCTTAACCACACCTTACCCTGGCCCTAACCCCAACCTTAACCCTAACCTTAACCTCCTCACCCTTACCCCCGCCCTGGCCCTGGCCCTTACCTTAACCACTCTCTGCCCTGGTCCCTAACCTTAACCACACCCTACCCTGGCCCTTACCCGAACCATAGCCCTAACCTTCCTTCCCTCTCCCAGCCCTGTTTTGTATCGTTATTTATATATATTTTTTATTTGTGGTTGGTTTTTCTTCGGGTTTTATTTATATAAACAATTTGTTTTCTTTTATTTTTTTATTTATTATTTATTATTTATTATTTTTTATTTTATTTATTTCTTTTATTTTCTTTTGTTTTTCTTTTTCTTTTTCTTTATCTATGTTGTTTCCCTCCTCCTTATTACTATTGTATTATTATCCGTGTGTTTAGGGGTTTTGTACACCCTTTTGGGTTTTGATCGCGTTTCCATATATGGAACAACTCACATGGTCCCGCACTGTCGTGTGATTGGCTGATGCACTTCCTGGTGGCCATTTGGTTTCTTGTTTTGATCGCGTTTCCATATATGGAACAACCCACATGGACCCGTACTGTCGTGTGATTGGCTGCTGCACTTCCGGGTGGCCATTTTGTTTGTTGTTGACGGTTGTTCAAGCCGAGTTAACATGAGGCCTTCTTATTGGCCCGTTTACAGGAAGGAGGTTGAGGTCACTGAGGGTTCATGTCCCCTTGGTTCGCGCTCTCTTCAACCAGCATGTTTTTCGGACATTAACACCACGGCTCGGTCGCATAACTCTAAGGGAATGTTACACACTGTTTATTCGCCTGATGAAGGTATTTTTATTACCGAAACGTAGCGAATAGTTTCTTTAAAATAAAAGAAACTTTATTTTGACCATTTGTTACCGTTTTTTCTTAACCATCAACCGTGATTCCTTCCGACCTGTTGCCATGTCCGACCGCCACGGAGACGGCCATTGGACGGTTGTCCACCGCGTTAGGGGTCGCAGGAGATCCCGGGACCCTGTTGAGGCCCTTGCACCGGTGAGTCGACCTCTTTTACGGCCGCACCACATGAGACGCACCTATGCGTCGGTGACTAGAACAGACTGCCGCGCCTGGGCCTCGCGCGACCTATCGCCGCGTGTTGCCTGGCGCGGTCTACCCGACCACGTCCGGGTCCCGCGCAGCCCATTTCCTCGGGCACCCCGTCGTCGCCGCCATGATCCCTATCGGGCCACGGGTTCCGACCTGCCGTCGCGTGGGTTCGAGCGCCGCCGTGGCGGCCCTTGGGACCGGGACTTTGACCCGACCTTCCGCCCCGTTCTAGTGGAACGGTACCGCCCGCCGTGGCGCCCCGGACGTCACCGCCGTGACCGCGGGGCCCGCGACCTCGGCCGGGGGCCTATTCCCCGCTCCGGAACCGATGACGACGCTAGGGCCCAACTTGCAGTGCCGCCGCGGGAGGGAGTCCGGACTCGTGTCCCCGACGCCCCGCTGTCCACCGACCCGGACTTCAGCCTGAAAAACAGGTTAGTGTTTGGCATTATCAAGGCCTCTCACCATCTCGACAATGTGACCGGACCTGAGCCCCCGGTCACCATCTCCAGAATAACCAGAACATTAATCATGACCATCAAGCCGGCGGCCCCCAACGCAGCTACACTGTCCCTCATTGCGGGGAACGCCAAGAACTGGGCCCACACCACGGCCCTCATCCTGAGGGACCACTACCGGGACACGGTTGCGGATAAAATCCAGGTCCTGACACGGTTGCTGGAGCCCGACTGGCGCCAGAACTTTGATATCGCGGCTGCCTGGGCTAGGCGACACTTTGGCCCCAGGTTACGCCAGACGACCCTGGATGACGCACGTGCCCTGCTGGGGCGCCGTTTGGACGGCTGTGGGTCAACGGAAGGCCCGACGACGCAGCCGCCCTCCTCTGCACCGCCGACCGGGCCTTCCATCAGCGCTCATCGTGTTGCTGAGGTCCTCGAGGATCCACGCTGGGACGCGGACGCTGGCCTCTCTCCTGTGCTTCCCCCTCCTGCCTCTCTTTTTTCTCCCTGTCCTCCTCCTCCTTCCTCCCCCCTCTCCAGCCCTCCCCCCCTCCCCATCCCCTCCGGCTCCTCTCTCCTCTCCCCTGTCCTTCCTCTCCCTCCTCCAGGCTCGCGGCCCTCTCCGGACCCGCCCAGAAAGCAGCGGGGGTCGTGCCCTTCCACGCGCACTACGGGCCTGAAGGCAGCCACTCCTCTTCCCCCCGCGCCCGCGCCCTTGGGTACGACGCCCTCAGCCGGAGAGCCCTCCACGTCCGCCGACCGGGGCGGCGCTCCTCTCTCCACACCCCTGGGCCCTGTCCAGCGCTGTCTGCGCCTTCGCTCTTCGGGGGTCGTCATTCCGGACACGCCCACCCGCCGCACCACCAGGCACGTCAGCACCACAAAGAAGCTGAGTGAGTGGGGCCTCCGTGCTAGGGAGGAGTGCCTCATCTTGGGGGACTCCAACCTGGCCAGGTTCCCTCCCTTCCAGCGGCCGGGCCTTCAGGTCGACAGTTTCCCGGGGGCCACGTTTCGACACGCCGGGGCCATCTTGGCCAAGACTGCCGTCTCCCCCGATGTCCGCAAGGTAATTCTCGCCTTCGGCCTCAACGACAGGGCTTGCGTGTCTGACCAGGGCACTATTAGGCAGCTCCGGAACGCCATTAGGATGGCTAAGCTCTGCTTTCCCCTAGCCAGGGTCATGGTCCCTGAAATTAACTTCTCCAGGTCCTTGCCCCATAGAGAGCAGGATAATCTGCGCCGTCTTAATGATTACATCACCGCCCATTGCCACTTTATCCCGGCGCTTTCTAGGAAATGTTTTAGCACCGATAGAGACGGTATCCACTGGTCCCATCCTACCGCCAAGCTCTTCCTAGAGCACTGGATACAGTCGTTAAATTAGTGACCCCCGCGCACGACGATACGCAAAAGGGGAGCAAATCCGTCATTAACCTCTGTAAAAATTTCACACTGTCTGCGGCGCAATTTTCCGTCCTCGAGAGGGGCCTTGCCTTTATTCCCACCAAGGGAGGCGGCGCTGATAACATGCGACATCAAATACGATCCGACATACAGCAATACCATCGCAGGGTCAAACTGGCGGTTTACTTCGAGGGCCAGCCGGACTCGTCGCGACCCCCCTTCACACCTAGATCGCAGTGGGTTCCCCCCAAGGGCAGTCTCCCTGCGGAGGTTTCCACTTTGGTCGACTCTGACGTTAGGTTTTTTCAGGATGAGTTCCGCATAGGCCGGGTCAGGGATAACCTCGATGCGGAGGAGTTTGCCGCGCTCTTATCGTTAAAAAACAATGACGCCGTCGTCATCAAACCCGCGGATAAGGGCAGCGCTGTAGTTCTTATGGACAGAGAACAATATCTGTGGGAGGGACATAGACAGTTGAATAATCCCACCTACTATTCGAAATTAACACGTCCCATCTACCCGGACACTGTCCCCCTCGTCGTTAATATCGTGTGGGCGCTGTGGGGTAAGAAATTTATCGACCATAAGCAACGCAACTATCTCGTGGGGGGTGCTGCGCCCAGGCCCAGGCTCTTCTATATGCTGCCCAAAATCCATAAGGACCCCGCGTCTTGGAGCAGGCCTCACGAGATCCCTCCCGGTAGGCCGATCGTGTCGGACTGCAGCAGCGAAACCTACTACACGGCAGAGTTCATCGACTTTCACCTTAATCCGCTCTCGACCAGACACGCCAGTTATGTTAAGGACACCTACGATTTTGTTAATAAAATTAATCACATGCACGTTCCCGCCGACTCCCTCTTGTTCACCATGGACGTCGACAGCCTCTACACGAACATTGACATCTCCGAGGGCTTACAGGCTGTTAAAAATATTTTTCGCGCGTTCCCGGACGCCACTAGGCCCGATAAGGAACTTCTGCAGCTCTTAGAAATTAATCTTACCCGTAACGATTTTGAATTTGACGGGCAATTCTTCCTTCAAATCAAGGGCACGGCCATGGGTAAGAAATTCGCGCCGGCCTACGCAAACATTTTCATGGCAGAGTGGGAGGTCGCGGCCCTGGCCTCCTGTTCCAAAAAGCCCCTCTACTACCTTAGATATTTGGATGACATCTGGGGGGTGTGGCCCCACTCGGAGGGAGATTTTAATCAGTTCCTTATCACGTTGAACGCCCACAATCCGTCCATCACGCTCAAATCTTGTCTCGACGCTTCTTCGGTCGACTTCCTCGACACGACGACGTTCAAGGGCCCCACGTTCTCCTCCCAACATAAGTTGGACGTTAAAGTTTTCTTTAAGACCACCGACACCCACGCTCTACTACACCGATCCAGCTTCCATCCGAAGCACACGTACGCCGGCCTGTTGAAATCGCAATTGCTTAGATTCCACAGAATATGCACTAACCGAGAGGACTTTATTAAAGCCACCAAAGTGCTTTTCGCCGCGTTGTCCACCAGGGGGTACTCTAGGTCCTTCCTACGGAAGGCCTTCAGGACCTTTGGGGACACTAAACCGGTCGTCGTAGGCTCGCGACTTCCCTTCGTCACAACCTACTCTCCGTCGTCTGTACGCTTAGTCAGGGCCATTAAAGTTCATTTCTCCCGTCTGTTGGACGGCACTCGGCTCTTGCGGGACTATGGCATTATCGCGGCCTACCGCAAAAACAAGAACCTGCAGAACATCCTGGTTAGGGCCAAGCTCCGCCCACTGTCCCGCCCCAGATCCAATAGACGCGGGGATTTCTATAAATACCAGCCCTGGGTGCGTAACCGACACAACGGTGACGTGTTCCCCACGCAGAGACAGTGTGACTCTCTCACTAAAAACTGTGTCTATCTCATCCGGTGTAAGACCTGCGACGCCCAATATGTGGGGGAAACACAAAACAATCTCCTGACCAGGTTTACACAACACCGTTTTAACATTTGTAGGCTGAAGAACACGCACCTCCCCCTGGTAAAACACTTTATCGAGCACGGTTGGTCTGCCTTGACGGCCACGGTGTTGGAGTCCAACCCCAGGTGGTCCGTCTCGATGAGACGCAGGGCGGAGCGCCTTTGGATGCGCCGTTTGGACACCATACAGCCCATGGGTTTGAACGTGGGGGTGGGCTTGGGGGCCCGGGGTAGTTAGCAGTTGACGGACTGTGCACTTGACGTCGCCGCCTTCGGCGGCGGCGTCTGCCTTTTTTTTCAATTCCTAACCCTAACCCTAACCCTAACCCTAACCCTAACCCTAACCCTAACCCTAACCCTAACCCTAACCCTAACCCTAACCCTAACCCTAACCCTAACCCTAACCCTAACCCTAACCCTAACCCTAACCCTAACCCTAACCCTAACCCTAACCCTAACCCTAACCCTAACCCTAACCCTAACCCTAACCCTAACCCTAACCCTAACCCTAACCCTAACCCTAACCCTAACCCTAACCCTAACCCCTAACCCTAACCCTAACCCTAACCCTAACCCTAACCCTAACCCTAACCCTAACCCTAACCCTAACCCTTACGTTGTTGGTTCCGGTTTATATCCATGTGTATTTTCACTGTGTCTCTGTATACGCTGTTGCGTCTGTTTTTTGCACGGGTTGGTCCTGCAGGTCACTTTCGTTCCTTTGTACATTTGATGGTTATGTATATATACTGTTGGTAACATATTTATGGTCATGTGTGTCCCCGACCGAGCCGTAGGTAATTTTTCATGTGTTGTTTGCCTCCTGGATCCCCGCCCCCACCTCACCCTGGCCCCGCCCTTACCCCCGCCCTAGCCCTGGCCCTAACCTTAACCACTCCCTGCCCTGGCCCTTACCTTAACCACACCTTACCCTGTCCCTAACCCTAACCTTAACCCTAACCTTAACCCCATTCACCCTAACCTTAACCCTAACCTTAACCCCTTCACCCTAACCCCCGCCCTGGCCCTGGCCCTTACCTTAACCACTCCCTACCCTGGCCCTAACCTTAACCACACCTTACCCTGGCCCTAACCCCAACCTTAACCCTAACCTTAACCTCCTCACCCTTAACCCCGCCCTGGCCCTGGCCCTTACCTTAACCACTCTCTGCCCTGGTCCCTAACCTTAACCACACCCTACCCTGGCCCTTACCCGAACCATAGCCCTAACTTTCCTTCCCTCTCCCAGCCCTGTTTTGTATAGTTATTTATATATATTTTTTATTTGTGGTTGGTTTTTCTTCGGGTTTTATTTATATAAACAATTTGTTTTCTTTTATTTTTTTATTTTTTATTTTTTATTTATTTTACTTTCTTTTCTTTTGTTTTTCTTTTTACTTTTTCTTTATCTATGTTGTTTCCCTCCTCCTTATTACTATTGTGTTATTATCCGTGTGTTTAGGGGTTTTGTACACCCTTTTGGGTTTTGATCGCGTTTCCATATATGGAACAACTCACATGATCCCGCACTGTCGTGTGATTGGCTGATGCACTTCCGGGTGGCCATTTGGTTTCTTGTTTTGATCGCGTTTCCATATATGGAACAACCCACATGGACCCGTACTGTCGTGTGATTGGCTGCTGCACTTCCGGGGGGCCATTTTGTTTGTTGTTGACGGTTGTTCAAGCCGAGTTAACATGAGGCCTTCTTATTGGCCCGTTTTCAGGAAGGAGGTTGAGGTCACCGAGGGTTCATGTCCCCTTGGTTCGCGCTCTCTTCAACCAGCATGTTTTTCGGACATTAACACCACGGCTCGGTCGCATAACTCTAAGGGAATATTACACACTGTTTATTCGCCTGATGAAGGTATTTTTATTACCGAAACGTAGCGAATAGTTTCTTTAAAATAAAAGGAACTTTATTTTGACCATTTGTTACCGTTTTTTCTTAACCATCAACCGTGATTCCTTCCGACCTGTTGCCATGTCCGACCGCCACGGAGACGGCCATTGGACGGTTGTCCACCGCGTTAGGGGTCGCAGGAGATCCCGGGACCCGGTCGAGGCCCTTGCACCGGTGAGTCGACCTCTTTTACGGCCGCACCACATGAGACGCACCTATGCGTCGGTGACTAGAACACACTGCCGCGCCTGGGCCTCGCGCGACCTATCGCCGCGTGTTGCCTGGCGCGGTCTACCCGACCACGTCCGGGTCCCGCGCAGCCCATTGCCTCGGGCACCCCGTCGTCGCCGCAATGATCCCTATCGGGCCACGGGTTCCGACCTGCCGTCGCGTGGGTTCGAGCGCCGCCGTGGCGGCCCTTGGGACCGGGACTTTGACCCGACCTTCCGCCCCGTTCCGGTGGAACGGTACCGCCCGCCGTGGCGCCCCGGACGTCACCGCCGTGACCGCGGGGCCCGCGACCTCGGCCGGGGGCCTATTCCCCGCTCCGGAACCGATGACGACGCGAGGGCCCAACTTGCAGTGCCGCCGCGGGAGGGAGTCCGGACTCGTGTCCCCGACGCCCCGCTGTCCACCGACCCGGACTTCAGCCTGAAAAACAGGTTAGTGTTTGGCATTATCAAGGCCTCTCACCATCTCGACAATGTGACCGGACCTGAGCCCCCGGTCACCATCTCCAGAATAACCAGAACATTAATCATGACCATCAAGCCGGCGGCCCCCAACGCAGCTACACTGTCCCTCATTGCCGGGAACGCCAAGAACTGGGCCCACACCACGGCCCTCATCCTGAGGGACCACTACCGGGACACGGTTGCGGATAAAATCCAGCTCCTGACACGGTTGCTGGAGCCCGACTGGCGCCAGAACTTTGATATCGCGGCTGCCTGGGCTAGGCGACACTTTGGCCCCAGGTTACGCCAGACGACCCTGGATGACGCACGTGCCCTGCTGGGGCGCCGTTTGGACGGCTGTGGGTCAACGGAAGGCCCGACGACGCAGCCGCCCTCCTCTGCACCGCCGACCGGGCCTTCCATCAGCGCTCATCGTGTTGCTGAGGTCCTCGAGGATCCACGCTGGGACGCGGACGCTGGCCTCTCTCCTGTGCTTCCCCCTCCTGCCTCTCTTTTTTCTCCCTGTCCTCCTCCTCCTTCCTCCCCCCTCTCCAGCCCTCCCCCCCTCCCCCTCCCCTCCGGCTCCTCTCTCCTCTCCCCTGTCCTTCCTCTCCCTCCTCCAGGCTCGCGGCCCTCTCCGGACCCGCCCAGAAGGCAGCGGGGATCGTGCCCTTCCACGCGCACTACGGGCCTGAAGGCAGCCACTCCTCTTCCCCCCGCGCCCGCGCCCTTGGGTACGACGCCCTCAGCCGGAGAGCCCTCCACGTCCGCCGACCGGGGCGGCGCTCCTCTCTCCACACCCCTGGGCCCTGTCCAGCGCTGTCTGCGCCTTCGCTCTTCGGGGGTCGTCATTCCGGACACGCCCACCCGCCGCACCACCAGGCACGTCAGCACCACAAAGAAGCTGAGTGAGTGGGGCCTCCGTGCTAGGGAGGAGTGCCTCATCTTGGGGGACTCCAACCTGGCCAGGTTCCCTCCCTTCCAGCGGCCTGGCCTTCAGGTCGACAGTTTCCCAGGGGCCACGTTTCGACACGCCGGGGCCATCTTGGCCAAGACTGCCGTCTCCCCCGATGTCCGCAAGGTAATTCTCGCCTTCGGCCTCAACGACAGGGCTTGCGTGTCTGACCAGGGCACTATCAGGCAGCTCCGGAACGCCATTAGGATGGCTAAGCTCTGCTTTCCCCTAGCCAGGGTCATGGTCCCTGAAATTAACTTCTCCAGGTCCTTGCCCCATAGAGAGCAGGATAATCTGCGCCGTCTTAATGATTACATCACCGCCCATTGCCACTTTATCCCGGCGCTTTCTAGGAAATGTTTTAGCACCGAGAGAGACGGTATCCACTGGTCCCATCCTACCGCCAAGCTCTTCCTAGAGCACTGGATACAGTCGTTAAATTAGTGACCCCCGCGCACGATTTGTAGGCTGAAGAACACGCACCTCCCCCTTGTAAAACACTTTATCGAGCACGGTTGGTCTGCCTTGACGGCCACGGTGTTGGAGTCCAACCCCAGGTGGTCCGTCTCGATGAGATGCAGGGCGGAGCGCCTTTGGATGCGCCGTTTGGACACCATACAGCCCATGGGTTTGAACGTGGGGGTGGGCTTGGGGGCCCGGGGTAGTTAGCAGTTGACGGACTGTGCACTTGACGTCGCCGCCTTCGCCTTTTTTTCAATTCCTAACCCGCCCGTGCCTCGCTGTGGACGCTCCTGGTCTCCTTGCTCACCTCCCTCGCTGGAGGCTTCCCCTCCTGGACTCCAACACGATGGTGCCTCGGGACGACGGACCTGCAACTTCCTGTGCTCCGGACCACTTCAGGTCAACATTTGATACGTTGTTGGTTCCGGTTTATATCCATGTGTATTTTCACTGTGTCTCTGTATACGCTGTTGCGTCTGTTTTTTGCACGGGTTGGTCCTGCAGGTCACTTTCGTTCCTTTGTACATTTGATGGTTATGTATATATACTGTTGGTAACATATTTATGGTCATGTGTGTCCCCGACCGAGCCGTAGGTAATTTTTCATGTGTTGTTTGCCTCCTGGATCCCCGCCCCCACCTCACCCTGGCCCCGCCCTTACCCCCGCCCTAGCCCTGGCCCTAACCTTAACCACTCCCTGCCCTGGCCCTTACCTTAACCACACCTTACCCTGTCCCTAACCCTAACCTTAACCCTAACCTTAACCCCATTCACCCTAACCTTAACCCTAACCTTAACCCCTTCACCCTAACCCCCGCCCTGGCCCTGGCCCTTACCTTAACCACTCCCTACCCTGGCCCTAACCTTAACCACACCTTACCCTGGCCCTAACCCCAACCTTAACCCTAACCTTAACCTCCTCACCCTTAACCCCGCCCTGGCCCTGGCCCTTACCTTAACCACTCTCTGCCCTGGTCCCTAACCTTAACCACACCCTACCCTGGCCCTTACCCGAACCATAGCCCTAACTTTCCTTCCCTCTCCCAGCCCTGTTTTGTATAGTTATTTATATATATTTTTTATTTGTGGTTGGTTTTTCTTCGGGTTTTATTTATATAAACAATTTGTTTTCTTTTATTTTTTTATTTTTTATTTTTTATTTATTTTACTTTCTTTTCTTTTGTTTTTCTTTTTACTTTTTCTTTATCTATGTTGTTTCCCTCCTCCTTATTACTATTGTGTTATTATCCGTGTGTTTAGGGGTTTTGTACACCCTTTTGGGTTTTGATCGCGTTTCCATATATGGAACAACTCACATGATCCCGCACTGTCGTGTGATTGGCTGATGCACTTCCGGGTGGCCATTTGGTTTCTTGTTTTGATCGCGTTTCCATATATGGAACAACCCACATGGACCCGTACTGTCGTGTGATTGGCTGCTGCACTTCCGGGGGGCCATTTTGTTTGTTGTTGACGGTTGTTCAAGCCGAGTTAACATGAGGCCTTCTTATTGGCCCGTTTTCAGGAAGGAGGTTGAGGTCACCGAGGGTTCATGTCCCCTTGGTTCGCGCTCTCTTCAACCAGCATGTTTTTCGGACATTAACACCACGGCTCGGTCGCATAACTCTAAGGGAATATTACACACTGTTTATTCGCCTGATGAAGGTATTTTTATTACCGAAACGTAGCGAATAGTTTCTTTAAAATAAAAGGAACTTTATTTTGACCATTTGTTACCGTTTTTTCTTAACCATCAACCGTGATTCCTTCCGACCTGTTGCCATGTCCGACCGCCACGGAGACGGCCATTGGACGGTTGTCCACCGCGTTAGGGGTCGCAGGAGATCCCGGGACCCGGTCGAGGCCCTTGCACCGGTGAGTCGACCTCTTTTACGGCCGCACCACATGAGACGCACCTATGCGTCGGTGACTAGAACACACTGCCGCGCCTGGGCCTCGCGCGACCTATCGCCGCGTGTTGCCTGGCGCGGTCTACCCGACCACGTCCGGGTCCCGCGCAGCCCATTGCCTCGGGCACCCCGTCGTCGCCGCAATGATCCCTATCGGGCCACGGGTTCCGACCTGCCGTCGCGTGGGTTCGAGCGCCGCCGTGGCGGCCCTTGGGACCGGGACTTTGACCCGACCTTCCGCCCCGTTCCGGTGGAACGGTACCGCCCGCCGTGGCGCCCCGGACGTCACCGCCGTGACCGCGGGGCCCGCGACCTCGGCCGGGGGCCTATTCCCCGCTCCGGAACCGATGACGACGCGAGGGCCCAACTTGCAGTGCCGCCGCGGGAGGGAGTCCGGACTCGTGTCCCCGACGCCCCGCTGTCCACCGACCCGGACTTCAGCCTGAAAAACAGGTTAGTGTTTGGCATTATCAAGGCCTCTCACCATCTCGACAATGTGACCGGACCTGAGCCCCCGGTCACCATCTCCAGAATAACCAGAACATTAATCATGACCATCAAGCCGGCGGCCCCCAACGCAGCTACACTGTCCCTCATTGCCGGGAACGCCAAGAACTGGGCCCACACCACGGCCCTCATCCTGAGGGACCACTACCGGGACACGGTTGCGGATAAAATCCAGCTCCTGACACGGTTGCTGGAGCCCGACTGGCGCCAGAACTTTGATATCGCGGCTGCCTGGGCTAGGCGACACTTTGGCCCCAGGTTACGCCAGACGACCCTGGATGACGCACGTGCCCTGCTGGGGCGCCGTTTGGACGGCTGTGGGTCAACGGAAGGCCCGACGACGCAGCCGCCCTCCTCTGCACCGCCGACCGGGCCTTCCATCAGCGCTCATCGTGTTGCTGAGGTCCTCGAGGATCCACGCTGGGACGCGGACGCTGGCCTCTCTCCTGTGCTTCCCCCTCCTGCCTCTCTTTTTTCTCCCTGTCCTCCTCCTCCTTCCTCCCCCCTCTCCAGCCCTCCCCCCCTCCCCCTCCCCTCCGGCTCCTCTCTCCTCTCCCCTGTCCTTCCTCTCCCTCCTCCAGGCTCGCGGCCCTCTCCGGACCCGCCCAGAAGGCAGCGGGGATCGTGCCCTTCCACGCGCACTACGGGCCTGAAGGCAGCCACTCCTCTTCCCCCCGCGCCCGCGCCCTTGGGTACGACGCCCTCAGCCGGAGAGCCCTCCACGTCCGCCGACCGGGGCGGCGCTCCTCTCTCCACACCCCTGGGCCCTGTCCAGCGCTGTCTGCGCCTTCGCTCTTCGGGGGTCGTCATTCCGGACACGCCCACCCGCCGCACCACCAGGCACGTCAGCACCACAAAGAAGCTGAGTGAGTGGGGCCTCCGTGCTAGGGAGGAGTGCCTCATCTTGGGGGACTCCAACCTGGCCAGGTTCCCTCCCTTCCAGCGGCCTGGCCTTCAGGTCGACAGTTTCCCAGGGGCCACGTTTCGACACGCCGGGGCCATCTTGGCCAAGACTGCCGTCTCCCCCGATGTCCGCAAGGTAATTCTCGCCTTCGGCCTCAACGACAGGGCTTGCGTGTCTGACCAGGGCACTATCAGGCAGCTCCGGAACGCCATTAGGATGGCTAAGCTCTGCTTTCCCCTAGCCAGGGTCATGGTCCCTGAAATTAACTTCTCCAGGTCCTTGCCCCATAGAGAGCAGGATAATCTGCGCCGTCTTAATGATTACATCACCGCCCATTGCCACTTTATCCCGGCGCTTTCTAGGAAATGTTTTAGCACCGAGAGAGACGGTATCCACTGGTCCCATCCTACCGCCAAGCTCTTCCTAGAGCACTGGATACAGTCGTTAAATTAGTGACCCCCGCGCACGATTTGTAGGCTGAAGAACACGCACCTCCCCCTTGTAAAACACTTTATCGAGCACGGTTGGTCTGCCTTGACGGCCACGGTGTTGGAGTCCAACCCCAGGTGGTCCGTCTCGATGAGATGCAGGGCGGAGCGCCTTTGGATGCGCCGTTTGGACACCATACAGCCCATGGGTTTGAACGTGGGGGTGGGCTTGGGGGCCCGGGGTAGTTAGCAGTTGACGGACTGTGCACTTGACGTCGCCGCCTTCGCCTTTTTTTCAATTCCTAACCCGCCCGTGCCTCGCTGTGGACGCTCCTGGTCTCCTTGCTCACCTCCCTCGCTGGAGGCTTCCCCTCCTGGACTCCAACACGATGGTGCCTCGGGACGACGGACCTGCAACTTCCTGTGCTCCGGACCACTTCAGGTCAACATTTGATACGTTGTTGGTTCCGGTTTATATCCATGTGTATTTTCACTGTGTCTCTGTATACGCTGTTGCGTCTGTTTTTTGCACGGGTTGGTCCTGCAGGTCACTTTCGTTCCTTTGTACATTTGATGGTTATGTATATATACTGTTGGTAACATATTTATGGTCATGTGTGTCCCCGACCGAGCCGTAGGTAATTTTTCATGTGTTGTTTGCCTCCTGGATCCCCGCCCCCACCTCACCCTGGCCCCGCCCTTACCCCCGCCCTAGCCCTGGCCCTAACCTTAACCACTCCCTGCCCTGGCCCTTACCTTAACCACACCTTACCCTGTCCCTAACCCTAACCTTAACCCTAACCTTAACCCCATTCACCCTAACCTTAACCCTAACCTTAACCCCTTCACCCTAACCCCCGCCCTGGCCCTGGCCCTTACCTTAACCACTCCCTACCCTGGCCCTAACCTTAACCACACCTTACCCTGGCCCTAACCCCAACCTTAACCCTAACCTTAACCTCCTCACCCTTAACCCCGCCCTGGCCCTGGCCCTTACCTTAACCACTCTCTGCCCTGGTCCCTAACCTTAACCACACCCTACCCTGGCCCTTACCCGAACCATAGCCCTAACTTTCCTTCCCTCTCCCAGCCCTGTTTTGTATAGTTATTTATATATATTTTTTATTTGTGGTTGGTTTTTCTTCGGGTTTTATTTATATAAACAATTTGTTTTCTTTTATTTTTTTATTTTTTATTTTTTATTTATTTTACTTTCTTTTCTTTTGTTTTTCTTTTTACTTTTTCTTTATCTATGTTGTTTCCCTCCTCCTTATTACTATTGTGTTATTATCCGTGTGTTTAGGGGTTTTGTACACCCTTTTGGGTTTTGATCGCGTTTCCATATATGGAACAACTCACATGATCCCGCACTGTCGTGTGATTGGCTGATGCACTTCCGGGTGGCCATTTGGTTTCTTGTTTTGATCGCGTTTCCATATATGGAACAACCCACATGGACCCGTACTGTCGTGTGATTGGCTGCTGCACTTCCGGGGGGCCATTTTGTTTGTTGTTGACGGTTGTTCAAGCCGAGTTAACATGAGGCCTTCTTATTGGCCCGTTTTCAGGAAGGAGGTTGAGGTCACCGAGGGTTCATGTCCCCTTGGTTCGCGCTCTCTTCAACCAGCATGTTTTTCGGACATTAACACCACGGCTCGGTCGCATAACTCTAAGGGAATATTACACACTGTTTATTCGCCTGATGAAGGTATTTTTATTACCGAAACGTAGCGAATAGTTTCTTTAAAATAAAAGGAACTTTATTTTGACCATTTGTTACCGTTTTTTCTTAACCATCAACCGTGATTCCTTCCGACCTGTTGCCATGTCCGACCGCCACGGAGACGGCCATTGGACGGTTGTCCACCGCGTTAGGGGTCGCAGGAGATCCCGGGACCCGGTCGAGGCCCTTGCACCGGTGAGTCGACCTCTTTTACGGCCGCACCACATGAGACGCACCTATGCGTCGGTGACTAGAACACACTGCCGCGCCTGGGCCTCGCGCGACCTATCGCCGCGTGTTGCCTGGCGCGGTCTACCCGACCACGTCCGGGTCCCGCGCAGCCCATTGCCTCGGGCACCCCGTCGTCGCCGCAATGATCCCTATCGGGCCACGGGTTCCGACCTGCCGTCGCGTGGGTTCGAGCGCCGCCGTGGCGGCCCTTGGGACCGGGACTTTGACCCGACCTTCCGCCCCGTTCCGGTGGAACGGTACCGCCCGCCGTGGCGCCCCGGACGTCACCGCCGTGACCGCGGGGCCCGCGACCTCGGCCGGGGGCCTATTCCCCGCTCCGGAACCGATGACGACGCGAGGGCCCAACTTGCAGTGCCGCCGCGGGAGGGAGTCCGGACTCGTGTCCCCGACGCCCCGCTGTCCACCGACCCGGACTTCAGCCTGAAAAACAGGTTAGTGTTTGGCATTATCAAGGCCTCTCACCATCTCGACAATGTGACCGGACCTGAGCCCCCGGTCACCATCTCCAGAATAACCAGAACATTAATCATGACCATCAAGCCGGCGGCCCCCAACGCAGCTACACTGTCCCTCATTGCCGGGAACGCCAAGAACTGGGCCCACACCACGGCCCTCATCCTGAGGGACCACTACCGGGACACGGTTGCGGATAAAATCCAGCTCCTGACACGGTTGCTGGAGCCCGACTGGCGCCAGAACTTTGATATCGCGGCTGCCTGGGCTAGGCGACACTTTGGCCCCAGGTTACGCCAGACGACCCTGGATGACGCACGTGCCCTGCTGGGGCGCCGTTTGGACGGCTGTGGGTCAACGGAAGGCCCGACGACGCAGCCGCCCTCCTCTGCACCGCCGACCGGGCCTTCCATCAGCGCTCATCGTGTTGCTGAGGTCCTCGAGGATCCACGCTGGGACGCGGACGCTGGCCTCTCTCCTGTGCTTCCCCCTCCTGCCTCTCTTTTTTCTCCCTGTCCTCCTCCTCCTTCCTCCCCCCTCTCCAGCCCTCCCCCCCTCCCCCTCCCCTCCGGCTCCTCTCTCCTCTCCCCTGTCCTTCCTCTCCCTCCTCCAGGCTCGCGGCCCTCTCCGGACCCGCCCAGAAGGCAGCGGGGATCGTGCCCTTCCACGCGCACTACGGGCCTGAAGGCAGCCACTCCTCTTCCCCCCGCGCCCGCGCCCTTGGGTACGACGCCCTCAGCCGGAGAGCCCTCCACGTCCGCCGACCGGGGCGGCGCTCCTCTCTCCACACCCCTGGGCCCTGTCCAGCGCTGTCTGCGCCTTCGCTCTTCGGGGGTCGTCATTCCGGACACGCCCACCCGCCGCACCACCAGGCACGTCAGCACCACAAAGAAGCTGAGTGAGTGGGGCCTCCGTGCTAGGGAGGAGTGCCTCATCTTGGGGGACTCCAACCTGGCCAGGTTCCCTCCCTTCCAGCGGCCTGGCCTTCAGGTCGACAGTTTCCCAGGGGCCACGTTTCGACACGCCGGGGCCATCTTGGCCAAGACTGCCGTCTCCCCCGATGTCCGCAAGGTAATTCTCGCCTTCGGCCTCAACGACAGGGCTTGCGTGTCTGACCAGGGCACTATCAGGCAGCTCCGGAACGCCATTAGGATGGCTAAGCTCTGCTTTCCCCTAGCCAGGGTCATGGTCCCTGAAATTAACTTCTCCAGGTCCTTGCCCCATAGAGAGCAGGATAATCTGCGCCGTCTTAATGATTACATCACCGCCCATTGCCACTTTATCCCGGCGCTTTCTAGGAAATGTTTTAGCACCGAGAGAGACGGTATCCACTGGTCCCATCCTACCGCCAAGCTCTTCCTAGAGCACTGGATACAGTCGTTAAATTAGTGACCCCCGCGCACGATTTGTAGGCTGAAGAACACGCACCTCCCCCTTGTAAAACACTTTATCGAGCACGGTTGGTCTGCCTTGACGGCCACGGTGTTGGAGTCCAACCCCAGGTGGTCCGTCTCGATGAGATGCAGGGCGGAGCGCCTTTGGATGCGCCGTTTGGACACCATACAGCCCATGGGTTTGAACGTGGGGGTGGGCTTGGGGGCCCGGGGTAGTTAGCAGTTGACGGACTGTGCACTTGACGTCGCCGCCTTCGCCTTTTTTTCAATTCCTAACCCGCCCGTGCCTCGCTGTGGACGCTCCTGGTCTCCTTGCTCACCTCCCTCGCTGGAGGCTTCCCCTCCTGGACTCCAACACGATGGTGCCTCGGGACGACGGACCTGCAACTTCCTGTGCTCCGGACCACTTCAGGTCAACATTTGATACGTTGTTGGTTCCGGTTTATATCCATGTGTATTTTCACTGTGTCTCTGTATACGCTGTTGCGTCTGTTTTTTGCACGGGTTGGTCCTGCAGGTCACTTTCGTTCCTTTGTACATTTGATGGTTATGTATATATACTGTTGGTAACATATTTATGGTCATGTGTGTCCCCGACCGAGCCGTAGGTAATTTTTCATGTGTTGTTTGCCTCCTGGATCCCCGCCCCCACCTCACCCTGGCCCCGCCCTTACCCCCGCCCTAGCCCTGGCCCTAACCTTAACCACTCCCTGCCCTGGCCCTTACCTTAACCACACCTTACCCTGTCCCTAACCCTAACCTTAACCCTAACCTTAACCCCATTCACCCTAACCTTAACCCTAACCTTAACCCCTTCACCCTAACCCCCGCCCTGGCCCTGGCCCTTACCTTAACCACTCCCTACCCTGGCCCTAACCTTAACCACACCTTACCCTGGCCCTAACCCCAACCTTAACCCTAACCTTAACCTCCTCACCCTTAACCCCGCCCTGGCCCTGGCCCTTACCTTAACCACTCTCTGCCCTGGTCCCTAACCTTAACCACACCCTACCCTGGCCCTTACCCGAACCATAGCCCTAACTTTCCTTCCCTCTCCCAGCCCTGTTTTGTATAGTTATTTATATATATTTTTTATTTGTGGTTGGTTTTTCTTCGGGTTTTATTTATATAAACAATTTGTTTTCTTTTATTTTTTTATTTTTTATTTTTTATTTATTTTACTTTCTTTTCTTTTGTTTTTCTTTTTACTTTTTCTTTATCTATGTTGTTTCCCTCCTCCTTATTACTATTGTGTTATTATCCGTGTGTTTAGGGGTTTTGTACACCCTTTTGGGTTTTGATCGCGTTTCCATATATGGAACAACTCACATGATCCCGCACTGTCGTGTGATTGGCTGATGCACTTCCGGGTGGCCATTTGGTTTCTTGTTTTGATCGCGTTTCCATATATGGAACAACCCACATGGACCCGTACTGTCGTGTGATTGGCTGCTGCACTTCCGGGGGGCCATTTTGTTTGTTGTTGACGGTTGTTCAAGCCGAGTTAACATGAGGCCTTCTTATTGGCCCGTTTTCAGGAAGGAGGTTGAGGTCACCGAGGGTTCATGTCCCCTTGGTTCGCGCTCTCTTCAACCAGCATGTTTTTCGGACATTAACACCACGGCTCGGTCGCATAACTCTAAGGGAATATTACACACTGTTTATTCGCCTGATGAAGGTATTTTTATTACCGAAACGTAGCGAATAGTTTCTTTAAAATAAAAGGAACTTTATTTTGACCATTTGTTACCGTTTTTTCTTAACCATCAACCGTGATTCCTTCCGACCTGTTGCCATGTCCGACCGCCACGGAGACGGCCATTGGACGGTTGTCCACCGCGTTAGGGGTCGCAGGAGATCCCGGGACCCGGTCGAGGCCCTTGCACCGGTGAGTCGACCTCTTTTACGGCCGCACCACATGAGACGCACCTATGCGTCGGTGACTAGAACACACTGCCGCGCCTGGGCCTCGCGCGACCTATCGCCGCGTGTTGCCTGGCGCGGTCTACCCGACCACGTCCGGGTCCCGCGCAGCCCATTGCCTCGGGCACCCCGTCGTCGCCGCAATGATCCCTATCGGGCCACGGGTTCCGACCTGCCGTCGCGTGGGTTCGAGCGCCGCCGTGGCGGCCCTTGGGACCGGGACTTTGACCCGACCTTCCGCCCCGTTCCGGTGGAACGGTACCGCCCGCCGTGGCGCCCCGGACGTCACCGCCGTGACCGCGGGGCCCGCGACCTCGGCCGGGGGCCTATTCCCCGCTCCGGAACCGATGACGACGCGAGGGCCCAACTTGCAGTGCCGCCGCGGGAGGGAGTCCGGACTCGTGTCCCCGACGCCCCGCTGTCCACCGACCCGGACTTCAGCCTGAAAAACAGGTTAGTGTTTGGCATTATCAAGGCCTCTCACCATCTCGACAATGTGACCGGACCTGAGCCCCCGGTCACCATCTCCAGAATAACCAGAACATTAATCATGACCATCAAGCCGGCGGCCCCCAACGCAGCTACACTGTCCCTCATTGCCGGGAACGCCAAGAACTGGGCCCACACCACGGCCCTCATCCTGAGGGACCACTACCGGGACACGGTTGCGGATAAAATCCAGCTCCTGACACGGTTGCTGGAGCCCGACTGGCGCCAGAACTTTGATATCGCGGCTGCCTGGGCTAGGCGACACTTTGGCCCCAGGTTACGCCAGACGACCCTGGATGACGCACGTGCCCTGCTGGGGCGCCGTTTGGACGGCTGTGGGTCAACGGAAGGCCCGACGACGCAGCCGCCCTCCTCTGCACCGCCGACCGGGCCTTCCATCAGCGCTCATCGTGTTGCTGAGGTCCTCGAGGATCCACGCTGGGACGCGGACGCTGGCCTCTCTCCTGTGCTTCCCCCTCCTGCCTCTCTTTTTTCTCCCTGTCCTCCTCCTCCTTCCTCCCCCCTCTCCAGCCCTCCCCCCCTCCCCCTCCCCTCCGGCTCCTCTCTCCTCTCCCCTGTCCTTCCTCTCCCTCCTCCAGGCTCGCGGCCCTCTCCGGACCCGCCCAGAAGGCAGCGGGGATCGTGCCCTTCCACGCGCACTACGGGCCTGAAGGCAGCCACTCCTCTTCCCCCCGCGCCCGCGCCCTTGGGTACGACGCCCTCAGCCGGAGAGCCCTCCACGTCCGCCGACCGGGGCGGCGCTCCTCTCTCCACACCCCTGGGCCCTGTCCAGCGCTGTCTGCGCCTTCGCTCTTCGGGGGTCGTCATTCCGGACACGCCCACCCGCCGCACCACCAGGCACGTCAGCACCACAAAGAAGCTGAGTGAGTGGGGCCTCCGTGCTAGGGAGGAGTGCCTCATCTTGGGGGACTCCAACCTGGCCAGGTTCCCTCCCTTCCAGCGGCCTGGCCTTCAGGTCGACAGTTTCCCAGGGGCCACGTTTCGACACGCCGGGGCCATCTTGGCCAAGACTGCCGTCTCCCCCGATGTCCGCAAGGTAATTCTCGCCTTCGGCCTCAACGACAGGGCTTGCGTGTCTGACCAGGGCACTATCAGGCAGCTCCGGAACGCCATTAGGATGGCTAAGCTCTGCTTTCCCCTAGCCAGGGTCATGGTCCCTGAAATTAACTTCTCCAGGTCCTTGCCCCATAGAGAGCAGGATAATCTGCGCCGTCTTAATGATTACATCACCGCCCATTGCCACTTTATCCCGGCGCTTTCTAGGAAATGTTTTAGCACCGAGAGAGACGGTATCCACTGGTCCCATCCTACCGCCAAGCTCTTCCTAGAGCACTGGATACAGTCGTTAAATTAGTGACCCCCGCGCACGATTTGTAGGCTGAAGAACACGCACCTCCCCCTTGTAAAACACTTTATCGAGCACGGTTGGTCTGCCTTGACGGCCACGGTGTTGGAGTCCAACCCCAGGTGGTCCGTCTCGATGAGATGCAGGGCGGAGCGCCTTTGGATGCGCCGTTTGGACACCATACAGCCCATGGGTTTGAACGTGGGGGTGGGCTTGGGGGCCCGGGGTAGTTAGCAGTTGACGGACTGTGCACTTGACGTCGCCGCCTTCGCCTTTTTTTCAATTCCTAACCCGCCCGTGCCTCGCTGTGGACGCTCCTGGTCTCCTTGCTCACCTCCCTCGCTGGAGGCTTCCCCTCCTGGACTCCAACACGATGGTGCCTCGGGACGACGGACCTGCAACTTCCTGTGCTCCGGACCACTTCAGGTCAACATTTGATACGTTGTTGGTTCCGGTTTATATCCATGTGTATTTTCACTGTGTCTCTGTATACGCTGTTGCGTCTGTTTTTTGCACGGGTTGGTCCTGCAGGTCACTTTCGTTCCTTTGTACATTTGATGGTTATGTATATATACTGTTGGTAACATATTTATGGTCATGTGTGTCCCCGACCGAGCCGTAGGTAATTTTTCATGTGTTGTTTGCCTCCTGGATCCCCGCCCCCACCTCACCCTGGCCCCGCCCTTACCCCCGCCCTAGCCCTGGCCCTAACCTTAACCACTCCCTGCCCTGGCCCTTACCTTAACCACACCTTACCCTGTCCCTAACCCTAACCTTAACCCTAACCTTAACCCCATTCACCCTAACCTTAACCCTAACCTTAACCCCTTCACCCTAACCCCCGCCCTGGCCCTGGCCCTTACCTTAACCACTCCCTACCCTGGCCCTAACCTTAACCACACCTTACCCTGGCCCTAACCCCAACCTTAACCCTAACCTTAACCTCCTCACCCTTAACCCCGCCCTGGCCCTGGCCCTTACCTTAACCACTCTCTGCCCTGGTCCCTAACCTTAACCACACCCTACCCTGGCCCTTACCCGAACCATAGCCCTAACTTTCCTTCCCTCTCCCAGCCCTGTTTTGTATAGTTATTTATATATATTTTTTATTTGTGGTTGGTTTTTCTTCGGGTTTTATTTATATAAACAATTTGTTTTCTTTTATTTTTTTATTTTTTATTTTTTATTTATTTTACTTTCTTTTCTTTTGTTTTTCTTTTTACTTTTTCTTTATCTATGTTGTTTCCCTCCTCCTTATTACTATTGTGTTATTATCCGTGTGTTTAGGGGTTTTGTACACCCTTTTGGGTTTTGATCGCGTTTCCATATATGGAACAACTCACATGATCCCGCACTGTCGTGTGATTGGCTGATGCACTTCCGGGTGGCCATTTGGTTTCTTGTTTTGATCGCGTTTCCATATATGGAACAACCCACATGGACCCGTACTGTCGTGTGATTGGCTGCTGCACTTCCGGGGGGCCATTTTGTTTGTTGTTGACGGTTGTTCAAGCCGAGTTAACATGAGGCCTTCTTATTGGCCCGTTTTCAGGAAGGAGGTTGAGGTCACCGAGGGTTCATGTCCCCTTGGTTCGCGCTCTCTTCAACCAGCATGTTTTTCGGACATTAACACCACGGCTCGGTCGCATAACTCTAAGGGAATATTACACACTGTTTATTCGCCTGATGAAGGTATTTTTATTACCGAAACGTAGCGAATAGTTTCTTTAAAATAAAAGGAACTTTATTTTGACCATTTGTTACCGTTTTTTCTTAACCATCAACCGTGATTCCTTCCGACCTGTTGCCATGTCCGACCGCCACGGAGACGGCCATTGGACGGTTGTCCACCGCGTTAGGGGTCGCAGGAGATCCCGGGACCCGGTCGAGGCCCTTGCACCGGTGAGTCGACCTCTTTTACGGCCGCACCACATGAGACGCACCTATGCGTCGGTGACTAGAACACACTGCCGCGCCTGGGCCTCGCGCGACCTATCGCCGCGTGTTGCCTGGCGCGGTCTACCCGACCACGTCCGGGTCCCGCGCAGCCCATTGCCTCGGGCACCCCGTCGTCGCCGCAATGATCCCTATCGGGCCACGGGTTCCGACCTGCCGTCGCGTGGGTTCGAGCGCCGCCGTGGCGGCCCTTGGGACCGGGACTTTGACCCGACCTTCCGCCCCGTTCCGGTGGAACGGTACCGCCCGCCGTGGCGCCCCGGACGTCACCGCCGTGACCGCGGGGCCCGCGACCTCGGCCGGGGGCCTATTCCCCGCTCCGGAACCGATGACGACGCGAGGGCCCAACTTGCAGTGCCGCCGCGGGAGGGAGTCCGGACTCGTGTCCCCGACGCCCCGCTGTCCACCGACCCGGACTTCAGCCTGAAAAACAGGTTAGTGTTTGGCATTATCAAGGCCTCTCACCATCTCGACAATGTGACCGGACCTGAGCCCCCGGTCACCATCTCCAGAATAACCAGAACATTAATCATGACCATCAAGCCGGCGGCCCCCAACGCAGCTACACTGTCCCTCATTGCCGGGAACGCCAAGAACTGGGCCCACACCACGGCCCTCATCCTGAGGGACCACTACCGGGACACGGTTGCGGATAAAATCCAGCTCCTGACACGGTTGCTGGAGCCCGACTGGCGCCAGAACTTTGATATCGCGGCTGCCTGGGCTAGGCGACACTTTGGCCCCAGGTTACGCCAGACGACCCTGGATGACGCACGTGCCCTGCTGGGGCGCCGTTTGGACGGCTGTGGGTCAACGGAAGGCCCGACGACGCAGCCGCCCTCCTCTGCACCGCCGACCGGGCCTTCCATCAGCGCTCATCGTGTTGCTGAGGTCCTCGAGGATCCACGCTGGGACGCGGACGCTGGCCTCTCTCCTGTGCTTCCCCCTCCTGCCTCTCTTTTTTCTCCCTGTCCTCCTCCTCCTTCCTCCCCCCTCTCCAGCCCTCCCCCCCTCCCCCTCCCCTCCGGCTCCTCTCTCCTCTCCCCTGTCCTTCCTCTCCCTCCTCCAGGCTCGCGGCCCTCTCCGGACCCGCCCAGAAGGCAGCGGGGATCGTGCCCTTCCACGCGCACTACGGGCCTGAAGGCAGCCACTCCTCTTCCCCCCGCGCCCGCGCCCTTGGGTACGACGCCCTCAGCCGGAGAGCCCTCCACGTCCGCCGACCGGGGCGGCGCTCCTCTCTCCACACCCCTGGGCCCTGTCCAGCGCTGTCTGCGCCTTCGCTCTTCGGGGGTCGTCATTCCGGACACGCCCACCCGCCGCACCACCAGGCACGTCAGCACCACAAAGAAGCTGAGTGAGTGGGGCCTCCGTGCTAGGGAGGAGTGCCTCATCTTGGGGGACTCCAACCTGGCCAGGTTCCCTCCCTTCCAGCGGCCTGGCCTTCAGGTCGACAGTTTCCCAGGGGCCACGTTTCGACACGCCGGGGCCATCTTGGCCAAGACTGCCGTCTCCCCCGATGTCCGCAAGGTAATTCTCGCCTTCGGCCTCAACGACAGGGCTTGCGTGTCTGACCAGGGCACTATCAGGCAGCTCCGGAACGCCATTAGGATGGCTAAGCTCTGCTTTCCCCTAGCCAGGGTCATGGTCCCTGAAATTAACTTCTCCAGGTCCTTGCCCCATAGAGAGCAGGATAATCTGCGCCGTCTTAATGATTACATCACCGCCCATTGCCACTTTATCCCGGCGCTTTCTAGGAAATGTTTTAGCACCGAGAGAGACGGTATCCACTGGTCCCATCCTACCGCCAAGCTCTTCCTAGAGCACTGGATACAGTCGTTAAATTAGTGACCCCCGCGCACGATTTGTAGGCTGAAGAACACGCACCTCCCCCTTGTAAAACACTTTATCGAGCACGGTTGGTCTGCCTTGACGGCCACGGTGTTGGAGTCCAACCCCAGGTGGTCCGTCTCGATGAGATGCAGGGCGGAGCGCCTTTGGATGCGCCGTTTGGACACCATACAGCCCATGGGTTTGAACGTGGGGGTGGGCTTGGGGGCCCGGGGTAGTTAGCAGTTGACGGACTGTGCACTTGACGTCGCCGCCTTCGCCTTTTTTTCAATTCCTAACCCTAACCCTAACCCTAACCCTAACCCTAACCCTAACCCTAACCCTAACCCTAACCCTAACCCTAACCCTAACCCTAACCCTAACCTTGACCCTAATCCTTAACCCCGACCCTAACCCTAACCCCTAATCCTAACCCTAACCTTAACCCCTAATCCTAACCCCAACCCCAACCCCTATCCTAACCCCAACCCTGATCCTAGCCCTTAACCCAACCCCTACCTTAACCCCTAACCCTAACCCCGACCCCAACCCCTATCCTAACCCTAACCCCAACCCTGACCCTAGCCCTAACCCTAACCTCAACCCCGCCCCCCAATCTTATTCCTAACCTTAAGACTTTAACACTCCAAACAAACCCCAGCTGTTCTATGGTTTAAAGGGAAAAGAGCTGTGTGTCTATAGATGTATTAATTTGATGCCTTATAGCCCTCTGGCTTGGTTTTGGGGTGGAGGTGACCTTGTTGCCTTTCATATCTAGGCCCGTGCATTTAGTGCCACCGCCTTCGGCGTTGGCACTCAGCTTCTCATACCTAACCCGCCAGTGCCACTTATGTTGGGCTCTTGGTCGCCTTCGCCTCCCTACAACCTAAAATAACCCAATAATGTGGGTTCAGGTATATCGTTTGCAGGGCCACCACTGTACATCCATTTTTGATTGGCGTACTTTTTGTTTGGACTCTCTTGTTGTAATTATGTTCATTATGTTCAATATGGTTCTCGTGTTACAGTCCTTCTGATATGGTCTTACTGACATAATTATGAGGATACATGTTTTGTTACACATTTATATATACACAGATGTTTACTTGAGCGTGATGTTATATGTGCCTTGGCGACTTTCAGGTGGTGGAATTAACAGCTGGACATCTGTCCCTTGTAATAACGGATTTGACCTTGTATCTTTATGTTTATATATGTGTATATATATATATATATATTATTTTATATAATTGCTTTAATGTATTTTAGTTTCTTATTTTTGATTTACAATTTTTTATTTATTAGAAAATTTTATTTATTTATAATTTTTTTTCCTTTTTTCCGTTTCATTGGTTCACCCGGAACCGGAAGTAGCGTCAGGGGTCATGTCCGGTCGGGATAGTACCATGTTGAAGCGTTCGTTGTCTCTTCCGCTCTCTTCCACCTGTCGTAAGCCACACGTTGCTCGGTCGTTTTAAGGTTACTTGTTATTAGCAGCTGAGGAAGGTCTTTTAAGACCGAAACGTACTGCTTTAATTTGAATAAATCTCTTATAGATAAAACATCACGACTCCGATTTTTTACACGTTTTTTACGGGTTTTTAGTTCATTCCGGTTTTGTTTATTTCTGGATGGACCACCACGAGTGACCCACAGCAACCAAAATGGCGACAGACCGTTATGAGATGGACGACCAGTGGATTACGGTGACCCGTGGACGGAACCGAGGTAGGAATTACAATGAACCTGACCCCAGGGGCCTTAGACCTGTTCCTTCTTTTCACCAACAGGACCGCGTCCAGGGTCCCCGCGACTATCGACCCCCCAGGGCCCCTAGTCCATATCTTTCGGTTCACCGCCGTGACCGTGACCAGGGTCCTCGCGGCTATCAACCACAGTGGGTTAGCCGCAGCTATGCGGATGCGCTCCGCTCCGACCGTGGTCCTCACGGACGGGGGCCTGCCCCGAACGAGTACCCCCGCCCGTACGGTCGTGGGACTGCGAGATACGCTCCACCACGACACGACGGGTCCCGCAACAACGACGATCGCCGCTACCACCGCACAGCACGGAGACAGGGCGTCGCCGGGCGGCGTCGCCGTGTCCACGGACCCCCTCTCCCTACCCAGGACACGACACCTGGTACTACTGCCTCTGCTCCGGACCCAGACTTTTCGGGTAAAGTGCGTGTTTTGTTGAGAATAATTAAAGTATTTCATCATTTAATTAATGTCACTGCAGAACAGGCCCCCGTCTCCATTTTGAAACTCACAGCCAATTTGGCTTTGGCTATTAAACCGGCGGCCCCGCATCCGGCCACGATGACGTTAATAGAGGGTAATGCGAGACATTGGGAGCACACAACAATGTTGATCCTTAGAGATCACTATAATGATACGTTGGCCAATGACATCCAGATTTTGTTGCAACTCCCTGCGGGTGATTGGCAACAGCCCTTTGCGGTGGCTTCCTCCTGGGCTAGACGCCATTTTGGTAGAAGACTCAACCCACAGACATTGCAGGATGTACATGCTATGCTCACACAAAAACTTTGTTTTGAGGTGACTCCACGACGGGAGACGGCCCCTCCCTCCACGCCAACCAGGGCCTCCGTGGTAGCAGAGCGACCCTCGGCACACGTGTCTGCGTCCGCCACAGACCCCCGCCCAGATAACCCCAGCGCCACGGTTGAGGTCCAACTCCACCCACCGCCCAGACACCAGCTGCTCCCCACACCCACGGGGTTCTCGGACTCGAGCGGCCATCCCCACAGCTCTGCAGCCGGCCCGGACCAGTCTCCTGCCTTGAGGGCCCCAGCCTCTCCCCCTCTCCCTCCCCGCCCTTGTTCTCCTCCCCCCCTCCTCCTCCCTTTTCCCGCCTTTTCTCCTCTCCCCTCTCCCCCCTCCTCCTCCCCCCCTTCTTCGCATCTGCCCTCACTCCAGGTCCCGACCCCTCCTGAGGCACCCACTGCTCGCCCGGTGACCTGTGACCCGCCGCCGCTGGCCCCTCGCACACAAAGGACCGAGAAGACACGGACGACCACCCAGCCACCTCTCATCTCTGCCGGCTCCCCCTGGACCCCGGCTCGGACGTCAACCCCTTCGGCCGACGCTGGTGTTGCTGTGACTCCCCCACCGTTGCTGCTGGACCTGTCCACTGAGGAGATCCACATGTCACCGGTCTTGGACCCCACCGCAGCGGCGACAGACGACCCACGAGGGGGTTCCCTGCAGCAGCTTCAGGTGCCCCTGGCCCCAGCACTCATGGGCCCGACTCGTACCACGGCGCAGAGTCAACTCATCTTCACGAAACCTGCGTTGGAGACCTCCACTTCCACTCCAACCCGCAGGCCCACCCGCCACGTCAACACCAGCCAGAAAATGAAGGATTGGTCCCTTACAGCACGAAACAAGTGGGTTATTATGGGTGATTCTACTCTGACCAGAATGCCACCTTTTACGGAGGCGGACCTACAAGTGGATGCCTTCCCGGGTGCTACTTTTCGGCACGCGGAGGCTATTATGGCCAAAACAACTGTGTCGGCTGTGGTAGAAAAGGTAATTCTAGCCTTTGGCATTAACAACAGGGCACAGAAGGTCGAAGAGACCACTATCAAACAGCTACAGAAGGCCATTAAAATGGCTAAACTAGCCTTTCCGATGGCCCATGTCTATGTACCTCTGATTAACTTTTCGAAGGCTTTGCCCCATCTGGAACAGACCAATCTCTGCCGTCTTAACAAATATATCACCAATAACTGCAACTCTATTCCAGAGCTACCGAGTAGGGACTTCACCACGGACAGCGACCACGTTCACTGGTCCTACGACACAGCGAAGCACATGCTGCATCATTGGGTGCAGAGGTTAAAGTGTGTAGCCCCGTGAACACTATTTTGAAAACGGGGTCTAAGAATGTTATAATCCTTTGTAAACATTTTGAAATTACTGCTGCACAGCTTTTATTACTAAACAGGGGTCTTAATTTCATCCCGTCTGTAGGCAACAACAGGGGAATACGTGAGCAGACACAGCTGGATATCCATGCCTACCATAGGAGAGTTAAATTAGCGGTTCACTTTGAACACAAACAGGAATCTGTATGCCCACCTTTTACCCCCAAGTCCACCTGGGTTCCACCTGAGGGTGTACTGCCTCACCAGGTGAACCACCTAATACAGGCTGACCTACGCCACTTTCATGATGACCTTCGGATTGGGTGGGTCAGACCAAACTTAGAGAGTTTCGAGGTTGAAGCCCTTAGCTCGTTGCGTAAAAACAAACACATAGTCATAAAGCCTGCGGACAAGGGTAGCGCTGCTGTCGTTATGGACAGGACTCAATATGTGTGGGAGGCTTATAGGCAATTGAACGACACCAACTATTATTCTAGGCTTAAAAAACCCATCTATAAAGATACTATTCCCTTGATACAGGAGATTATTCAGTCACTAGTGGTTAAAAAATTCATTAACCACAAACAAATGGCCTATCTTTTGGGTGGGGCTGAACCCAGGCCCAGATTGTTTTATATGTTGCCCAAAATCCACAAGGATCCCTCCAAGTGGAGCAAGCCTGGTGAAATACCCCCTGGTCGCCCGATTGTTTCAGATTGTGGGAGTGAAACGTATTTCACAGCTGAATATATTGATTATTACCTTAATCCTCTTTCGATTAGGCATGCCAGTTATATCAAGGACACATACGATTTCGTGGCCAAAATCAGACAGCTCAGTATTCCTGTGGACTCCTTTCTGTTCACAATGGATGTGGATAGCCTTTACACCAACATTGATATCCCAGAGGGCATTCAGGCCGTAAAAAACATCTTCCACGAGTATCCTGACAGTAAGCGCCCAGACAAGGAACTCCTAAAATTACTACACATAAACTTAACCAGAAATGATTTTGAATTTGATGGCACGTTCTTCCTTCAAACCAAGGGGACGGCTATGGGTAAAAAATTTGCTCCTGCGTATGCGAACATTTTTATGGCCCAGTGGGAAACTTCAGCACTATCAGCTTGTGAGAAAAAACCCCTTCATTATTATAGATACTTGGATGACATTTGGGGCATCTGGCCGCACTCGAGAGAGGATTTTGATACTTTCTGTAGCTTTCTTAATAACCATAACGCATCCATTAAGATCAAGTCTACCTTCAGCCACTCCTCTGTTGATTTCCTTGACACTTGTACTTTTAAAGGTCACGACTTCATCCAGTCCCTTAAACTAGACATCAGGGTCTTCTTTAAAGAAACTGACACACATGCCCTGCTTTATAAGACCAGTTTCCACCCTAGACACACTTATGCGGGTTTGGTTAAGTCACAACTTTTGAGATTTCAGAGAATATGCACCAAGGAAGCTTATTTCATAGAAGCCACCAAGGTGCTATTTACGGCTCTGTCCACCAGGGGGTACTGCCGCTCTTTTTTACGCAAAGGTTTGAAGACTTTTACAAACACAAAACCATTAACGGTTGAGCCCTTACTCCCATTTATCACCACGTATTCCCCCACGGCAGTTAAATTAGTTAAGGTTATCAAAAACAATTTCAACAATTTTATAGTACAAAACAACCATTTGAAGGGGTTTAGGGTTATAGCGGCCTTCAGGAAAAATAAGAACCTTCAGGATACCTTGGTCAGAGCTAAACTCCAACCACTGAGGATTCCCAGGCCATCGGGACATGGAGTTTTCTTTCAGACTCAATTCTGGGCGCGGAACCAACATAACAAAAATATTTTCCCTACACAGAGGGGTGTATCCGCTAAATCCAAGAACTGTGTTTATCTGATTTGGTGCAAGAGCTGTGGCGTACAATATGTAGGGGAAACGGGTAACACGCTGTTAACCAGATTTACACAGCACAGATATAATATCTGCAGGGCTAAGGGGCCTCATACCCCTCTCGTGGACCACTTTTTGCAACATGGCTGGCACAACCTCGTAGCCACGATACTCCAATCAAACCCTAGGTGGTCTATCGCCCAGAGGAAAAGAACTGAGAGGGAATGGATTGTTAAACTCGATACTTTACAGCCGTTGGGCTTGAATGAGAGGGGAGGGCGATCATGAGGATTCTTATACCTAGGCCCGGTTGTCCCTAACCCTAACCCTTACCCTAACCTTGACCCTAATCCTTAACCCCGACCCTAACCCTAACCCCTAATCCTAACCCTAACCTTAACCCCTAATCCTAACCCCAACCCCAACCCCTATCCTAACCCCAACCCTGATCCTAGCCCTTAACCCAACCCCTACCTTAACCCCTAACCCTAACCCCGACCCCAACCCCTATCCTAACCCTAACCCCAACCCTGACCCTAGCCCTAACCCTAACCTCAACCCCGCCCCCCAATCTTATTCCTAACCTTAAGACTTTAACACTCCAAACAAACCCCAGCTGTTCTATGGTTTAAAGGGAAAAGAGCTGTGTGTCTATAGATGTATTAATTTGATGCCTTATAGCCCTCTGGCTTGGTTTTGGGGTGGAGGTGACCTTGTTGCCTTTCATATCTAGGCCCGTGCATTTAGTGCCACCGCCTTCGGCGTTGGCACTCAGCTTCTCATACCTAACCCGCCAGTGCCACTTATGTTGGGCTCTTGGTCGCCTTCGCCTCCCTACAACCTAAAATAACCCAATAATGTGGGTTCAGGTATATCGTTTGCAGGGCCACCACTGTACATCCATTTTTGATTGGCGTACTTTTTGTTTGGACTCTCTTGTTGTAATTATGTTCATTATGTTCAATATGGTTCTCGTGTTACAGTCCTTCTGATATGGTCTTACTGACATAATTATGAGGATACATGTTTTGTTACACATTTATATATACACAGATGTTTACTTGAGCGTGATGTTATATGTGCCTTGGCGACTTTCAGGTGGTGGAATTAACAGCTGGACATCTGTCCCTTGTAATAACGGATTTGACCTTGTATCTTTATGTTTATATATGTGTATATATATATATATATATTATTTTATATAATTGCTTTAATGTATTTTAGTTTCTTATTTTTGATTTACAATTTTTTATTTATTAGAAAATTTTATTTATTTATAATTTTTTTTCCTTTTTTCCGTTTCATTGGTTCACCCGGAACCGGAAGTAGCGTCAGGGGTCATGTCCGGTCGGGATAGTACCATGTTGAAGCGTTCGTTGTCTCTTCCGCTCTCTTCCACCTGTCGTAAGCCACACGTTGCTCGGTCGTTTTAAGGTTACTTGTTATTAGCAGCTGAGGAAGGTCTTTTAAGACCGAAACGTACTGCTTTAATTTGAATAAATCTCTTATAGATAAAACATCACGACTCCGATTTTTTACACGTTTTTTACGGGTTTTTAGTTCATTCCGGTTTTGTTTATTTCTGGATGGACCACCACGAGTGACCCACAGCAACCAAAATGGCGACAGACCGTTATGAGATGGACGACCAGTGGATTACGGTGACCCGTGGACGGAACCGAGGTAGGAATTACAATGAACCTGACCCCAGGGGCCTTAGACCTGTTCCTTCTTTTCACCAACAGGACCGCGTCCAGGGTCCCCGCGACTATCGACCCCCCAGGGCCCCTAGTCCATATCTTTCGGTTCACCGCCGTGACCGTGACCAGGGTCCTCGCGGCTATCAACCACAGTGGGTTAGCCGCAGCTATGCGGATGCGCTCCGCTCCGACCGTGGTCCTCACGGACGGGGGCCTGCCCCGAACGAGTACCCCCGCCCGTACGGTCGTGGGACTGCGAGATACGCTCCACCACGACACGACGGGTCCCGCAACAACGACGATCGCCGCTACCACCGCACAGCACGGAGACAGGGCGTCGCCGGGCGGCGTCGCCGTGTCCACGGACCCCCTCTCCCTACCCAGGACACGACACCTGGTACTACTGCCTCTGCTCCGGACCCAGACTTTTCGGGTAAAGTGCGTGTTTTGTTGAGAATAATTAAAGTATTTCATCATTTAATTAATGTCACTGCAGAACAGGCCCCCGTCTCCATTTTGAAACTCACAGCCAATTTGGCTTTGGCTATTAAACCGGCGGCCCCGCATCCGGCCACGATGACGTTAATAGAGGGTAATGCGAGACATTGGGAGCACACAACAATGTTGATCCTTAGAGATCACTATAATGATACGTTGGCCAATGACATCCAGATTTTGTTGCAACTCCCTGCGGGTGATTGGCAACAGCCCTTTGCGGTGGCTTCCTCCTGGGCTAGACGCCATTTTGGTAGAAGACTCAACCCACAGACATTGCAGGATGTACATGCTATGCTCACACAAAAACTTTGTTTTGAGGTGACTCCACGACGGGAGACGGCCCCTCCCTCCACGCCAACCAGGGCCTCCGTGGTAGCAGAGCGACCCTCGGCACACGTGTCTGCGTCCGCCACAGACCCCCGCCCAGATAACCCCAGCGCCACGGTTGAGGTCCAACTCCACCCACCGCCCAGACACCAGCTGCTCCCCACACCCACGGGGTTCTCGGACTCGAGCGGCCATCCCCACAGCTCTGCAGCCGGCCCGGACCAGTCTCCTGCCTTGAGGGCCCCAGCCTCTCCCCCTCTCCCTCCCCGCCCTTGTTCTCCTCCCCCCCTCCTCCTCCCTTTTCCCGCCTTTTCTCCTCTCCCCTCTCCCCCCTCCTCCTCCCCCCCTTCTTCGCATCTGCCCTCACTCCAGGTCCCGACCCCTCCTGAGGCACCCACTGCTCGCCCGGTGACCTGTGACCCGCCGCCGCTGGCCCCTCGCACACAAAGGACCGAGAAGACACGGACGACCACCCAGCCACCTCTCATCTCTGCCGGCTCCCCCTGGACCCCGGCTCGGACGTCAACCCCTTCGGCCGACGCTGGTGTTGCTGTGACTCCCCCACCGTTGCTGCTGGACCTGTCCACTGAGGAGATCCACATGTCACCGGTCTTGGACCCCACCGCAGCGGCGACAGACGACCCACGAGGGGGTTCCCTGCAGCAGCTTCAGGTGCCCCTGGCCCCAGCACTCATGGGCCCGACTCGTACCACGGCGCAGAGTCAACTCATCTTCACGAAACCTGCGTTGGAGACCTCCACTTCCACTCCAACCCGCAGGCCCACCCGCCACGTCAACACCAGCCAGAAAATGAAGGATTGGTCCCTTACAGCACGAAACAAGTGGGTTATTATGGGTGATTCTACTCTGACCAGAATGCCACCTTTTACGGAGGCGGACCTACAAGTGGATGCCTTCCCGGGTGCTACTTTTCGGCACGCGGAGGCTATTATGGCCAAAACAACTGTGTCGGCTGTGGTAGAAAAGGTAATTCTAGCCTTTGGCATTAACAACAGGGCACAGAAGGTCGAAGAGACCACTATCAAACAGCTACAGAAGGCCATTAAAATGGCTAAACTAGCCTTTCCGATGGCCCATGTCTATGTACCTCTGATTAACTTTTCGAAGGCTTTGCCCCATCTGGAACAGACCAATCTCTGCCGTCTTAACAAATATATCACCAATAACTGCAACTCTATTCCAGAGCTACCGAGTAGGGACTTCACCACGGACAGCGACCACGTTCACTGGTCCTACGACACAGCGAAGCACATGCTGCATCATTGGGTGCAGAGGTTAAAGTGTGTAGCCCCGTGAACACTATTTTGAAAACGGGGTCTAAGAATGTTATAATCCTTTGTAAACATTTTGAAATTACTGCTGCACAGCTTTTATTACTAAACAGGGGTCTTAATTTCATCCCGTCTGTAGGCAACAACAGGGGAATACGTGAGCAGACACAGCTGGATATCCATGCCTACCATAGGAGAGTTAAATTAGCGGTTCACTTTGAACACAAACAGGAATCTGTATGCCCACCTTTTACCCCCAAGTCCACCTGGGTTCCACCTGAGGGTGTACTGCCTCACCAGGTGAACCACCTAATACAGGCTGACCTACGCCACTTTCATGATGACCTTCGGATTGGGTGGGTCAGACCAAACTTAGAGAGTTTCGAGGTTGAAGCCCTTAGCTCGTTGCGTAAAAACAAACACATAGTCATAAAGCCTGCGGACAAGGGTAGCGCTGCTGTCGTTATGGACAGGACTCAATATGTGTGGGAGGCTTATAGGCAATTGAACGACACCAACTATTATTCTAGGCTTAAAAAACCCATCTATAAAGATACTATTCCCTTGATACAGGAGATTATTCAGTCACTAGTGGTTAAAAAATTCATTAACCACAAACAAATGGCCTATCTTTTGGGTGGGGCTGAACCCAGGCCCAGATTGTTTTATATGTTGCCCAAAATCCACAAGGATCCCTCCAAGTGGAGCAAGCCTGGTGAAATACCCCCTGGTCGCCCGATTGTTTCAGATTGTGGGAGTGAAACGTATTTCACAGCTGAATATATTGATTATTACCTTAATCCTCTTTCGATTAGGCATGCCAGTTATATCAAGGACACATACGATTTCGTGGCCAAAATCAGACAGCTCAGTATTCCTGTGGACTCCTTTCTGTTCACAATGGATGTGGATAGCCTTTACACCAACATTGATATCCCAGAGGGCATTCAGGCCGTAAAAAACATCTTCCACGAGTATCCTGACAGTAAGCGCCCAGACAAGGAACTCCTAAAATTACTACACATAAACTTAACCAGAAATGATTTTGAATTTGATGGCACGTTCTTCCTTCAAACCAAGGGGACGGCTATGGGTAAAAAATTTGCTCCTGCGTATGCGAACATTTTTATGGCCCAGTGGGAAACTTCAGCACTATCAGCTTGTGAGAAAAAACCCCTTCATTATTATAGATACTTGGATGACATTTGGGGCATCTGGCCGCACTCGAGAGAGGATTTTGATACTTTCTGTAGCTTTCTTAATAACCATAACGCATCCATTAAGATCAAGTCTACCTTCAGCCACTCCTCTGTTGATTTCCTTGACACTTGTACTTTTAAAGGTCACGACTTCATCCAGTCCCTTAAACTAGACATCAGGGTCTTCTTTAAAGAAACTGACACACATGCCCTGCTTTATAAGACCAGTTTCCACCCTAGACACACTTATGCGGGTTTGGTTAAGTCACAACTTTTGAGATTTCAGAGAATATGCACCAAGGAAGCTTATTTCATAGAAGCCACCAAGGTGCTATTTACGGCTCTGTCCACCAGGGGGTACTGCCGCTCTTTTTTACGCAAAGGTTTGAAGACTTTTACAAACACAAAACCATTAACGGTTGAGCCCTTACTCCCATTTATCACCACGTATTCCCCCACGGCAGTTAAATTAGTTAAGGTTATCAAAAACAATTTCAACAATTTTATAGTACAAAACAACCATTTGAAGGGGTTTAGGGTTATAGCGGCCTTCAGGAAAAATAAGAACCTTCAGGATACCTTGGTCAGAGCTAAACTCCAACCACTGAGGATTCCCAGGCCATCGGGACATGGAGTTTTCTTTCAGACTCAATTCTGGGCGCGGAACCAACATAACAAAAATATTTTCCCTACACAGAGGGGTGTATCCGCTAAATCCAAGAACTGTGTTTATCTGATTTGGTGCAAGAGCTGTGGCGTACAATATGTAGGGGAAACGGGTAACACGCTGTTAACCAGATTTACACAGCACAGATATAATATCTGCAGGGCTAAGGGGCCTCATACCCCTCTCGTGGACCACTTTTTGCAACATGGCTGGCACAACCTCGTAGCCACGATACTCCAATCAAACCCTAGGTGGTCTATCGCCCAGAGGAAAAGAACTGAGAGGGAATGGATTGTTAAACTCGATACTTTACAGCCGTTGGGCTTGAATGAGAGGGGAGGGCGATCATGAGGATTCTTATACCTAGGCCCGGTTGTCCCTAACCCTAACCCTTACCCTAACCTTGACCCTAATCCTTAACCCCGACCCTAACCCTAACCCCTAATCCTAACCCTAACCTTAACCCCTAATCCTAACCCCAACCCCAACCCCTATCCTAACCCCAACCCTGATCCTAGCCCTTAACCCAACCCCTACCTTAACCCCTAACCCTAACCCCGACCCCAACCCCTATCCTAACCCTAACCCCAACCCTGACCCTAGCCCTAACCCTAACCTCAACCCCGCCCCCCAATCTTATTCCTAACCTTAAGACTTTAACACTCCAAACAAACCCCAGCTGTTCTATGGTTTAAAGGGAAAAGAGCTGTGTGTCTATAGATGTATTAATTTGATGCCTTATAGCCCTCTGGCTTGGTTTTGGGGTGGAGGTGACCTTGTTGCCTTTCATATCTAGGCCCGTGCATTTAGTGCCACCGCCTTCGGCGTTGGCACTCAGCTTCTCATACCTAACCCGCCAGTGCCACTTATGTTGGGCTCTTGGTCGCCTTCGCCTCCCTACAACCTAAAATAACCCAATAATGTGGGTTCAGGTATATCGTTTGCAGGGCCACCACTGTACATCCATTTTTGATTGGCGTACTTTTTGTTTGGACTCTCTTGTTGTAATTATGTTCATTATGTTCAATATGGTTCTCGTGTTACAGTCCTTCTGATATGGTCTTACTGACATAATTATGAGGATACATGTTTTGTTACACATTTATATATACACAGATGTTTACTTGAGCGTGATGTTATATGTGCCTTGGCGACTTTCAGGTGGTGGAATTAACAGCTGGACATCTGTCCCTTGTAATAACGGATTTGACCTTGTATCTTTATGTTTATATATGTGTATATATATATATATATATTATTTTATATAATTGCTTTAATGTATTTTAGTTTCTTATTTTTGATTTACAATTTTTTATTTATTAGAAAATTTTATTTATTTATAATTTTTTTTCCTTTTTTCCGTTTCATTGGTTCACCCGGAACCGGAAGTAGCGTCAGGGGTCATGTCCGGTCGGGATAGTACCATGTTGAAGCGTTCGTTGTCTCTTCCGCTCTCTTCCACCTGTCGTAAGCCACACGTTGCTCGGTCGTTTTAAGGTTACTTGTTATTAGCAGCTGAGGAAGGTCTTTTAAGACCGAAACGTACTGCTTTAATTTGAATAAATCTCTTATAGATAAAACATCACGACTCCGATTTTTTACACGTTTTTTACGGGTTTTTAGTTCATTCCGGTTTTGTTTATTTCTGGATGGACCACCACGAGTGACCCACAGCAACCAAAATGGCGACAGACCGTTATGAGATGGACGACCAGTGGATTACGGTGACCCGTGGACGGAACCGAGGTAGGAATTACAATGAACCTGACCCCAGGGGCCTTAGACCTGTTCCTTCTTTTCACCAACAGGACCGCGTCCAGGGTCCCCGCGACTATCGACCCCCCAGGGCCCCTAGTCCATATCTTTCGGTTCACCGCCGTGACCGTGACCAGGGTCCTCGCGGCTATCAACCACAGTGGGTTAGCCGCAGCTATGCGGATGCGCTCCGCTCCGACCGTGGTCCTCACGGACGGGGGCCTGCCCCGAACGAGTACCCCCGCCCGTACGGTCGTGGGACTGCGAGATACGCTCCACCACGACACGACGGGTCCCGCAACAACGACGATCGCCGCTACCACCGCACAGCACGGAGACAGGGCGTCGCCGGGCGGCGTCGCCGTGTCCACGGACCCCCTCTCCCTACCCAGGACACGACACCTGGTACTACTGCCTCTGCTCCGGACCCAGACTTTTCGGGTAAAGTGCGTGTTTTGTTGAGAATAATTAAAGTATTTCATCATTTAATTAATGTCACTGCAGAACAGGCCCCCGTCTCCATTTTGAAACTCACAGCCAATTTGGCTTTGGCTATTAAACCGGCGGCCCCGCATCCGGCCACGATGACGTTAATAGAGGGTAATGCGAGACATTGGGAGCACACAACAATGTTGATCCTTAGAGATCACTATAATGATACGTTGGCCAATGACATCCAGATTTTGTTGCAACTCCCTGCGGGTGATTGGCAACAGCCCTTTGCGGTGGCTTCCTCCTGGGCTAGACGCCATTTTGGTAGAAGACTCAACCCACAGACATTGCAGGATGTACATGCTATGCTCACACAAAAACTTTGTTTTGAGGTGACTCCACGACGGGAGACGGCCCCTCCCTCCACGCCAACCAGGGCCTCCGTGGTAGCAGAGCGACCCTCGGCACACGTGTCTGCGTCCGCCACAGACCCCCGCCCAGATAACCCCAGCGCCACGGTTGAGGTCCAACTCCACCCACCGCCCAGACACCAGCTGCTCCCCACACCCACGGGGTTCTCGGACTCGAGCGGCCATCCCCACAGCTCTGCAGCCGGCCCGGACCAGTCTCCTGCCTTGAGGGCCCCAGCCTCTCCCCCTCTCCCTCCCCGCCCTTGTTCTCCTCCCCCCCTCCTCCTCCCTTTTCCCGCCTTTTCTCCTCTCCCCTCTCCCCCCTCCTCCTCCCCCCCTTCTTCGCATCTGCCCTCACTCCAGGTCCCGACCCCTCCTGAGGCACCCACTGCTCGCCCGGTGACCTGTGACCCGCCGCCGCTGGCCCCTCGCACACAAAGGACCGAGAAGACACGGACGACCACCCAGCCACCTCTCATCTCTGCCGGCTCCCCCTGGACCCCGGCTCGGACGTCAACCCCTTCGGCCGACGCTGGTGTTGCTGTGACTCCCCCACCGTTGCTGCTGGACCTGTCCACTGAGGAGATCCACATGTCACCGGTCTTGGACCCCACCGCAGCGGCGACAGACGACCCACGAGGGGGTTCCCTGCAGCAGCTTCAGGTGCCCCTGGCCCCAGCACTCATGGGCCCGACTCGTACCACGGCGCAGAGTCAACTCATCTTCACGAAACCTGCGTTGGAGACCTCCACTTCCACTCCAACCCGCAGGCCCACCCGCCACGTCAACACCAGCCAGAAAATGAAGGATTGGTCCCTTACAGCACGAAACAAGTGGGTTATTATGGGTGATTCTACTCTGACCAGAATGCCACCTTTTACGGAGGCGGACCTACAAGTGGATGCCTTCCCGGGTGCTACTTTTCGGCACGCGGAGGCTATTATGGCCAAAACAACTGTGTCGGCTGTGGTAGAAAAGGTAATTCTAGCCTTTGGCATTAACAACAGGGCACAGAAGGTCGAAGAGACCACTATCAAACAGCTACAGAAGGCCATTAAAATGGCTAAACTAGCCTTTCCGATGGCCCATGTCTATGTACCTCTGATTAACTTTTCGAAGGCTTTGCCCCATCTGGAACAGACCAATCTCTGCCGTCTTAACAAATATATCACCAATAACTGCAACTCTATTCCAGAGCTACCGAGTAGGGACTTCACCACGGACAGCGACCACGTTCACTGGTCCTACGACACAGCGAAGCACATGCTGCATCATTGGGTGCAGAGGTTAAAGTGTGTAGCCCCGTGAACACTATTTTGAAAACGGGGTCTAAGAATGTTATAATCCTTTGTAAACATTTTGAAATTACTGCTGCACAGCTTTTATTACTAAACAGGGGTCTTAATTTCATCCCGTCTGTAGGCAACAACAGGGGAATACGTGAGCAGACACAGCTGGATATCCATGCCTACCATAGGAGAGTTAAATTAGCGGTTCACTTTGAACACAAACAGGAATCTGTATGCCCACCTTTTACCCCCAAGTCCACCTGGGTTCCACCTGAGGGTGTACTGCCTCACCAGGTGAACCACCTAATACAGGCTGACCTACGCCACTTTCATGATGACCTTCGGATTGGGTGGGTCAGACCAAACTTAGAGAGTTTCGAGGTTGAAGCCCTTAGCTCGTTGCGTAAAAACAAACACATAGTCATAAAGCCTGCGGACAAGGGTAGCGCTGCTGTCGTTATGGACAGGACTCAATATGTGTGGGAGGCTTATAGGCAATTGAACGACACCAACTATTATTCTAGGCTTAAAAAACCCATCTATAAAGATACTATTCCCTTGATACAGGAGATTATTCAGTCACTAGTGGTTAAAAAATTCATTAACCACAAACAAATGGCCTATCTTTTGGGTGGGGCTGAACCCAGGCCCAGATTGTTTTATATGTTGCCCAAAATCCACAAGGATCCCTCCAAGTGGAGCAAGCCTGGTGAAATACCCCCTGGTCGCCCGATTGTTTCAGATTGTGGGAGTGAAACGTATTTCACAGCTGAATATATTGATTATTACCTTAATCCTCTTTCGATTAGGCATGCCAGTTATATCAAGGACACATACGATTTCGTGGCCAAAATCAGACAGCTCAGTATTCCTGTGGACTCCTTTCTGTTCACAATGGATGTGGATAGCCTTTACACCAACATTGATATCCCAGAGGGCATTCAGGCCGTAAAAAACATCTTCCACGAGTATCCTGACAGTAAGCGCCCAGACAAGGAACTCCTAAAATTACTACACATAAACTTAACCAGAAATGATTTTGAATTTGATGGCACGTTCTTCCTTCAAACCAAGGGGACGGCTATGGGTAAAAAATTTGCTCCTGCGTATGCGAACATTTTTATGGCCCAGTGGGAAACTTCAGCACTATCAGCTTGTGAGAAAAAACCCCTTCATTATTATAGATACTTGGATGACATTTGGGGCATCTGGCCGCACTCGAGAGAGGATTTTGATACTTTCTGTAGCTTTCTTAATAACCATAACGCATCCATTAAGATCAAGTCTACCTTCAGCCACTCCTCTGTTGATTTCCTTGACACTTGTACTTTTAAAGGTCACGACTTCATCCAGTCCCTTAAACTAGACATCAGGGTCTTCTTTAAAGAAACTGACACACATGCCCTGCTTTATAAGACCAGTTTCCACCCTAGACACACTTATGCGGGTTTGGTTAAGTCACAACTTTTGAGATTTCAGAGAATATGCACCAAGGAAGCTTATTTCATAGAAGCCACCAAGGTGCTATTTACGGCTCTGTCCACCAGGGGGTACTGCCGCTCTTTTTTACGCAAAGGTTTGAAGACTTTTACAAACACAAAACCATTAACGGTTGAGCCCTTACTCCCATTTATCACCACGTATTCCCCCACGGCAGTTAAATTAGTTAAGGTTATCAAAAACAATTTCAACAATTTTATAGTACAAAACAACCATTTGAAGGGGTTTAGGGTTATAGCGGCCTTCAGGAAAAATAAGAACCTTCAGGATACCTTGGTCAGAGCTAAACTCCAACCACTGAGGATTCCCAGGCCATCGGGACATGGAGTTTTCTTTCAGACTCAATTCTGGGCGCGGAACCAACATAACAAAAATATTTTCCCTACACAGAGGGGTGTATCCGCTAAATCCAAGAACTGTGTTTATCTGATTTGGTGCAAGAGCTGTGGCGTACAATATGTAGGGGAAACGGGTAACACGCTGTTAACCAGATTTACACAGCACAGATATAATATCTGCAGGGCTAAGGGGCCTCATACCCCTCTCGTGGACCACTTTTTGCAACATGGCTGGCACAACCTCGTAGCCACGATACTCCAATCAAACCCTAGGTGGTCTATCGCCCAGAGGAAAAGAACTGAGAGGGAATGGATTGTTAAACTCGATACTTTACAGCCGTTGGGCTTGAATGAGAGGGGAGGGCGATCATGAGGATTCTTATACCTAGGCCCGGTTGTCCCTAACCCTAACCCTTACCCTAACCTTGACCCTAATCCTTAACCCCGACCCTAACCCTAACCCCTAATCCTAACCCTAACCTTAACCCCTAATCCTAACCCCAACCCCAACCCCTATCCTAACCCCAACCCTGATCCTAGCCCTTAACCCAACCCCTACCTTAACCCCTAACCCTAACCCCGACCCCAACCCCTATCCTAACCCTAACCCCAACCCTGACCCTAGCCCTAACCCTAACCTCAACCCCGCCCCCCAATCTTATTCCTAACCTTAAGACTTTAACACTCCAAACAAACCCCAGCTGTTCTATGGTTTAAAGGGAAAAGAGCTGTGTGTCTATAGATGTATTAATTTGATGCCTTATAGCCCTCTGGCTTGGTTTTGGGGTGGAGGTGACCTTGTTGCCTTTCATATCTAGGCCCGTGCATTTAGTGCCACCGCCTTCGGCGTTGGCACTCAGCTTCTCATACCTAACCCGCCAGTGCCACTTATGTTGGGCTCTTGGTCGCCTTCGCCTCCCTACAACCTAAAATAACCCAATAATGTGGGTTCAGGTATATCGTTTGCAGGGCCACCACTGTACATCCATTTTTGATTGGCGTACTTTTTGTTTGGACTCTCTTGTTGTAATTATGTTCATTATGTTCAATATGGTTCTCGTGTTACAGTCCTTCTGATATGGTCTTACTGACATAATTATGAGGATACATGTTTTGTTACACATTTATATATACACAGATGTTTACTTGAGCGTGATGTTATATGTGCCTTGGCGACTTTCAGGTGGTGGAATTAACAGCTGGACATCTGTCCCTTGTAATAACGGATTTGACCTTGTATCTTTATGTTTATATATGTGTATATATATATATATATATTATTTTATATAATTGCTTTAATGTATTTTAGTTTCTTATTTTTGATTTACAATTTTTTATTTATTAGAAAATTTTATTTATTTATAATTTTTTTTCCTTTTTTCCGTTTCATTGGTTCACCCGGAACCGGAAGTAGCGTCAGGGGTCATGTCCGGTCGGGATAGTACCATGTTGAAGCGTTCGTTGTCTCTTCCGCTCTCTTCCACCTGTCGTAAGCCACACGTTGCTCGGTCGTTTTAAGGTTACTTGTTATTAGCAGCTGAGGAAGGTCTTTTAAGACCGAAACGTACTGCTTTAATTTGAATAAATCTCTTATAGATAAAACATCACGACTCCGATTTTTTACACGTTTTTTACGGGTTTTTAGTTCATTCCGGTTTTGTTTATTTCTGGATGGACCACCACGAGTGACCCACAGCAACCAAAATGGCGACAGACCGTTATGAGATGGACGACCAGTGGATTACGGTGACCCGTGGACGGAACCGAGGTAGGAATTACAATGAACCTGACCCCAGGGGCCTTAGACCTGTTCCTTCTTTTCACCAACAGGACCGCGTCCAGGGTCCCCGCGACTATCGACCCCCCAGGGCCCCTAGTCCATATCTTTCGGTTCACCGCCGTGACCGTGACCAGGGTCCTCGCGGCTATCAACCACAGTGGGTTAGCCGCAGCTATGCGGATGCGCTCCGCTCCGACCGTGGTCCTCACGGACGGGGGCCTGCCCCGAACGAGTACCCCCGCCCGTACGGTCGTGGGACTGCGAGATACGCTCCACCACGACACGACGGGTCCCGCAACAACGACGATCGCCGCTACCACCGCACAGCACGGAGACAGGGCGTCGCCGGGCGGCGTCGCCGTGTCCACGGACCCCCTCTCCCTACCCAGGACACGACACCTGGTACTACTGCCTCTGCTCCGGACCCAGACTTTTCGGGTAAAGTGCGTGTTTTGTTGAGAATAATTAAAGTATTTCATCATTTAATTAATGTCACTGCAGAACAGGCCCCCGTCTCCATTTTGAAACTCACAGCCAATTTGGCTTTGGCTATTAAACCGGCGGCCCCGCATCCGGCCACGATGACGTTAATAGAGGGTAATGCGAGACATTGGGAGCACACAACAATGTTGATCCTTAGAGATCACTATAATGATACGTTGGCCAATGACATCCAGATTTTGTTGCAACTCCCTGCGGGTGATTGGCAACAGCCCTTTGCGGTGGCTTCCTCCTGGGCTAGACGCCATTTTGGTAGAAGACTCAACCCACAGACATTGCAGGATGTACATGCTATGCTCACACAAAAACTTTGTTTTGAGGTGACTCCACGACGGGAGACGGCCCCTCCCTCCACGCCAACCAGGGCCTCCGTGGTAGCAGAGCGACCCTCGGCACACGTGTCTGCGTCCGCCACAGACCCCCGCCCAGATAACCCCAGCGCCACGGTTGAGGTCCAACTCCACCCACCGCCCAGACACCAGCTGCTCCCCACACCCACGGGGTTCTCGGACTCGAGCGGCCATCCCCACAGCTCTGCAGCCGGCCCGGACCAGTCTCCTGCCTTGAGGGCCCCAGCCTCTCCCCCTCTCCCTCCCCGCCCTTGTTCTCCTCCCCCCCTCCTCCTCCCTTTTCCCGCCTTTTCTCCTCTCCCCTCTCCCCCCTCCTCCTCCCCCCCTTCTTCGCATCTGCCCTCACTCCAGGTCCCGACCCCTCCTGAGGCACCCACTGCTCGCCCGGTGACCTGTGACCCGCCGCCGCTGGCCCCTCGCACACAAAGGACCGAGAAGACACGGACGACCACCCAGCCACCTCTCATCTCTGCCGGCTCCCCCTGGACCCCGGCTCGGACGTCAACCCCTTCGGCCGACGCTGGTGTTGCTGTGACTCCCCCACCGTTGCTGCTGGACCTGTCCACTGAGGAGATCCACATGTCACCGGTCTTGGACCCCACCGCAGCGGCGACAGACGACCCACGAGGGGGTTCCCTGCAGCAGCTTCAGGTGCCCCTGGCCCCAGCACTCATGGGCCCGACTCGTACCACGGCGCAGAGTCAACTCATCTTCACGAAACCTGCGTTGGAGACCTCCACTTCCACTCCAACCCGCAGGCCCACCCGCCACGTCAACACCAGCCAGAAAATGAAGGATTGGTCCCTTACAGCACGAAACAAGTGGGTTATTATGGGTGATTCTACTCTGACCAGAATGCCACCTTTTACGGAGGCGGACCTACAAGTGGATGCCTTCCCGGGTGCTACTTTTCGGCACGCGGAGGCTATTATGGCCAAAACAACTGTGTCGGCTGTGGTAGAAAAGGTAATTCTAGCCTTTGGCATTAACAACAGGGCACAGAAGGTCGAAGAGACCACTATCAAACAGCTACAGAAGGCCATTAAAATGGCTAAACTAGCCTTTCCGATGGCCCATGTCTATGTACCTCTGATTAACTTTTCGAAGGCTTTGCCCCATCTGGAACAGACCAATCTCTGCCGTCTTAACAAATATATCACCAATAACTGCAACTCTATTCCAGAGCTACCGAGTAGGGACTTCACCACGGACAGCGACCACGTTCACTGGTCCTACGACACAGCGAAGCACATGCTGCATCATTGGGTGCAGAGGTTAAAGTGTGTAGCCCCGTGAACACTATTTTGAAAACGGGGTCTAAGAATGTTATAATCCTTTGTAAACATTTTGAAATTACTGCTGCACAGCTTTTATTACTAAACAGGGGTCTTAATTTCATCCCGTCTGTAGGCAACAACAGGGGAATACGTGAGCAGACACAGCTGGATATCCATGCCTACCATAGGAGAGTTAAATTAGCGGTTCACTTTGAACACAAACAGGAATCTGTATGCCCACCTTTTACCCCCAAGTCCACCTGGGTTCCACCTGAGGGTGTACTGCCTCACCAGGTGAACCACCTAATACAGGCTGACCTACGCCACTTTCATGATGACCTTCGGATTGGGTGGGTCAGACCAAACTTAGAGAGTTTCGAGGTTGAAGCCCTTAGCTCGTTGCGTAAAAACAAACACATAGTCATAAAGCCTGCGGACAAGGGTAGCGCTGCTGTCGTTATGGACAGGACTCAATATGTGTGGGAGGCTTATAGGCAATTGAACGACACCAACTATTATTCTAGGCTTAAAAAACCCATCTATAAAGATACTATTCCCTTGATACAGGAGATTATTCAGTCACTAGTGGTTAAAAAATTCATTAACCACAAACAAATGGCCTATCTTTTGGGTGGGGCTGAACCCAGGCCCAGATTGTTTTATATGTTGCCCAAAATCCACAAGGATCCCTCCAAGTGGAGCAAGCCTGGTGAAATACCCCCTGGTCGCCCGATTGTTTCAGATTGTGGGAGTGAAACGTATTTCACAGCTGAATATATTGATTATTACCTTAATCCTCTTTCGATTAGGCATGCCAGTTATATCAAGGACACATACGATTTCGTGGCCAAAATCAGACAGCTCAGTATTCCTGTGGACTCCTTTCTGTTCACAATGGATGTGGATAGCCTTTACACCAACATTGATATCCCAGAGGGCATTCAGGCCGTAAAAAACATCTTCCACGAGTATCCTGACAGTAAGCGCCCAGACAAGGAACTCCTAAAATTACTACACATAAACTTAACCAGAAATGATTTTGAATTTGATGGCACGTTCTTCCTTCAAACCAAGGGGACGGCTATGGGTAAAAAATTTGCTCCTGCGTATGCGAACATTTTTATGGCCCAGTGGGAAACTTCAGCACTATCAGCTTGTGAGAAAAAACCCCTTCATTATTATAGATACTTGGATGACATTTGGGGCATCTGGCCGCACTCGAGAGAGGATTTTGATACTTTCTGTAGCTTTCTTAATAACCATAACGCATCCATTAAGATCAAGTCTACCTTCAGCCACTCCTCTGTTGATTTCCTTGACACTTGTACTTTTAAAGGTCACGACTTCATCCAGTCCCTTAAACTAGACATCAGGGTCTTCTTTAAAGAAACTGACACACATGCCCTGCTTTATAAGACCAGTTTCCACCCTAGACACACTTATGCGGGTTTGGTTAAGTCACAACTTTTGAGATTTCAGAGAATATGCACCAAGGAAGCTTATTTCATAGAAGCCACCAAGGTGCTATTTACGGCTCTGTCCACCAGGGGGTACTGCCGCTCTTTTTTACGCAAAGGTTTGAAGACTTTTACAAACACAAAACCATTAACGGTTGAGCCCTTACTCCCATTTATCACCACGTATTCCCCCACGGCAGTTAAATTAGTTAAGGTTATCAAAAACAATTTCAACAATTTTATAGTACAAAACAACCATTTGAAGGGGTTTAGGGTTATAGCGGCCTTCAGGAAAAATAAGAACCTTCAGGATACCTTGGTCAGAGCTAAACTCCAACCACTGAGGATTCCCAGGCCATCGGGACATGGAGTTTTCTTTCAGACTCAATTCTGGGCGCGGAACCAACATAACAAAAATATTTTCCCTACACAGAGGGGTGTATCCGCTAAATCCAAGAACTGTGTTTATCTGATTTGGTGCAAGAGCTGTGGCGTACAATATGTAGGGGAAACGGGTAACACGCTGTTAACCAGATTTACACAGCACAGATATAATATCTGCAGGGCTAAGGGGCCTCATACCCCTCTCGTGGACCACTTTTTGCAACATGGCTGGCACAACCTCGTAGCCACGATACTCCAATCAAACCCTAGGTGGTCTATCGCCCAGAGGAAAAGAACTGAGAGGGAATGGATTGTTAAACTCGATACTTTACAGCCGTTGGGCTTGAATGAGAGGGGAGGGCGATCATGAGGATTCTTATACCTAGGCCCGGTTGTCCCTAACCCTAACCCTTACCCTAACCTTGACCCTAATCCTTAACCCCGACCCTAACCCTAACCCCTAATCCTAACCCTAACCTTAACCCCTAATCCTAACCCCAACCCCAACCCCTATCCTAACCCCAACCCTGATCCTAGCCCTTAACCCAACCCCTACCTTAACCCCTAACCCTAACCCCGACCCCAACCCCTATCCTAACCCTAACCCCAACCCTGACCCTAGCCCTAACCCTAACCTCAACCCCGCCCCCCAATCTTATTCCTAACCTTAAGACTTTAACACTCCAAACAAACCCCAGCTGTTCTATGGTTTAAAGGGAAAAGAGCTGTGTGTCTATAGATGTATTAATTTGATGCCTTATAGCCCTCTGGCTTGGTTTTGGGGTGGAGGTGACCTTGTTGCCTTTCATATCTAGGCCCGTGCATTTAGTGCCACCGCCTTCGGCGTTGGCACTCAGCTTCTCATACCTAACCCGCCAGTGCCACTTATGTTGGGCTCTTGGTCGCCTTCGCCTCCCTACAACCTAAAATAACCCAATAATGTGGGTTCAGGTATATCGTTTGCAGGGCCACCACTGTACATCCATTTTTGATTGGCGTACTTTTTGTTTGGACTCTCTTGTTGTAATTATGTTCATTATGTTCAATATGGTTCTCGTGTTACAGTCCTTCTGATATGGTCTTACTGACATAATTATGAGGATACATGTTTTGTTACACATTTATATATACACAGATGTTTACTTGAGCGTGATGTTATATGTGCCTTGGCGACTTTCAGGTGGTGGAATTAACAGCTGGACATCTGTCCCTTGTAATAACGGATTTGACCTTGTATCTTTATGTTTATATATGTGTATATATATATATATATATTATTTTATATAATTGCTTTAATGTATTTTAGTTTCTTATTTTTGATTTACAATTTTTTATTTATTAGAAAATTTTATTTATTTATAATTTTTTTTCCTTTTTTCCGTTTCATTGGTTCACCCGGAACCGGAAGTAGCGTCAGGGGTCATGTCCGGTCGGGATAGTACCATGTTGAAGCGTTCGTTGTCTCTTCCGCTCTCTTCCACCTGTCGTAAGCCACACGTTGCTCGGTCGTTTTAAGGTTACTTGTTATTAGCAGCTGAGGAAGGTCTTTTAAGACCGAAACGTACTGCTTTAATTTGAATAAATCTCTTATAGATAAAACATCACGACTCCGATTTTTTACACGTTTTTTACGGGTTTTTAGTTCATTCCGGTTTTGTTTATTTCTGGATGGACCACCACGAGTGACCCACAGCAACCAAAATGGCGACAGACCGTTATGAGATGGACGACCAGTGGATTACGGTGACCCGTGGACGGAACCGAGGTAGGAATTACAATGAACCTGACCCCAGGGGCCTTAGACCTGTTCCTTCTTTTCACCAACAGGACCGCGTCCAGGGTCCCCGCGACTATCGACCCCCCAGGGCCCCTAGTCCATATCTTTCGGTTCACCGCCGTGACCGTGACCAGGGTCCTCGCGGCTATCAACCACAGTGGGTTAGCCGCAGCTATGCGGATGCGCTCCGCTCCGACCGTGGTCCTCACGGACGGGGGCCTGCCCCGAACGAGTACCCCCGCCCGTACGGTCGTGGGACTGCGAGATACGCTCCACCACGACACGACGGGTCCCGCAACAACGACGATCGCCGCTACCACCGCACAGCACGGAGACAGGGCGTCGCCGGGCGGCGTCGCCGTGTCCACGGACCCCCTCTCCCTACCCAGGACACGACACCTGGTACTACTGCCTCTGCTCCGGACCCAGACTTTTCGGGTAAAGTGCGTGTTTTGTTGAGAATAATTAAAGTATTTCATCATTTAATTAATGTCACTGCAGAACAGGCCCCCGTCTCCATTTTGAAACTCACAGCCAATTTGGCTTTGGCTATTAAACCGGCGGCCCCGCATCCGGCCACGATGACGTTAATAGAGGGTAATGCGAGACATTGGGAGCACACAACAATGTTGATCCTTAGAGATCACTATAATGATACGTTGGCCAATGACATCCAGATTTTGTTGCAACTCCCTGCGGGTGATTGGCAACAGCCCTTTGCGGTGGCTTCCTCCTGGGCTAGACGCCATTTTGGTAGAAGACTCAACCCACAGACATTGCAGGATGTACATGCTATGCTCACACAAAAACTTTGTTTTGAGGTGACTCCACGACGGGAGACGGCCCCTCCCTCCACGCCAACCAGGGCCTCCGTGGTAGCAGAGCGACCCTCGGCACACGTGTCTGCGTCCGCCACAGACCCCCGCCCAGATAACCCCAGCGCCACGGTTGAGGTCCAACTCCACCCACCGCCCAGACACCAGCTGCTCCCCACACCCACGGGGTTCTCGGACTCGAGCGGCCATCCCCACAGCTCTGCAGCCGGCCCGGACCAGTCTCCTGCCTTGAGGGCCCCAGCCTCTCCCCCTCTCCCTCCCCGCCCTTGTTCTCCTCCCCCCCTCCTCCTCCCTTTTCCCGCCTTTTCTCCTCTCCCCTCTCCCCCCTCCTCCTCCCCCCCTTCTTCGCATCTGCCCTCACTCCAGGTCCCGACCCCTCCTGAGGCACCCACTGCTCGCCCGGTGACCTGTGACCCGCCGCCGCTGGCCCCTCGCACACAAAGGACCGAGAAGACACGGACGACCACCCAGCCACCTCTCATCTCTGCCGGCTCCCCCTGGACCCCGGCTCGGACGTCAACCCCTTCGGCCGACGCTGGTGTTGCTGTGACTCCCCCACCGTTGCTGCTGGACCTGTCCACTGAGGAGATCCACATGTCACCGGTCTTGGACCCCACCGCAGCGGCGACAGACGACCCACGAGGGGGTTCCCTGCAGCAGCTTCAGGTGCCCCTGGCCCCAGCACTCATGGGCCCGACTCGTACCACGGCGCAGAGTCAACTCATCTTCACGAAACCTGCGTTGGAGACCTCCACTTCCACTCCAACCCGCAGGCCCACCCGCCACGTCAACACCAGCCAGAAAATGAAGGATTGGTCCCTTACAGCACGAAACAAGTGGGTTATTATGGGTGATTCTACTCTGACCAGAATGCCACCTTTTACGGAGGCGGACCTACAAGTGGATGCCTTCCCGGGTGCTACTTTTCGGCACGCGGAGGCTATTATGGCCAAAACAACTGTGTCGGCTGTGGTAGAAAAGGTAATTCTAGCCTTTGGCATTAACAACAGGGCACAGAAGGTCGAAGAGACCACTATCAAACAGCTACAGAAGGCCATTAAAATGGCTAAACTAGCCTTTCCGATGGCCCATGTCTATGTACCTCTGATTAACTTTTCGAAGGCTTTGCCCCATCTGGAACAGACCAATCTCTGCCGTCTTAACAAATATATCACCAATAACTGCAACTCTATTCCAGAGCTACCGAGTAGGGACTTCACCACGGACAGCGACCACGTTCACTGGTCCTACGACACAGCGAAGCACATGCTGCATCATTGGGTGCAGAGGTTAAAGTGTGTAGCCCCGTGAACACTATTTTGAAAACGGGGTCTAAGAATGTTATAATCCTTTGTAAACATTTTGAAATTACTGCTGCACAGCTTTTATTACTAAACAGGGGTCTTAATTTCATCCCGTCTGTAGGCAACAACAGGGGAATACGTGAGCAGACACAGCTGGATATCCATGCCTACCATAGGAGAGTTAAATTAGCGGTTCACTTTGAACACAAACAGGAATCTGTATGCCCACCTTTTACCCCCAAGTCCACCTGGGTTCCACCTGAGGGTGTACTGCCTCACCAGGTGAACCACCTAATACAGGCTGACCTACGCCACTTTCATGATGACCTTCGGATTGGGTGGGTCAGACCAAACTTAGAGAGTTTCGAGGTTGAAGCCCTTAGCTCGTTGCGTAAAAACAAACACATAGTCATAAAGCCTGCGGACAAGGGTAGCGCTGCTGTCGTTATGGACAGGACTCAATATGTGTGGGAGGCTTATAGGCAATTGAACGACACCAACTATTATTCTAGGCTTAAAAAACCCATCTATAAAGATACTATTCCCTTGATACAGGAGATTATTCAGTCACTAGTGGTTAAAAAATTCATTAACCACAAACAAATGGCCTATCTTTTGGGTGGGGCTGAACCCAGGCCCAGATTGTTTTATATGTTGCCCAAAATCCACAAGGATCCCTCCAAGTGGAGCAAGCCTGGTGAAATACCCCCTGGTCGCCCGATTGTTTCAGATTGTGGGAGTGAAACGTATTTCACAGCTGAATATATTGATTATTACCTTAATCCTCTTTCGATTAGGCATGCCAGTTATATCAAGGACACATACGATTTCGTGGCCAAAATCAGACAGCTCAGTATTCCTGTGGACTCCTTTCTGTTCACAATGGATGTGGATAGCCTTTACACCAACATTGATATCCCAGAGGGCATTCAGGCCGTAAAAAACATCTTCCACGAGTATCCTGACAGTAAGCGCCCAGACAAGGAACTCCTAAAATTACTACACATAAACTTAACCAGAAATGATTTTGAATTTGATGGCACGTTCTTCCTTCAAACCAAGGGGACGGCTATGGGTAAAAAATTTGCTCCTGCGTATGCGAACATTTTTATGGCCCAGTGGGAAACTTCAGCACTATCAGCTTGTGAGAAAAAACCCCTTCATTATTATAGATACTTGGATGACATTTGGGGCATCTGGCCGCACTCGAGAGAGGATTTTGATACTTTCTGTAGCTTTCTTAATAACCATAACGCATCCATTAAGATCAAGTCTACCTTCAGCCACTCCTCTGTTGATTTCCTTGACACTTGTACTTTTAAAGGTCACGACTTCATCCAGTCCCTTAAACTAGACATCAGGGTCTTCTTTAAAGAAACTGACACACATGCCCTGCTTTATAAGACCAGTTTCCACCCTAGACACACTTATGCGGGTTTGGTTAAGTCACAACTTTTGAGATTTCAGAGAATATGCACCAAGGAAGCTTATTTCATAGAAGCCACCAAGGTGCTATTTACGGCTCTGTCCACCAGGGGGTACTGCCGCTCTTTTTTACGCAAAGGTTTGAAGACTTTTACAAACACAAAACCATTAACGGTTGAGCCCTTACTCCCATTTATCACCACGTATTCCCCCACGGCAGTTAAATTAGTTAAGGTTATCAAAAACAATTTCAACAATTTTATAGTACAAAACAACCATTTGAAGGGGTTTAGGGTTATAGCGGCCTTCAGGAAAAATAAGAACCTTCAGGATACCTTGGTCAGAGCTAAACTCCAACCACTGAGGATTCCCAGGCCATCGGGACATGGAGTTTTCTTTCAGACTCAATTCTGGGCGCGGAACCAACATAACAAAAATATTTTCCCTACACAGAGGGGTGTATCCGCTAAATCCAAGAACTGTGTTTATCTGATTTGGTGCAAGAGCTGTGGCGTACAATATGTAGGGGAAACGGGTAACACGCTGTTAACCAGATTTACACAGCACAGATATAATATCTGCAGGGCTAAGGGGCCTCATACCCCTCTCGTGGACCACTTTTTGCAACATGGCTGGCACAACCTCGTAGCCACGATACTCCAATCAAACCCTAGGTGGTCTATCGCCCAGAGGAAAAGAACTGAGAGGGAATGGATTGTTAAACTCGATACTTTACAGCCGTTGGGCTTGAATGAGAGGGGAGGGCGATCATGAGGATTCTTATACCTAGGCCCGGTTGTCCCTAACCCTAACCCTTACCCTAACCTTGACCCTAATCCTTAACCCCGACCCTAACCCTAACCCCTAATCCTAACCCTAACCTTAACCCCTAATCCTAACCCCAACCCCAACCCCTATCCTAACCCCAACCCTGATCCTAGCCCTTAACCCAACCCCTACCTTAACCCCTAACCCTAACCCCGACCCCAACCCCTATCCTAACCCTAACCCCAACCCTGACCCTAGCCCTAACCCTAACCTCAACCCCGCCCCCCAATCTTATTCCTAACCTTAAGACTTTAACACTCCAAACAAACCCCAGCTGTTCTATGGTTTAAAGGGAAAAGAGCTGTGTGTCTATAGATGTATTAATTTGATGCCTTATAGCCCTCTGGCTTGGTTTTGGGGTGGAGGTGACCTTGTTGCCTTTCATATCTAGGCCCGTGCATTTAGTGCCACCGCCTTCGGCGTTGGCACTCAGCTTCTCATACCTAACCCGCCAGTGCCACTTATGTTGGGCTCTTGGTCGCCTTCGCCTCCCTACAACCTAAAATAACCCAATAATGTGGGTTCAGGTATATCGTTTGCAGGGCCACCACTGTACATCCATTTTTGATTGGCGTACTTTTTGTTTGGACTCTCTTGTTGTAATTATGTTCATTATGTTCAATATGGTTCTCGTGTTACAGTCCTTCTGATATGGTCTTACTGACATAATTATGAGGATACATGTTTTGTTACACATTTATATATACACAGATGTTTACTTGAGCGTGATGTTATATGTGCCTTGGCGACTTTCAGGTGGTGGAATTAACAGCTGGACATCTGTCCCTTGTAATAACGGATTTGACCTTGTATCTTTATGTTTATATATGTGTATATATATATATATATATTATTTTATATAATTGCTTTAATGTATTTTAGTTTCTTATTTTTGATTTACAATTTTTTATTTATTAGAAAATTTTATTTATTTATAATTTTTTTTCCTTTTTTCCGTTTCATTGGTTCACCCGGAACCGGAAGTAGCGTCAGGGGTCATGTCCGGTCGGGATAGTACCATGTTGAAGCGTTCGTTGTCTCTTCCGCTCTCTTCCACCTGTCGTAAGCCACACGTTGCTCGGTCGTTTTAAGGTTACTTGTTATTAGCAGCTGAGGAAGGTCTTTTAAGACCGAAACGTACTGCTTTAATTTGAATAAATCTCTTATAGATAAAACATCACGACTCCGATTTTTTACACGTTTTTTACGGGTTTTTAGTTCATTCCGGTTTTGTTTATTTCTGGATGGACCACCACGAGTGACCCACAGCAACCAAAATGGCGACAGACCGTTATGAGATGGACGACCAGTGGATTACGGTGACCCGTGGACGGAACCGAGGTAGGAATTACAATGAACCTGACCCCAGGGGCCTTAGACCTGTTCCTTCTTTTCACCAACAGGACCGCGTCCAGGGTCCCCGCGACTATCGACCCCCCAGGGCCCCTAGTCCATATCTTTCGGTTCACCGCCGTGACCGTGACCAGGGTCCTCGCGGCTATCAACCACAGTGGGTTAGCCGCAGCTATGCGGATGCGCTCCGCTCCGACCGTGGTCCTCACGGACGGGGGCCTGCCCCGAACGAGTACCCCCGCCCGTACGGTCGTGGGACTGCGAGATACGCTCCACCACGACACGACGGGTCCCGCAACAACGACGATCGCCGCTACCACCGCACAGCACGGAGACAGGGCGTCGCCGGGCGGCGTCGCCGTGTCCACGGACCCCCTCTCCCTACCCAGGACACGACACCTGGTACTACTGCCTCTGCTCCGGACCCAGACTTTTCGGGTAAAGTGCGTGTTTTGTTGAGAATAATTAAAGTATTTCATCATTTAATTAATGTCACTGCAGAACAGGCCCCCGTCTCCATTTTGAAACTCACAGCCAATTTGGCTTTGGCTATTAAACCGGCGGCCCCGCATCCGGCCACGATGACGTTAATAGAGGGTAATGCGAGACATTGGGAGCACACAACAATGTTGATCCTTAGAGATCACTATAATGATACGTTGGCCAATGACATCCAGATTTTGTTGCAACTCCCTGCGGGTGATTGGCAACAGCCCTTTGCGGTGGCTTCCTCCTGGGCTAGACGCCATTTTGGTAGAAGACTCAACCCACAGACATTGCAGGATGTACATGCTATGCTCACACAAAAACTTTGTTTTGAGGTGACTCCACGACGGGAGACGGCCCCTCCCTCCACGCCAACCAGGGCCTCCGTGGTAGCAGAGCGACCCTCGGCACACGTGTCTGCGTCCGCCACAGACCCCCGCCCAGATAACCCCAGCGCCACGGTTGAGGTCCAACTCCACCCACCGCCCAGACACCAGCTGCTCCCCACACCCACGGGGTTCTCGGACTCGAGCGGCCATCCCCACAGCTCTGCAGCCGGCCCGGACCAGTCTCCTGCCTTGAGGGCCCCAGCCTCTCCCCCTCTCCCTCCCCGCCCTTGTTCTCCTCCCCCCCTCCTCCTCCCTTTTCCCGCCTTTTCTCCTCTCCCCTCTCCCCCCTCCTCCTCCCCCCCTTCTTCGCATCTGCCCTCACTCCAGGTCCCGACCCCTCCTGAGGCACCCACTGCTCGCCCGGTGACCTGTGACCCGCCGCCGCTGGCCCCTCGCACACAAAGGACCGAGAAGACACGGACGACCACCCAGCCACCTCTCATCTCTGCCGGCTCCCCCTGGACCCCGGCTCGGACGTCAACCCCTTCGGCCGACGCTGGTGTTGCTGTGACTCCCCCACCGTTGCTGCTGGACCTGTCCACTGAGGAGATCCACATGTCACCGGTCTTGGACCCCACCGCAGCGGCGACAGACGACCCACGAGGGGGTTCCCTGCAGCAGCTTCAGGTGCCCCTGGCCCCAGCACTCATGGGCCCGACTCGTACCACGGCGCAGAGTCAACTCATCTTCACGAAACCTGCGTTGGAGACCTCCACTTCCACTCCAACCCGCAGGCCCACCCGCCACGTCAACACCAGCCAGAAAATGAAGGATTGGTCCCTTACAGCACGAAACAAGTGGGTTATTATGGGTGATTCTACTCTGACCAGAATGCCACCTTTTACGGAGGCGGACCTACAAGTGGATGCCTTCCCGGGTGCTACTTTTCGGCACGCGGAGGCTATTATGGCCAAAACAACTGTGTCGGCTGTGGTAGAAAAGGTAATTCTAGCCTTTGGCATTAACAACAGGGCACAGAAGGTCGAAGAGACCACTATCAAACAGCTACAGAAGGCCATTAAAATGGCTAAACTAGCCTTTCCGATGGCCCATGTCTATGTACCTCTGATTAACTTTTCGAAGGCTTTGCCCCATCTGGAACAGACCAATCTCTGCCGTCTTAACAAATATATCACCAATAACTGCAACTCTATTCCAGAGCTACCGAGTAGGGACTTCACCACGGACAGCGACCACGTTCACTGGTCCTACGACACAGCGAAGCACATGCTGCATCATTGGGTGCAGAGGTTAAAGTGTGTAGCCCCGTGAACACTATTTTGAAAACGGGGTCTAAGAATGTTATAATCCTTTGTAAACATTTTGAAATTACTGCTGCACAGCTTTTATTACTAAACAGGGGTCTTAATTTCATCCCGTCTGTAGGCAACAACAGGGGAATACGTGAGCAGACACAGCTGGATATCCATGCCTACCATAGGAGAGTTAAATTAGCGGTTCACTTTGAACACAAACAGGAATCTGTATGCCCACCTTTTACCCCCAAGTCCACCTGGGTTCCACCTGAGGGTGTACTGCCTCACCAGGTGAACCACCTAATACAGGCTGACCTACGCCACTTTCATGATGACCTTCGGATTGGGTGGGTCAGACCAAACTTAGAGAGTTTCGAGGTTGAAGCCCTTAGCTCGTTGCGTAAAAACAAACACATAGTCATAAAGCCTGCGGACAAGGGTAGCGCTGCTGTCGTTATGGACAGGACTCAATATGTGTGGGAGGCTTATAGGCAATTGAACGACACCAACTATTATTCTAGGCTTAAAAAACCCATCTATAAAGATACTATTCCCTTGATACAGGAGATTATTCAGTCACTAGTGGTTAAAAAATTCATTAACCACAAACAAATGGCCTATCTTTTGGGTGGGGCTGAACCCAGGCCCAGATTGTTTTATATGTTGCCCAAAATCCACAAGGATCCCTCCAAGTGGAGCAAGCCTGGTGAAATACCCCCTGGTCGCCCGATTGTTTCAGATTGTGGGAGTGAAACGTATTTCACAGCTGAATATATTGATTATTACCTTAATCCTCTTTCGATTAGGCATGCCAGTTATATCAAGGACACATACGATTTCGTGGCCAAAATCAGACAGCTCAGTATTCCTGTGGACTCCTTTCTGTTCACAATGGATGTGGATAGCCTTTACACCAACATTGATATCCCAGAGGGCATTCAGGCCGTAAAAAACATCTTCCACGAGTATCCTGACAGTAAGCGCCCAGACAAGGAACTCCTAAAATTACTACACATAAACTTAACCAGAAATGATTTTGAATTTGATGGCACGTTCTTCCTTCAAACCAAGGGGACGGCTATGGGTAAAAAATTTGCTCCTGCGTATGCGAACATTTTTATGGCCCAGTGGGAAACTTCAGCACTATCAGCTTGTGAGAAAAAACCCCTTCATTATTATAGATACTTGGATGACATTTGGGGCATCTGGCCGCACTCGAGAGAGGATTTTGATACTTTCTGTAGCTTTCTTAATAACCATAACGCATCCATTAAGATCAAGTCTACCTTCAGCCACTCCTCTGTTGATTTCCTTGACACTTGTACTTTTAAAGGTCACGACTTCATCCAGTCCCTTAAACTAGACATCAGGGTCTTCTTTAAAGAAACTGACACACATGCCCTGCTTTATAAGACCAGTTTCCACCCTAGACACACTTATGCGGGTTTGGTTAAGTCACAACTTTTGAGATTTCAGAGAATATGCACCAAGGAAGCTTATTTCATAGAAGCCACCAAGGTGCTATTTACGGCTCTGTCCACCAGGGGGTACTGCCGCTCTTTTTTACGCAAAGGTTTGAAGACTTTTACAAACACAAAACCATTAACGGTTGAGCCCTTACTCCCATTTATCACCACGTATTCCCCCACGGCAGTTAAATTAGTTAAGGTTATCAAAAACAATTTCAACAATTTTATAGTACAAAACAACCATTTGAAGGGGTTTAGGGTTATAGCGGCCTTCAGGAAAAATAAGAACCTTCAGGATACCTTGGTCAGAGCTAAACTCCAACCACTGAGGATTCCCAGGCCATCGGGACATGGAGTTTTCTTTCAGACTCAATTCTGGGCGCGGAACCAACATAACAAAAATATTTTCCCTACACAGAGGGGTGTATCCGCTAAATCCAAGAACTGTGTTTATCTGATTTGGTGCAAGAGCTGTGGCGTACAATATGTAGGGGAAACGGGTAACACGCTGTTAACCAGATTTACACAGCACAGATATAATATCTGCAGGGCTAAGGGGCCTCATACCCCTCTCGTGGACCACTTTTTGCAACATGGCTGGCACAACCTCGTAGCCACGATACTCCAATCAAACCCTAGGTGGTCTATCGCCCAGAGGAAAAGAACTGAGAGGGAATGGATTGTTAAACTCGATACTTTACAGCCGTTGGGCTTGAATGAGAGGGGAGGGCGATCATGAGGATTCTTATACCTAGGCCCGGTTGTCCCTAACCCTAACCCTTACCCTAACCTTGACCCTAATCCTTAACCCCGACCCTAACCCTAACCCCTAATCCTAACCCTAACCTTAACCCCTAATCCTAACCCCAACCCCAACCCCTATCCTAACCCCAACCCTGATCCTAGCCCTTAACCCAACCCCTACCTTAACCCCTAACCCTAACCCCGACCCCAACCCCTATCCTAACCCTAACCCCAACCCTGACCCTAGCCCTAACCCTAACCTCAACCCCGCCCCCCAATCTTATTCCTAACCTTAAGACTTTAACACTCCAAACAAACCCCAGCTGTTCTATGGTTTAAAGGGAAAAGAGCTGTGTGTCTATAGATGTATTAATTTGATGCCTTATAGCCCTCTGGCTTGGTTTTGGGGTGGAGGTGACCTTGTTGCCTTTCATATCTAGGCCCGTGCATTTAGTGCCACCGCCTTCGGCGTTGGCACTCAGCTTCTCATACCTAACCCGCCAGTGCCACTTATGTTGGGCTCTTGGTCGCCTTCGCCTCCCTACAACCTAAAATAACCCAATAATGTGGGTTCAGGTATATCGTTTGCAGGGCCACCACTGTACATCCATTTTTGATTGGCGTACTTTTTGTTTGGACTCTCTTGTTGTAATTATGTTCATTATGTTCAATATGGTTCTCGTGTTACAGTCCTTCTGATATGGTCTTACTGACATAATTATGAGGATACATGTTTTGTTACACATTTATATATACACAGATGTTTACTTGAGCGTGATGTTATATGTGCCTTGGCGACTTTCAGGTGGTGGAATTAACAGCTGGACATCTGTCCCTTGTAATAACGGATTTGACCTTGTATCTTTATGTTTATATATGTGTATATATATATATATATATTATTTTATATAATTGCTTTAATGTATTTTAGTTTCTTATTTTTGATTTACAATTTTTTATTTATTAGAAAATTTTATTTATTTATAATTTTTTTTCCTTTTTTCCGTTTCATTGGTTCACCCGGAACCGGAAGTAGCGTCAGGGGTCATGTCCGGTCGGGATAGTACCATGTTGAAGCGTTCGTTGTCTCTTCCGCTCTCTTCCACCTGTCGTAAGCCACACGTTGCTCGGTCGTTTTAAGGTTACTTGTTATTAGCAGCTGAGGAAGGTCTTTTAAGACCGAAACGTACTGCTTTAATTTGAATAAATCTCTTATAGATAAAACATCACGACTCCGATTTTTTACACGTTTTTTACGGGTTTTTAGTTCATTCCGGTTTTGTTTATTTCTGGATGGACCACCACGAGTGACCCACAGCAACCAAAATGGCGACAGACCGTTATGAGATGGACGACCAGTGGATTACGGTGACCCGTGGACGGAACCGAGGTAGGAATTACAATGAACCTGACCCCAGGGGCCTTAGACCTGTTCCTTCTTTTCACCAACAGGACCGCGTCCAGGGTCCCCGCGACTATCGACCCCCCAGGGCCCCTAGTCCATATCTTTCGGTTCACCGCCGTGACCGTGACCAGGGTCCTCGCGGCTATCAACCACAGTGGGTTAGCCGCAGCTATGCGGATGCGCTCCGCTCCGACCGTGGTCCTCACGGACGGGGGCCTGCCCCGAACGAGTACCCCCGCCCGTACGGTCGTGGGACTGCGAGATACGCTCCACCACGACACGACGGGTCCCGCAACAACGACGATCGCCGCTACCACCGCACAGCACGGAGACAGGGCGTCGCCGGGCGGCGTCGCCGTGTCCACGGACCCCCTCTCCCTACCCAGGACACGACACCTGGTACTACTGCCTCTGCTCCGGACCCAGACTTTTCGGGTAAAGTGCGTGTTTTGTTGAGAATAATTAAAGTATTTCATCATTTAATTAATGTCACTGCAGAACAGGCCCCCGTCTCCATTTTGAAACTCACAGCCAATTTGGCTTTGGCTATTAAACCGGCGGCCCCGCATCCGGCCACGATGACGTTAATAGAGGGTAATGCGAGACATTGGGAGCACACAACAATGTTGATCCTTAGAGATCACTATAATGATACGTTGGCCAATGACATCCAGATTTTGTTGCAACTCCCTGCGGGTGATTGGCAACAGCCCTTTGCGGTGGCTTCCTCCTGGGCTAGACGCCATTTTGGTAGAAGACTCAACCCACAGACATTGCAGGATGTACATGCTATGCTCACACAAAAACTTTGTTTTGAGGTGACTCCACGACGGGAGACGGCCCCTCCCTCCACGCCAACCAGGGCCTCCGTGGTAGCAGAGCGACCCTCGGCACACGTGTCTGCGTCCGCCACAGACCCCCGCCCAGATAACCCCAGCGCCACGGTTGAGGTCCAACTCCACCCACCGCCCAGACACCAGCTGCTCCCCACACCCACGGGGTTCTCGGACTCGAGCGGCCATCCCCACAGCTCTGCAGCCGGCCCGGACCAGTCTCCTGCCTTGAGGGCCCCAGCCTCTCCCCCTCTCCCTCCCCGCCCTTGTTCTCCTCCCCCCCTCCTCCTCCCTTTTCCCGCCTTTTCTCCTCTCCCCTCTCCCCCCTCCTCCTCCCCCCCTTCTTCGCATCTGCCCTCACTCCAGGTCCCGACCCCTCCTGAGGCACCCACTGCTCGCCCGGTGACCTGTGACCCGCCGCCGCTGGCCCCTCGCACACAAAGGACCGAGAAGACACGGACGACCACCCAGCCACCTCTCATCTCTGCCGGCTCCCCCTGGACCCCGGCTCGGACGTCAACCCCTTCGGCCGACGCTGGTGTTGCTGTGACTCCCCCACCGTTGCTGCTGGACCTGTCCACTGAGGAGATCCACATGTCACCGGTCTTGGACCCCACCGCAGCGGCGACAGACGACCCACGAGGGGGTTCCCTGCAGCAGCTTCAGGTGCCCCTGGCCCCAGCACTCATGGGCCCGACTCGTACCACGGCGCAGAGTCAACTCATCTTCACGAAACCTGCGTTGGAGACCTCCACTTCCACTCCAACCCGCAGGCCCACCCGCCACGTCAACACCAGCCAGAAAATGAAGGATTGGTCCCTTACAGCACGAAACAAGTGGGTTATTATGGGTGATTCTACTCTGACCAGAATGCCACCTTTTACGGAGGCGGACCTACAAGTGGATGCCTTCCCGGGTGCTACTTTTCGGCACGCGGAGGCTATTATGGCCAAAACAACTGTGTCGGCTGTGGTAGAAAAGGTAATTCTAGCCTTTGGCATTAACAACAGGGCACAGAAGGTCGAAGAGACCACTATCAAACAGCTACAGAAGGCCATTAAAATGGCTAAACTAGCCTTTCCGATGGCCCATGTCTATGTACCTCTGATTAACTTTTCGAAGGCTTTGCCCCATCTGGAACAGACCAATCTCTGCCGTCTTAACAAATATATCACCAATAACTGCAACTCTATTCCAGAGCTACCGAGTAGGGACTTCACCACGGACAGCGACCACGTTCACTGGTCCTACGACACAGCGAAGCACATGCTGCATCATTGGGTGCAGAGGTTAAAGTGTGTAGCCCCGTGAACACTATTTTGAAAACGGGGTCTAAGAATGTTATAATCCTTTGTAAACATTTTGAAATTACTGCTGCACAGCTTTTATTACTAAACAGGGGTCTTAATTTCATCCCGTCTGTAGGCAACAACAGGGGAATACGTGAGCAGACACAGCTGGATATCCATGCCTACCATAGGAGAGTTAAATTAGCGGTTCACTTTGAACACAAACAGGAATCTGTATGCCCACCTTTTACCCCCAAGTCCACCTGGGTTCCACCTGAGGGTGTACTGCCTCACCAGGTGAACCACCTAATACAGGCTGACCTACGCCACTTTCATGATGACCTTCGGATTGGGTGGGTCAGACCAAACTTAGAGAGTTTCGAGGTTGAAGCCCTTAGCTCGTTGCGTAAAAACAAACACATAGTCATAAAGCCTGCGGACAAGGGTAGCGCTGCTGTCGTTATGGACAGGACTCAATATGTGTGGGAGGCTTATAGGCAATTGAACGACACCAACTATTATTCTAGGCTTAAAAAACCCATCTATAAAGATACTATTCCCTTGATACAGGAGATTATTCAGTCACTAGTGGTTAAAAAATTCATTAACCACAAACAAATGGCCTATCTTTTGGGTGGGGCTGAACCCAGGCCCAGATTGTTTTATATGTTGCCCAAAATCCACAAGGATCCCTCCAAGTGGAGCAAGCCTGGTGAAATACCCCCTGGTCGCCCGATTGTTTCAGATTGTGGGAGTGAAACGTATTTCACAGCTGAATATATTGATTATTACCTTAATCCTCTTTCGATTAGGCATGCCAGTTATATCAAGGACACATACGATTTCGTGGCCAAAATCAGACAGCTCAGTATTCCTGTGGACTCCTTTCTGTTCACAATGGATGTGGATAGCCTTTACACCAACATTGATATCCCAGAGGGCATTCAGGCCGTAAAAAACATCTTCCACGAGTATCCTGACAGTAAGCGCCCAGACAAGGAACTCCTAAAATTACTACACATAAACTTAACCAGAAATGATTTTGAATTTGATGGCACGTTCTTCCTTCAAACCAAGGGGACGGCTATGGGTAAAAAATTTGCTCCTGCGTATGCGAACATTTTTATGGCCCAGTGGGAAACTTCAGCACTATCAGCTTGTGAGAAAAAACCCCTTCATTATTATAGATACTTGGATGACATTTGGGGCATCTGGCCGCACTCGAGAGAGGATTTTGATACTTTCTGTAGCTTTCTTAATAACCATAACGCATCCATTAAGATCAAGTCTACCTTCAGCCACTCCTCTGTTGATTTCCTTGACACTTGTACTTTTAAAGGTCACGACTTCATCCAGTCCCTTAAACTAGACATCAGGGTCTTCTTTAAAGAAACTGACACACATGCCCTGCTTTATAAGACCAGTTTCCACCCTAGACACACTTATGCGGGTTTGGTTAAGTCACAACTTTTGAGATTTCAGAGAATATGCACCAAGGAAGCTTATTTCATAGAAGCCACCAAGGTGCTATTTACGGCTCTGTCCACCAGGGGGTACTGCCGCTCTTTTTTACGCAAAGGTTTGAAGACTTTTACAAACACAAAACCATTAACGGTTGAGCCCTTACTCCCATTTATCACCACGTATTCCCCCACGGCAGTTAAATTAGTTAAGGTTATCAAAAACAATTTCAACAATTTTATAGTACAAAACAACCATTTGAAGGGGTTTAGGGTTATAGCGGCCTTCAGGAAAAATAAGAACCTTCAGGATACCTTGGTCAGAGCTAAACTCCAACCACTGAGGATTCCCAGGCCATCGGGACATGGAGTTTTCTTTCAGACTCAATTCTGGGCGCGGAACCAACATAACAAAAATATTTTCCCTACACAGAGGGGTGTATCCGCTAAATCCAAGAACTGTGTTTATCTGATTTGGTGCAAGAGCTGTGGCGTACAATATGTAGGGGAAACGGGTAACACGCTGTTAACCAGATTTACACAGCACAGATATAATATCTGCAGGGCTAAGGGGCCTCATACCCCTCTCGTGGACCACTTTTTGCAACATGGCTGGCACAACCTCGTAGCCACGATACTCCAATCAAACCCTAGGTGGTCTATCGCCCAGAGGAAAAGAACTGAGAGGGAATGGATTGTTAAACTCGATACTTTACAGCCGTTGGGCTTGAATGAGAGGGGAGGGCGATCATGAGGATTCTTATACCTAGGCCCGGTTGTCCCTAACCCTAACCCTTACCCTAACCTTGACCCTAATCCTTAACCCCGACCCTAACCCTAACCCCTAATCCTAACCCTAACCTTAACCCCTAATCCTAACCCCAACCCCAACCCCTATCCTAACCCCAACCCTGATCCTAGCCCTTAACCCAACCCCTACCTTAACCCCTAACCCTAACCCCGACCCCAACCCCTATCCTAACCCTAACCCCAACCCTGACCCTAGCCCTAACCCTAACCTCAACCCCGCCCCCCAATCTTATTCCTAACCTTAAGACTTTAACACTCCAAACAAACCCCAGCTGTTCTATGGTTTAAAGGGAAAAGAGCTGTGTGTCTATAGATGTATTAATTTGATGCCTTATAGCCCTCTGGCTTGGTTTTGGGGTGGAGGTGACCTTGTTGCCTTTCATATCTAGGCCCGTGCATTTAGTGCCACCGCCTTCGGCGTTGGCACTCAGCTTCTCATACCTAACCCTAACCCTAACCCTAACCCTAACCCTAACCCTAACCCTAACCCTAACCCTAACCCTAACCCTAACCCTAACCCTAACCCTAACCCTAACCCTAACCCTAACCCTAACCCTAACCCTAACCCTTTTTTGCTTTTCCGTTTATATGTATACTTCCTTCATTGTTATTTAATTTATAAATTTTCTATTCCTTTTTTTTCCGTTCTTTCTACTCCGGGTGAACCGGAAGTGGTTTCTGGGGTCATGTCTCTTCCGTGTTTTGCCACTTCGAATAAGCCGCATGGTGCAAGGTCGTTCTCTAGTCACAGTTTTAGCAGCTGAGGAAGGTCTTCTTAGACCGAAACGTTCTGCTTTAATCGCAATAAACCTTTTACGGATTATCATCACGACTCCTCTTCCCTTATACGGTGTTTTTTGTGTATAGTTTTTTGGTCTTTTTGTTAATTCTCGCTTTCCGTATGGACCACAACGTGAACCCACGTTAATCAAAATGGCTGCACACTTCCACGGCATGGACGACCATTGGATCACGGTTACCCGGGGACGTCATCGAGGTACGAACAACAATAACCCGGACCCTAGGGGCCTGAGGCCGGGTCCCTCTTTCCACCACCGCGACCGCTTCCAGAGTCCCCGCGGCTATCGACCCCCCAGTGATCCGAGGTACCACGACCAGGGCTTTAACGCCTATCAGCAGAGGGAAGGCCGTAGCTATGCAGACGTGCTCCGCTCCGACCGCGAGCCTCGCTTACGTGCTCCGGCCTTTAACGAGTACCCGCGCCCGGACTACCGTGCGGCCTGGAGGCACGCTTCACCGCGCCGAGACGAGCCTCGCGGAGGTAACGATCGCCGTCACCGCCGCGTGACGCGGAGGCCTCACCACGCGGCGGGGTATGCCGGTCGGCGCCCCCTAGTTCGGGAACCCCCTCCCCACGCCCAGGACACAGCACCTCCTGCCTCTGCCTCTGCTCAGGACCCTGGTTTTCCGGGTAAGGTTCGCGTTTTTCTGAGGGTCATTAAAGTCTATCACCACCTGATGAACGTTACCGCAGAGCAGGCCCCGGCCTCCATTTTAAAACTCACGGCCAACCTGTCGGCGGCCATTAAACCGGCGGCCCCCCATCCTGCCACGCTGTCTCTTATAGAGGGCAATGCGAGACACTGGCAATACACCACCATGTTGATCCTTAAGAATCACTATAGGGACACATTGGCCAACGACGTCGAGATCCTATCACAGCTCCCGTTGGGTGACTGGCAACAGCCCTTTGATGTGGCCTCCTCCTGGGCCAGGCGCCATTTTGGCAGGAGACTTAACCATAAGACATTGCAGGATGTACATGCTATGCTCTCACAAGAACTTTGTTCTGAGGTGACTCCACGACGGGAGACGGCCCCTCCCTCCACGGCAACCGGGGCCTCCGTGATAGCACAGCGACACGTGCCTGCGCCCACCACAGACCCCCGCCCAGATAACCCCAGCGCCATGGTTGAGGTCCAATTCCACCCACCGCCCAGACACCAGCTGCTCCCCACACCCACGGGTGTTTCGGACCTGGGCGGCCATCCCCACAGCTCTGCGGCCGGCCCGGACCGGTCTCCTGCCTTGAGGGCCCCAGCTGCTCCACCTCCCCCTCCCCCTCCCCGCCCTTGTTCTCCTCCCCCCCTCATTCTCCTTTCTCCCGCCTTTTCTCCTCTCTCCTCTCCCCCCTCCTCCTCCCCCCCGTCTCCATTATCACCAGTTGGGCCATCCACCGATGCTGGGCCAGTAGAGGGCGGGTCCGCTGAGTCACAGCAGGGCGCGGAAGCAGACCGTTCTCCTGTCCTCCCCCTTCTCCTTCCCACTTTTACCTCTCCTTCTCCTCCCAATTTGTTCCCCCCCTTCCTAGGCTCGGAGCCCTTCCTGGACCCACCTAAGATAAAGAGGTTGGGACGGACCCCCAGACCGACTGTTGACCGGCCCGCAGATCCTCCTCATCCTTCTCCTTCCACATCGGAGGTGGGTGGGGGGGGTCCGTTGGCGGTCTCCTCGACGTGTGCGACCTTCACGCCCACGAGCCTGGGTGGGAGGATCGTCACAACACTCACCGACCAACGGGGACCGGTCCAGAGTCTGCTGAGTTTTGCTCCGATTGCAGCTACCACACCAAGCCTACCTACTAGGGTATCCACCAGGAGCATTGCTGCTCTTGACAGGAGAAAGAGGTGGGCGCTCTAGCGCGAGGAGGAATCGTCCACCGGACACTTCACCTAACCCCAACCCTGACCCCAACCCCTATCCTAACCCTAACCCCAACCCTGACCCTAGCCCTGACCTTAACCCCTCCTCCCCCTGCCCTGACCTTAACCCCTCCTCCCCCTGCTCTGACCTTAACCCCTCCTCCCCCTGCCCTGACCTTAACCCCTCCTCCCCCTGCCCTGACCTTAACCCCTCCTCCCCCTGCCCTGACCTTAACCCCTCCTCTCCCTGCCCTAACCTTAACCCCTCCTCCCCCTGCCCTGACCTTAACCCCTCCTCCCCCTGCCCTGACCTTAACCCCTCCTCCCCCTGCCCTAACCTCTGGCCTACGACGCTTCCACCGAACCCCTTCTGGTCTGCCACTTATGGGAACAAAACATTGTTTTGGGTCGCATAACCCAAGGTGATCCCTTACGGCCCTTAGGTCTCTTGAGTGTGTCTTGTGCTTGGGATGGGGGTGGCCTTGCTTCCCTTCAGACCTAGGCCCGTGCATTTAGTGCCGCCGCCTTCGGCGTCGGTACTCAACTTCTCAAACCTAACCCGCCAGTGCCACTTCTGTTGGGGCCTTGGTCGCCCTCGCCCCTCTGTAACGTGCAATAGCTGATGAACACCCATTCGGGTTTACCGGCTTGAGGGCCTCCGCGGTATATTCACTGTGGACTGACGTACTGTTGGGTTGGACTCTATTGCAATATTTTGTTACACATGACACATGTATATATGTAGATATTATATATATTTTCATTGGAGCGTGATGTTTCATGTGCCTGGACGACCTTCGTGTGGTGGAGTTCACAGCGGGACAGGTGTCCCCTTGTAAGGATGGATTTCGTTTTGTACGGGTTTATTGTTTATTTTGTATACATATGTGCTTGTGTTTGTGTGTGTGTGTGTATGTGTGTATATATATATATATATGTGTATGTATGTGTGTATGTATGTGTGTATATGTATATATATGTATGTGTGTATGTATGTATATATATATATATGTGTATATATATATATATATATATATGTGTGTGTGTGTATATGTATCTGTGTATGTATGTATATGTATATATGGTTATATGTCTACTTCCTTTATTGTATTTTAATTTATTAATTTTCAATTTTTTGTTTTTCCGGGTTTTTTTCCGTTTTTCTACTCCGGGGGTTCACCCGGAACCGGAAGTAGTTTGTGGGGTCATGTCCGGGCGGGACTACTGTCTCCGGTCGGGTTTTCTCACTGTGTATATTGACCCCTCCTCCTATATGGGCATATATATGTATTTATGGGTATATGTATACTTCCTTTATCGTATTTTAATTAATTAATTTTCTATTTTGGGGTTTTTCGGTTTTTTTTTCCGTGTTTCTACTCCGGGTGTTCACCCGGAACCGGAAGTAGTTTGTGTGGTCATGTCCGGGCGGGACTACTGTCTCCGGTCAGGTTCTCTCACGGTGTATATTGACCCCTCCTCCTATATGGGTATATATATGTATTTATGGGTATGTGTATTTTCATTTATTAATTTTTTGCTTTTCCGTTTATATGTATACTTCCTTCATTGTTATTTAATTTATAAATTTTCTATTCCTTTTTTTTCCGTTCTTTCTACTCCGGGTGAACCGGAAGTGGTTTCTGGGGTCATGTCTCTTCCGTGTTTTGCCACTTCGAATAAGCCGCATGGTGCAAGGTCGTTCTCTAGTCACAGTTTTAGCAGCTGAGGAAGGTCTTCTTAGACCGAAACGTTCTGCTTTAATCGCAATAAACCTTTTACGGATTATCATCACGACTCCTCTTCCCTTATACGGTGTTTTTTGTGTATAGTTTTTTGGTCTTTTTGTTAATTCTCGCTTTCCGTATGGACCACAACGTGAACCCACGTTAATCAAAATGGCTGCACACTTCCACGGCATGGACGACCATTGGATCACGGTTACCCGGGGACGTCATCGAGGTACGAACAACAATAACCCGGACCCTAGGGGCCTGAGGCCGGGTCCCTCTTTCCACCACCGCGACCGCTTCCAGAGTCCCCGCGGCTATCGACCCCCCAGTGATCCGAGGTACCACGACCAGGGCTTTAACGCCTATCAGCAGAGGGAAGGCCGTAGCTATGCAGACGTGCTCCGCTCCGACCGCGAGCCTCGCTTACGTGCTCCGGCCTTTAACGAGTACCCGCGCCCGGACTACCGTGCGGCCTGGAGGCACGCTTCACCGCGCCGAGACGAGCCTCGCGGAGGTAACGATCGCCGTCACCGCCGCGTGACGCGGAGGCCTCACCACGCGGCGGGGTATGCCGGTCGGCGCCCCCTAGTTCGGGAACCCCCTCCCCACGCCCAGGACACAGCACCTCCTGCCTCTGCCTCTGCTCAGGACCCTGGTTTTCCGGGTAAGGTTCGCGTTTTTCTGAGGGTCATTAAAGTCTATCACCACCTGATGAACGTTACCGCAGAGCAGGCCCCGGCCTCCATTTTAAAACTCACGGCCAACCTGTCGGCGGCCATTAAACCGGCGGCCCCCCATCCTGCCACGCTGTCTCTTATAGAGGGCAATGCGAGACACTGGCAATACACCACCATGTTGATCCTTAAGAATCACTATAGGGACACATTGGCCAACGACGTCGAGATCCTATCACAGCTCCCGTTGGGTGACTGGCAACAGCCCTTTGATGTGGCCTCCTCCTGGGCCAGGCGCCATTTTGGCAGGAGACTTAACCATAAGACATTGCAGGATGTACATGCTATGCTCTCACAAGAACTTTGTTCTGAGGTGACTCCACGACGGGAGACGGCCCCTCCCTCCACGGCAACCGGGGCCTCCGTGATAGCACAGCGACACGTGCCTGCGCCCACCACAGACCCCCGCCCAGATAACCCCAGCGCCATGGTTGAGGTCCAATTCCACCCACCGCCCAGACACCAGCTGCTCCCCACACCCACGGGTGTTTCGGACCTGGGCGGCCATCCCCACAGCTCTGCGGCCGGCCCGGACCGGTCTCCTGCCTTGAGGGCCCCAGCTGCTCCACCTCCCCCTCCCCCTCCCCGCCCTTGTTCTCCTCCCCCCCTCATTCTCCTTTCTCCCGCCTTTTCTCCTCTCTCCTCTCCCCCCTCCTCCTCCCCCCCGTCTCCATTATCACCAGTTGGGCCATCCACCGATGCTGGGCCAGTAGAGGGCGGGTCCGCTGAGTCACAGCAGGGCGCGGAAGCAGACCGTTCTCCTGTCCTCCCCCTTCTCCTTCCCACTTTTACCTCTCCTTCTCCTCCCAATTTGTTCCCCCCCTTCCTAGGCTCGGAGCCCTTCCTGGACCCACCTAAGATAAAGAGGTTGGGACGGACCCCCAGACCGACTGTTGACCGGCCCGCAGATCCTCCTCATCCTTCTCCTTCCACATCGGAGGTGGGTGGGGGGGGTCCGTTGGCGGTCTCCTCGACGTGTGCGACCTTCACGCCCACGAGCCTGGGTGGGAGGATCGTCACAACACTCACCGACCAACGGGGACCGGTCCAGAGTCTGCTGAGTTTTGCTCCGATTGCAGCTACCACACCAAGCCTACCTACTAGGGTATCCACCAGGAGCATTGCTGCTCTTGACAGGAGAAAGAGGTGGGCGCTCTAGCGCGAGGAGGAATCGTCCACCGGACACTTCACCTAACCCCAACCCTGACCCCAACCCCTATCCTAACCCTAACCCCAACCCTGACCCTAGCCCTGACCTTAACCCCTCCTCCCCCTGCCCTGACCTTAACCCCTCCTCCCCCTGCTCTGACCTTAACCCCTCCTCCCCCTGCCCTGACCTTAACCCCTCCTCCCCCTGCCCTGACCTTAACCCCTCCTCCCCCTGCCCTGACCTTAACCCCTCCTCTCCCTGCCCTAACCTTAACCCCTCCTCCCCCTGCCCTGACCTTAACCCCTCCTCCCCCTGCCCTGACCTTAACCCCTCCTCCCCCTGCCCTAACCTCTGGCCTACGACGCTTCCACCGAACCCCTTCTGGTCTGCCACTTATGGGAACAAAACATTGTTTTGGGTCGCATAACCCAAGGTGATCCCTTACGGCCCTTAGGTCTCTTGAGTGTGTCTTGTGCTTGGGATGGGGGTGGCCTTGCTTCCCTTCAGACCTAGGCCCGTGCATTTAGTGCCGCCGCCTTCGGCGTCGGTACTCAACTTCTCAAACCTAACCCGCCAGTGCCACTTCTGTTGGGGCCTTGGTCGCCCTCGCCCCTCTGTAACGTGCAATAGCTGATGAACACCCATTCGGGTTTACCGGCTTGAGGGCCTCCGCGGTATATTCACTGTGGACTGACGTACTGTTGGGTTGGACTCTATTGCAATATTTTGTTACACATGACACATGTATATATGTAGATATTATATATATTTTCATTGGAGCGTGATGTTTCATGTGCCTGGACGACCTTCGTGTGGTGGAGTTCACAGCGGGACAGGTGTCCCCTTGTAAGGATGGATTTCGTTTTGTACGGGTTTATTGTTTATTTTGTATACATATGTGCTTGTGTTTGTGTGTGTGTGTGTATGTGTGTATATATATATATATATGTGTATGTATGTGTGTATGTATGTGTGTATATGTATATATATGTATGTGTGTATGTATGTATATATATATATATGTGTATATATATATATATATATATATGTGTGTGTGTGTATATGTATCTGTGTATGTATGTATATGTATATATGGTTATATGTCTACTTCCTTTATTGTATTTTAATTTATTAATTTTCAATTTTTTGTTTTTCCGGGTTTTTTTCCGTTTTTCTACTCCGGGGGTTCACCCGGAACCGGAAGTAGTTTGTGGGGTCATGTCCGGGCGGGACTACTGTCTCCGGTCGGGTTTTCTCACTGTGTATATTGACCCCTCCTCCTATATGGGCATATATATGTATTTATGGGTATATGTATACTTCCTTTATCGTATTTTAATTAATTAATTTTCTATTTTGGGGTTTTTCGGTTTTTTTTTCCGTGTTTCTACTCCGGGTGTTCACCCGGAACCGGAAGTAGTTTGTGTGGTCATGTCCGGGCGGGACTACTGTCTCCGGTCAGGTTCTCTCACGGTGTATATTGACCCCTCCTCCTATATGGGTATATATATGTATTTATGGGTATGTGTATTTTCATTTATTAATTTTTTGCTTTTCCGTTTATATGTATACTTCCTTCATTGTTATTTAATTTATAAATTTTCTATTCCTTTTTTTTCCGTTCTTTCTACTCCGGGTGAACCGGAAGTGGTTTCTGGGGTCATGTCTCTTCCGTGTTTTGCCACTTCGAATAAGCCGCATGGTGCAAGGTCGTTCTCTAGTCACAGTTTTAGCAGCTGAGGAAGGTCTTCTTAGACCGAAACGTTCTGCTTTAATCGCAATAAACCTTTTACGGATTATCATCACGACTCCTCTTCCCTTATACGGTGTTTTTTGTGTATAGTTTTTTGGTCTTTTTGTTAATTCTCGCTTTCCGTATGGACCACAACGTGAACCCACGTTAATCAAAATGGCTGCACACTTCCACGGCATGGACGACCATTGGATCACGGTTACCCGGGGACGTCATCGAGGTACGAACAACAATAACCCGGACCCTAGGGGCCTGAGGCCGGGTCCCTCTTTCCACCACCGCGACCGCTTCCAGAGTCCCCGCGGCTATCGACCCCCCAGTGATCCGAGGTACCACGACCAGGGCTTTAACGCCTATCAGCAGAGGGAAGGCCGTAGCTATGCAGACGTGCTCCGCTCCGACCGCGAGCCTCGCTTACGTGCTCCGGCCTTTAACGAGTACCCGCGCCCGGACTACCGTGCGGCCTGGAGGCACGCTTCACCGCGCCGAGACGAGCCTCGCGGAGGTAACGATCGCCGTCACCGCCGCGTGACGCGGAGGCCTCACCACGCGGCGGGGTATGCCGGTCGGCGCCCCCTAGTTCGGGAACCCCCTCCCCACGCCCAGGACACAGCACCTCCTGCCTCTGCCTCTGCTCAGGACCCTGGTTTTCCGGGTAAGGTTCGCGTTTTTCTGAGGGTCATTAAAGTCTATCACCACCTGATGAACGTTACCGCAGAGCAGGCCCCGGCCTCCATTTTAAAACTCACGGCCAACCTGTCGGCGGCCATTAAACCGGCGGCCCCCCATCCTGCCACGCTGTCTCTTATAGAGGGCAATGCGAGACACTGGCAATACACCACCATGTTGATCCTTAAGAATCACTATAGGGACACATTGGCCAACGACGTCGAGATCCTATCACAGCTCCCGTTGGGTGACTGGCAACAGCCCTTTGATGTGGCCTCCTCCTGGGCCAGGCGCCATTTTGGCAGGAGACTTAACCATAAGACATTGCAGGATGTACATGCTATGCTCTCACAAGAACTTTGTTCTGAGGTGACTCCACGACGGGAGACGGCCCCTCCCTCCACGGCAACCGGGGCCTCCGTGATAGCACAGCGACACGTGCCTGCGCCCACCACAGACCCCCGCCCAGATAACCCCAGCGCCATGGTTGAGGTCCAATTCCACCCACCGCCCAGACACCAGCTGCTCCCCACACCCACGGGTGTTTCGGACCTGGGCGGCCATCCCCACAGCTCTGCGGCCGGCCCGGACCGGTCTCCTGCCTTGAGGGCCCCAGCTGCTCCACCTCCCCCTCCCCCTCCCCGCCCTTGTTCTCCTCCCCCCCTCATTCTCCTTTCTCCCGCCTTTTCTCCTCTCTCCTCTCCCCCCTCCTCCTCCCCCCCGTCTCCATTATCACCAGTTGGGCCATCCACCGATGCTGGGCCAGTAGAGGGCGGGTCCGCTGAGTCACAGCAGGGCGCGGAAGCAGACCGTTCTCCTGTCCTCCCCCTTCTCCTTCCCACTTTTACCTCTCCTTCTCCTCCCAATTTGTTCCCCCCCTTCCTAGGCTCGGAGCCCTTCCTGGACCCACCTAAGATAAAGAGGTTGGGACGGACCCCCAGACCGACTGTTGACCGGCCCGCAGATCCTCCTCATCCTTCTCCTTCCACATCGGAGGTGGGTGGGGGGGGTCCGTTGGCGGTCTCCTCGACGTGTGCGACCTTCACGCCCACGAGCCTGGGTGGGAGGATCGTCACAACACTCACCGACCAACGGGGACCGGTCCAGAGTCTGCTGAGTTTTGCTCCGATTGCAGCTACCACACCAAGCCTACCTACTAGGGTATCCACCAGGAGCATTGCTGCTCTTGACAGGAGAAAGAGGTGGGCGCTCTAGCGCGAGGAGGAATCGTCCACCGGACACTTCACCTAACCCCAACCCTGACCCCAACCCCTATCCTAACCCTAACCCCAACCCTGACCCTAGCCCTGACCTTAACCCCTCCTCCCCCTGCCCTGACCTTAACCCCTCCTCCCCCTGCTCTGACCTTAACCCCTCCTCCCCCTGCCCTGACCTTAACCCCTCCTCCCCCTGCCCTGACCTTAACCCCTCCTCCCCCTGCCCTGACCTTAACCCCTCCTCTCCCTGCCCTAACCTTAACCCCTCCTCCCCCTGCCCTGACCTTAACCCCTCCTCCCCCTGCCCTGACCTTAACCCCTCCTCCCCCTGCCCTAACCTCTGGCCTACGACGCTTCCACCGAACCCCTTCTGGTCTGCCACTTATGGGAACAAAACATTGTTTTGGGTCGCATAACCCAAGGTGATCCCTTACGGCCCTTAGGTCTCTTGAGTGTGTCTTGTGCTTGGGATGGGGGTGGCCTTGCTTCCCTTCAGACCTAGGCCCGTGCATTTAGTGCCGCCGCCTTCGGCGTCGGTACTCAACTTCTCAAACCTAACCCGCCAGTGCCACTTCTGTTGGGGCCTTGGTCGCCCTCGCCCCTCTGTAACGTGCAATAGCTGATGAACACCCATTCGGGTTTACCGGCTTGAGGGCCTCCGCGGTATATTCACTGTGGACTGACGTACTGTTGGGTTGGACTCTATTGCAATATTTTGTTACACATGACACATGTATATATGTAGATATTATATATATTTTCATTGGAGCGTGATGTTTCATGTGCCTGGACGACCTTCGTGTGGTGGAGTTCACAGCGGGACAGGTGTCCCCTTGTAAGGATGGATTTCGTTTTGTACGGGTTTATTGTTTATTTTGTATACATATGTGCTTGTGTTTGTGTGTGTGTGTGTATGTGTGTATATATATATATATATGTGTATGTATGTGTGTATGTATGTGTGTATATGTATATATATGTATGTGTGTATGTATGTATATATATATATATGTGTATATATATATATATATATATATGTGTGTGTGTGTATATGTATCTGTGTATGTATGTATATGTATATATGGTTATATGTCTACTTCCTTTATTGTATTTTAATTTATTAATTTTCAATTTTTTGTTTTTCCGGGTTTTTTTCCGTTTTTCTACTCCGGGGGTTCACCCGGAACCGGAAGTAGTTTGTGGGGTCATGTCCGGGCGGGACTACTGTCTCCGGTCGGGTTTTCTCACTGTGTATATTGACCCCTCCTCCTATATGGGCATATATATGTATTTATGGGTATATGTATACTTCCTTTATCGTATTTTAATTAATTAATTTTCTATTTTGGGGTTTTTCGGTTTTTTTTTCCGTGTTTCTACTCCGGGTGTTCACCCGGAACCGGAAGTAGTTTGTGTGGTCATGTCCGGGCGGGACTACTGTCTCCGGTCAGGTTCTCTCACGGTGTATATTGACCCCTCCTCCTATATGGGTATATATATGTATTTATGGGTATGTGTATTTTCATTTATTAATTTTTTGCTTTTCCGTTTATATGTATACTTCCTTCATTGTTATTTAATTTATAAATTTTCTATTCCTTTTTTTTCCGTTCTTTCTACTCCGGGTGAACCGGAAGTGGTTTCTGGGGTCATGTCTCTTCCGTGTTTTGCCACTTCGAATAAGCCGCATGGTGCAAGGTCGTTCTCTAGTCACAGTTTTAGCAGCTGAGGAAGGTCTTCTTAGACCGAAACGTTCTGCTTTAATCGCAATAAACCTTTTACGGATTATCATCACGACTCCTCTTCCCTTATACGGTGTTTTTTGTGTATAGTTTTTTGGTCTTTTTGTTAATTCTCGCTTTCCGTATGGACCACAACGTGAACCCACGTTAATCAAAATGGCTGCACACTTCCACGGCATGGACGACCATTGGATCACGGTTACCCGGGGACGTCATCGAGGTACGAACAACAATAACCCGGACCCTAGGGGCCTGAGGCCGGGTCCCTCTTTCCACCACCGCGACCGCTTCCAGAGTCCCCGCGGCTATCGACCCCCCAGTGATCCGAGGTACCACGACCAGGGCTTTAACGCCTATCAGCAGAGGGAAGGCCGTAGCTATGCAGACGTGCTCCGCTCCGACCGCGAGCCTCGCTTACGTGCTCCGGCCTTTAACGAGTACCCGCGCCCGGACTACCGTGCGGCCTGGAGGCACGCTTCACCGCGCCGAGACGAGCCTCGCGGAGGTAACGATCGCCGTCACCGCCGCGTGACGCGGAGGCCTCACCACGCGGCGGGGTATGCCGGTCGGCGCCCCCTAGTTCGGGAACCCCCTCCCCACGCCCAGGACACAGCACCTCCTGCCTCTGCCTCTGCTCAGGACCCTGGTTTTCCGGGTAAGGTTCGCGTTTTTCTGAGGGTCATTAAAGTCTATCACCACCTGATGAACGTTACCGCAGAGCAGGCCCCGGCCTCCATTTTAAAACTCACGGCCAACCTGTCGGCGGCCATTAAACCGGCGGCCCCCCATCCTGCCACGCTGTCTCTTATAGAGGGCAATGCGAGACACTGGCAATACACCACCATGTTGATCCTTAAGAATCACTATAGGGACACATTGGCCAACGACGTCGAGATCCTATCACAGCTCCCGTTGGGTGACTGGCAACAGCCCTTTGATGTGGCCTCCTCCTGGGCCAGGCGCCATTTTGGCAGGAGACTTAACCATAAGACATTGCAGGATGTACATGCTATGCTCTCACAAGAACTTTGTTCTGAGGTGACTCCACGACGGGAGACGGCCCCTCCCTCCACGGCAACCGGGGCCTCCGTGATAGCACAGCGACACGTGCCTGCGCCCACCACAGACCCCCGCCCAGATAACCCCAGCGCCATGGTTGAGGTCCAATTCCACCCACCGCCCAGACACCAGCTGCTCCCCACACCCACGGGTGTTTCGGACCTGGGCGGCCATCCCCACAGCTCTGCGGCCGGCCCGGACCGGTCTCCTGCCTTGAGGGCCCCAGCTGCTCCACCTCCCCCTCCCCCTCCCCGCCCTTGTTCTCCTCCCCCCCTCATTCTCCTTTCTCCCGCCTTTTCTCCTCTCTCCTCTCCCCCCTCCTCCTCCCCCCCGTCTCCATTATCACCAGTTGGGCCATCCACCGATGCTGGGCCAGTAGAGGGCGGGTCCGCTGAGTCACAGCAGGGCGCGGAAGCAGACCGTTCTCCTGTCCTCCCCCTTCTCCTTCCCACTTTTACCTCTCCTTCTCCTCCCAATTTGTTCCCCCCCTTCCTAGGCTCGGAGCCCTTCCTGGACCCACCTAAGATAAAGAGGTTGGGACGGACCCCCAGACCGACTGTTGACCGGCCCGCAGATCCTCCTCATCCTTCTCCTTCCACATCGGAGGTGGGTGGGGGGGGTCCGTTGGCGGTCTCCTCGACGTGTGCGACCTTCACGCCCACGAGCCTGGGTGGGAGGATCGTCACAACACTCACCGACCAACGGGGACCGGTCCAGAGTCTGCTGAGTTTTGCTCCGATTGCAGCTACCACACCAAGCCTACCTACTAGGGTATCCACCAGGAGCATTGCTGCTCTTGACAGGAGAAAGAGGTGGGCGCTCTAGCGCGAGGAGGAATCGTCCACCGGACACTTCACCTAACCCCAACCCTGACCCCAACCCCTATCCTAACCCTAACCCCAACCCTGACCCTAGCCCTGACCTTAACCCCTCCTCCCCCTGCCCTGACCTTAACCCCTCCTCCCCCTGCTCTGACCTTAACCCCTCCTCCCCCTGCCCTGACCTTAACCCCTCCTCCCCCTGCCCTGACCTTAACCCCTCCTCCCCCTGCCCTGACCTTAACCCCTCCTCTCCCTGCCCTAACCTTAACCCCTCCTCCCCCTGCCCTGACCTTAACCCCTCCTCCCCCTGCCCTGACCTTAACCCCTCCTCCCCCTGCCCTAACCTCTGGCCTACGACGCTTCCACCGAACCCCTTCTGGTCTGCCACTTATGGGAACAAAACATTGTTTTGGGTCGCATAACCCAAGGTGATCCCTTACGGCCCTTAGGTCTCTTGAGTGTGTCTTGTGCTTGGGATGGGGGTGGCCTTGCTTCCCTTCAGACCTAGGCCCGTGCATTTAGTGCCGCCGCCTTCGGCGTCGGTACTCAACTTCTCAAACCTAACCCTAACCCTAACCCTAACCCTAACCCTAACCCCTAACCCCTAACCCTAACCCTAACCCTAACCCTAACCCTAACCCTAACCCCTAACCTGTTGGATTGAATGTGGGGGTGGGTCGGGGATCTCGGGGTTTAGTTTGATGATGGCCCGTGCACCCGCTGTCGCCGCCTTCGGCGGCGCCAGCTTTAATTTTGACCTAACCCTAACCCTAACCCTAACCCTAACCCTAACCCTAACCATAACCACACCTTCCTGGCCCTAACCATAACCACACCTTCCTGGCCCTAACCATAACCACACCTTCCTGGCCCTAACCATAACCACACCTTCCTGGCCCTGACCATAACCACACCTTCCTGGCCCTTACCATAACCACACCTTCCTGGTCCTAACCATAACCACACCTTCCTGGCCCTTACCATAACCACACCTTCCTGGCCCTAACCATAACCACACCTTCCTGGCCCTAACCACAACCGTCCCACCCTCCCCTGGTCGTCACCCCCCTCCCTAATTCGATCCTGGTCTACTCACCTGACCCCTCCTCTGCCCCTCCATCTTGACTTATTTAATTCCCACCCATTCTTTTATTTTTTTCATACATGTATTTATTGTTTATAGTTTCCTGATTGCCCTTATACTTACCGTTTTATTCGGAGGTATATGTTTTTGTCCTATTGGAACGACCGTGTACATCGTTTGCTTATCTGGCGTCCTCTGCTGGCCATTCTAGTGCCCTCACCCTGGGCTGCATCTTGGTCTTGGGACGCGGCAATACTATTTACGATGTTTTAAAATTTAATTATATTGCCTGGTATGACGCCCCATTGACCCCCCTGTCCCCTTACCAGTAGTCCGAGATTTAAAACATAATTGTTTATTCCACGGTCCCGCCCCCGTGTGGGGCCCTGATTGGCTCAGGGTCACGCGGAGCTCTCGGATGTACTTCTTTTCGTGTTTCCTGTTGTCACTACTGTTCTGTCCCTGCGTGCGTCTACCTGTCTCCTGTCACCGCGGCTCGGTTTTTTGAAAAGTGCTTGGACTATTTCACGGTTTGAATTGTAACCCTGTACCTGATGAAGTCACCCATTGTGACGAAACGTCGTACTACTACAACGATATCTATCCGTTTAAAATAAACCACGGAATTTATCGGACCACTTTGCATTTTTTCGCATTTTCTTGCTTTGAACCTTCCATCATCGATTTATTTTATTTTTATTTTATTTTAATTTTTACATTCTTACCGTGGAGGATGCCTGCCCCGAACCATTATGACGAATGGACACTGGTGCAGCGCGGACGACGCCAGAACAGACCCCGGAACATTCCACCACTGGTTAGTCAATCATTTAGACGAGAACCTACCATGAGGCGTTCATACGCGGCAGTCGCGGACCCTTACGGTCGCGACTGGGCCCCCCGTGACTCTTCTCCACGGGCGTGGGATAACTATACACGTCCCGCTAGGGGTCGGTCCCCTCACGGGCCAACCCGTTACCCTCCTCCTCTCATGTCTCATACCTACCGGCCCGCGCCTTCAACGCGTCGCGATGAACGCCACAGAGGCCTAGTTGACGAGCACGAGGCCTTCCGCCAGAACTCATATGACCGAGACTTCCCTAACTACGCTTCACGGCCCCAACACCGGGCGCCTCCCCGTCCTGATCCCAGACCCCGGACCCGACCCCGTCCCCCCAGACGTCCCGGACCGCATGAGGCCACGAACGCACGTGCTAGGCCTTCGCGCCTGCCACCCACACACGCTGCGCCTCGTGTTCCTGACGTTTCGCGATCAGACGACCCAGACTTCTCACTCAAAAATAGACTGGTCTTTGCGGTGATCAAGTCGTCCCACCATCTCGCCAACGCCACCGGTCCTGAGCCCCTCCCGATCATCGCCAGGCTCACCGAGGTCTTGAGGACGTCTATCCGCCCTGCGGTTCCCAATGCTGAGGCCCTGGCGTGGATAGACGCCAACGCACGGAACTGGGGACACACCACGACCATGGTGCTGCGGGACCACTACCAGGCCACGATCATGAACAGGGTGAGTGCTCTCGCCGAACTCACGGACCCGTCGTGGCATCGGAACTTTGAGGTGGCGTCCTCCTGGGCCACCCGCCAGTACGGGCGCCACCTCCGTCCTGAGACCCTGGAGGACGTCCGCTCGATGCTCCGACGGGAGCTTGACGCCCCGGTTTTTTCCGGGCTCTCCATGGTCGGCTCCCTGCCTGCCTTCGGCCAGCCGCCTCTCTCCCCGTCTCCACCGGTCGATTCAGACCCCGGACCCCTGGACAGCGATGGATGTTTCGAGCGCTCCCCGTCCCGAGCCCGCTCCGTCTCTCTCTGCACCTCCTCCCTGTCTATTCCCTTCTGCCCCACGCGCAGGCTCCCTACCTCCCCTCCCCTCCTCCCCTTCCCTCCGACCCTGCCCTCCCCCCCTCCTCCATCTCCTCGACCTTCCACTGCAGGTTCGAGACCCCATCCGGCCGCACCGCTGGCGCAGAGGATGAAGGCGCGAGCCTCCACCCGGTTTCAGCGCCGGACCCTCGCCGCAGTCGTCCGGACCACTCCTCGGTCTCCCGGCACGACACCCGGCTTTGGGTTTGCCCAGACTGCTCCTCGTCGTGGCGTCTCCGCTCTCCTCCGGACGTCTCCTCGGTCTCCCGGCACGACACCCGGCGTTGGGTTTGCCCAGACTGCTCCTCATCGTGACGTCTCCGCTGCCCCCCCCGCCGTCGCCACCACCACCCCCCTTGGCTCGGCCCACGCCAGACTCGCGCCCGAGATTCCTGCCGACGGCGTCACCCCGGACACGCCCACCCGGAGGCCCACGCGTCACGTCAACACCGCACACAAGAGGATGAAGACGCGAGCCTCCACCCGGTTTCAGCGCCGGACCCTCGCCGCAGTCGTCCGGACCGCTCCTCGGTCTCCCGGCACGACACCCGGCTTTGGGTTTGCCCAGACTGCTCCTCGTCGTGGCGTCTCCGCTCTCCTCCCGACGTCTCCTCGGTCTCCCGGCACGACACCCGGCTTTGGGTTTGCCCAGACTGCTCCTCGTCGTGGCGTCTCCGCTCTCCTCCCGACGTCTCCTCGGTCTCCCGGCACGACACCCGGCTTTGGGTTTGCCCAGACTGCTCCTCGTCGTGGCGTCTCCGCTCTCCTCCCGACGTCTCCTCGGTCTCCCGGCACGACACCCGGCTTTGGGTTTGCCCAGACTGCTCCTCGTCGTGGCGTCTCCGCTCTCCTCCCGACGTCTCCTCGGTCTCCCGGCACGACACCCGGCTTTGGGTTTGCCCAGACTGCTCCTCGTCGTGGCGTCTCCGCTCTCCTCCCGACGTCTCCTCGGTCTCCCGGCACGACACCCGGCTTTGGGTTTGCCCAGACTGCTCCTCGTCGTGGCGTCTCTGCTCTCCTCCGGACGTCTCCTAACCCTAACCCTAACCCCTAACCTGTTGGATTGAATGTGGGGGTGGGTCGGGGATCTCGGGGTTTAGTTTGATGATGGCCCGTGCACCCGCTGTCGCCGCCTTCGGCGGCGCCAGCTTTAATTTTGACCTAACCCTAACCCTAACCCTAACCCTAACCCTAACCCTAACTTTATTTTGACCATTTGTTACCGTTTTTTCTTAACCATCAACCGTGATTCCTTCCGACCTGTTGCCATGTCCGACCGCCACGGAGACGGCCATTGGACGGTTGTCCACCGCGCCCAGGCTCTTCTATATGCTGCCCAAAATCCATAAGGACCCCGCGTCTTGGAGCAGGCCTCACGAGATCCCTCCCGGTAGGCCGATCGTGTCGGACTGCAGCAGCGAAACCTACTACACGGCAGAGTTCATCGACTTTCACCTTAATCCGCTCTCGACCAGACACGCCAGTTATGTTAAGGACACCTACGATTTTGTTAATAAAATTAATCACATGCACGTTCCCGCCGACTCCCTCATGGACGTCGACAGCCTCTACACGAACATTGACATCTCCGAGGGCTTACAGGCTGTTAAAAATATTTTTCGCGCGTTCCCGGACGCCACTAGGCCCGATAAGGAACTTCTGCAGCTCTTAGAAATTAATCTTACCCGTAACGATTTTGAATTCGACGGGCAATTCTTCCTTCAAATCAAGGGCACGGCCATGGGTAAGAAATTCGCGCCGGCCTACGCAAACATTTTCATGGCAGAGTGGGAGGTCGCGGCCCTGGCCTCCTGTTCCAAAAAGCCCCTCTACTACCTTAGATATTTGGATGACATCTGGGGGGTGTGGCCCCACTCGGAGGGAGATTTTAATCAGTTCCTTATCACGTTGAACGCCCACAATCCGTCCATCACGCTCAAATCTTGTCTCGACGCTTCTTCGGTCGACTTCCTCGACACGACGACGTTCAAGGGCCCCACGTTCTCCTCCCAACATAAGTTGGACGTTAAAGTTTTCTTTAAGACCACCGACACCCACGCTCTACTACACCGATCCAGCTTCCATCCGAAGCACACGTACGCCGGCCTGTTGAAATCGCAATTGCTTAGATTCCACAGAATATGCACTAACCGAGAGGACTTTATTAAAGCCACCAAAGTGCTTTTCGCCGCGTTGTCCACCAGGGGGTACTCTAGGTCCTTCCTACGGAAGGCCTTCAGGACCTTTGGGGACACTAAACCGGTCGTCGTAGGCTCGCGACTTCCCTTCGTCACAACCTACTCTCCGTCGTCTGTACGCTTAGTCAGGGCCATTAAAGTTCATTTCTCCCGTCTGTTGGACGGCACTCGGCTCTTGCGGGACTATGGCATTATCGCGGCCTACCGCAAAAACAAGAACCTGCAGGACATCCTGGTTAGGGCCAAGCTCCGCCCACTGTCCCGCCCCAGATCCAATAGACGCGGGGATTTCTATAAATACCAGCCCTGGGTGCGTAACCGACACAACGGTGACGTGTTCCCCACGCAGAGACAGTGTGACTCTCTCACTAAAAACTGTGTCTATCTCATCCGGTGTAAGACCTGCGACGCCCAATATGTGGGGGAAACACAAAACAATCTCCTGACCAGGTTTACACAACACCGTTTTAACATTTGTAGGCTGAAGAACACGCACCTCCCCCTGGTAAAACACTTTATCGAGCACGGTTGGTCTGCCTTGACGGCCACGGTGTTGGAGTCCAACCCCAGGTGGTCCGTCTCGATGAGACGCAGGGCGGAGCGCCTTTGGATGCGCCGTTTGGACACCATACAGCCCATGGGTTTGAACGTGGGGGTGGGCTTGGGGGCCCGGGGTAGTTAGCAGTTGACGGACTGTGCACTTGACGTCGGCGCCTTCGGCGGCGGCGTCTGCCTTTTTTTTCAATTCCTAACCCGCCCGTGCCTCGCTGTGGACGCTCCTGGTCTCCTTGCTCGCCTCCCTCGCTGGAGGCTTCCCCTCCTGGACTCTAACACGATGGTGCCTCGGGACGACGGACCTGCAACTTCCTGTGCTCCGGACCACTTCAGGTCAACATTTGATACGTTGTTGGTTCCGGTTTATATCCATGTGTATTTTCACTGTGTCTCTGTATACGCTGTTGCGTCTGTTTTTTGCACAGGTTGGTCCTGCAGGTCACTTTCGTTCCTTTGTACATTTGATGGTTATGTATATATACTGTTGGTAACATATTCATGGTCATGTGTGTCCCCGACCGAGCCGTAGGTAATTTTTCATGTGTTGTTTGCCTCCTGGATCCCCGCCCCCACCCCACCCTGGCCCCGCCCTTACCCCCGCCCTAGCCCTGGCCCTAACCTTAACCACTCCCTGCCCTGGCCCTTACCTTAACCACACCTTACCCTGGCCCTAACCCTAACCTTAACCCTAACCTTAACCCCATTCACCCTAACCTTAACCCTAACCTTAACCCCTTCACCCTAACCCCCGCCCTGGCCCTGGCCCTTACCTTAACCACTCCCTACCCTGGCCCTAACCTTAACCACACCTTACCCTGGCCCTAACCCCAACCTTAACCCTAACCTTAACCTCCTCACCCTTACCCCCGCCCTGGCCCTGGCCCTTACCTTAACCACTCTCTGCCCTGGTCCCTAACCTTAACCACACCCTACCCTGGCCCTTACCCGAACCATAGCCCTAACCTTCCTTCCCTCTCCCAGCCCTGTTTTGTATCGTTATTTATATATATTTTTTATTTGTGGTTGGTTTTTCTTCGGGTTTTATTTATATAAACAATTTGTTTTCTTTTATTTTTTTATTTATTATTTATTTATTATTTATTATTTTTTATTTTTTATTTTATTTATTTCTTTTATTTTCTTTTGTTTTTCTTTTTTCTTTTTCTTTATCTATGTTGTTTCCCTCCTCCTTATTACTATTGTATTATTATCCGTGTGTTTAGGGGTTTTGTACACCCTTTTGGGTTTTGATCGCGTTTCCATATATGGAACAACTCACATGGTCCCGCACTGTCGTGTGATTGGCTGATGCACTTCCTGGTGGCCATTTGGTTTCTTGTTTTGATCGCGTTTCCATATATGGAACAACCCACATGGACCCGTACTGTCGTGTGATTGGCTGCTGCACTTCCGGGTGGCCATTTTGTTTGTTGTTGACGGTTGTTCAAGCCGAGTTAACATGAGGCCTTCTTATTGGCCCGTTTACAGGAAGGAGGTTGAGGTCACTGAGGGTTCATGTCCCCTTGGTTCGCGCTCTCTTCAACCAGCATGTTTTTCGGACATTAACACCACGGCTCGGTCGCATAACTCTAAGGGAATGTTACACACTGTTTATTCGCCTGATGAAGGTATTTTTATTACCGAAACGTAGCGAATAGTTTCTTTAAAATAAAAGAAACTTTATTTTGACCATTTGTTACCGTTTTTTCTTAACCATCAACCGTGATTCCTTCCGACCTGTTGCCATGTCCGACCGCCACGGAGACGGCCATTGGACGGTTGTCCACCGCGTTAGGGGTCGCAGGAGATCCCGGGACCCGGTCGAGGCCCTTGCACCGGTGAGTCGACCTCTTTTACGGCCGCACCACATGAGACGCACCTATGCGTCGGTGACTAGAACAGACTGCCGCGCCTGGGCCTCGCGCGACCTATCGCCGCGTGTTGCCTGGCGCGGTCTACCCGACCACGTCCCGGTCCCGCGCAGCCCATTGCCTCGGGCACCCCGTCGTCGCCGCAATGATCCCTATCGGGCCACGGGTTCCGACCTGCCGTCGCGTGGGTTCGAGCGCCGCCGTGGCGGCCCTTGGGACCGGGACTTTGACCCGACCTTCCGCCCCGTTCCGGTGGAACGGTACCGCCCGCCGTGGCGCCCCGGACGTCACCGCCGTGACCGCGGGGCCCGCGACCTCGGCCGGGGGCCTATTCCCCGCTCCGGAACCGATGACGACGCGAGGGCCCAACTTGCAGTGCCGCCGCGGGAGGGAGTCCGGACTCGTGTCCCCGACGCCCCGCTGTCCACCGACCCGGACTTCAGCCTGAAAAACAGGTTAGTGTTTGGCATTATCAAGGCCTCTCACCATCTCGACAATGTGACCGGACCTGAGCCCCCGGTCACCATCTCCAGAATAACCAGAACATTAATCATGACCATCAAGCCGGCGGCCCCCAACGCAGCTACACTGTCCCTCATTGCGGGGAACGCCAAGAACTGGGCCCACACCACGGCCCTCATCCTGAGGGACCACTACCGGGACACGGTTGCGGATAAAATCCAGCTCCTGACACGGTTGCTGGAGCCCGACTGGCGCCAGAACTTTGATATCGCGGCTGCCTGGGCTAGGCGACACTTTGGCCCCAGGTTACGCCAGACGACCCTGGATGACGCACGTGCCCTGCTGGGGCGCCGTTTGGACGGCTGTGGGTCAACGGAAGGCCCGACGACGCAGCCGCCCTCCTCTGCACCGCCGACCGGGCCTTCCATCAGCGCTCATCGTGTTGCTGAGGTCCTCGAGGATCCACGCTGGGACGCGGACGCTGGCCTCTCTCCTGTGCTTCCCCCTCCTGCCTCTCTTTTTTCTCCCTGTCCTCCTCCTCCTTCCTCCCCCCTCTCCAGCCCTCCCCCCCTCCCCCTCCCCTCCGGCTCCTCTCTCCTCTCCCCTGTCCTTCCTCTCCCTCCTCCAGGCTCGCGGCCCTCTCCGGACCCGCCCAGAAGGCAGCGGGGATCGTGCCCTTCCACGCGCACTACGGGCCTGAAGGCAGCCACTCCTCTTCCCCCCGCGCCCGCGCCCTTGGGTACGACGCCCTCAGCCGGAGAGCCCTCCACGTCCGCCGACCGGGGCGGCGCTCCTCTCTCCACACCCCTGGGCCCTGTCCAGCGCTGTCTGCGCCTTCGCTCTTCGGGGGTCGTCATTCCGGACACGCCCACCCGCCGCACCACCAGGCACGTCAGCACCACAAAGAAGCTGAGTGAGTGGGGCCTCCGTGCTAGGGAGGAGTGCCTCATCTTGGGGGACTCCAACCTGGCCAGGTTCCCTCCCTTCCAGCGGCCTGGCCTTCAGGTCGACAGTTTCCCGGGGGCCACGTTTCGACACGCCGGGGCCATCTTGGCCAAGACTGCCGTCTCCCCCGATGTCCGCAAGGTAATTCTCGCCTTCGGCCTCAACGACAGGGCTTGCGTGTCGGACCAGGGCACTATTAGGCAGCTCCGGAACGCCATTAGGATGGCTAAGCTCTGCTTTCCCCTAGCAAGGGTCATGGTCCCTGAAATTAACTTCTCCAGGTCCTTGCCCCATAGAGAGCAGGATAATCTGCGCCGTCTTAATGATTACATCACCGCCCATTGCCACTTTATCCCGGCGCTTTCTAGGAAATGTTTTAGCACCGATAGAGACGGTATCCACTGGTCCCATCCTACCGCCAAGCTCTTCCTAGAGCACTGGATACAGTCGTTAAATTAGTGACCCCCGCGCACGACGATACGCAAAAGGGGAGCAAATCCGTCATTAACCTCTGTAAAAATTTCACACTGTCTGCGGCGCAATTTTCCGTCCTCGAGAGGGGCCTTGCCTTTATTCCCACCAAGGGAGGCGGCGTTGATAACATGCGACATCAAATACGATCCGACATACAGCAATACCATCGCAGGGTCAAACTGGCGGTTTACTTCGAGGGCCAGCCGGACTCGTCGCGACCCCCCTTCACGCCTAGATCGCAGTGGGTTCCCCCCAAGGGCAGTCTCCCTGCGGAGGTTTCCACTTTGGTCTACTCTGACGTTAGGTTTTTTCAGGATGAGTTCCGCATAGGCCGGGTCAGGGATAACCTCGATGCGGAGGAGTTTGCCGCGCTCTTATCGTTAAAAAACAATGACGCCGTCGTCATCAAACCCGCGGATAAGGGCAGCGCTGTAGTTCTTATGGACAGAGAACAATATCTGTGGGAGGGACATAGACAGTTGAATAATCCCACCTACTATTCGAAATTAACACGTCCCATCTACCCGGACACTGTCCCCCTCGTCGTTAATATCGTGTGGGCGCTGTGGGGTAAGAAATTTATCGACCATAAGCAACGCAACTATCTCGTGGGGGGTGCTGCGCCCAGGCCCAGGCTCTTCTATATGCTGCCCAAAATCCATAAGGACCCCGCGTCTTGGAGCAGGCCTCACGAGATCCCTCCCGGTAGGCCGATCGTGTCGGACTGCAGCAGCGAAACCTACTACACGGCAGAGTTCATCGACTTTCACCTTAATCCGCTCTCGACCAGACACGCCAGTTATGTTAAGGACACCTACGATTTTGTTAATAAAATTAATCACATGCACGTTCCCGCCGACTCCCTCTTGTTCACCATGGACGTCGACAGCCTCTACACGAACATTGACATCTCCGAGGGCTTACAGGCTGTTAAAAATATTTTTCGCGCGTTCCCGGACGCCACTAGGCCCGATAAGGAACTTCTGCAGCTCTTAGAAATTAATCTTACCCGTAACGATTTTGAATTCGACGGGCAATTCTTCCTTCAAATCAAGGGCACGGCCATGGGTAAGAAATTCGCGCCGGCCTACGCAAACATTTTCATGGCAGAGTGGGAGGTCGCGGCCCTGGCCTCCTGTTCCAAAAAGCCCCTCTACTACCTTAGATATTTGGATGACATCTGGGGGGTGTGGCCCCACTCGGAGGGAGATTTTAATCAGTTCCTTATCACGTTGAACGCCCACAATCCGTCCATCACGCTCAAATCTTGTCTCGACGCTTCTTCGGTCGACTTCCTCGACACGACGACGTTCAAGGGCCCCACGTTCTCCTCCCAACATAAGTTGGACGTTAAAGTTTTCTTTAAGACCACCGACACCCACGCTCTACTACACCGATCCAGCTTCCATCCGAAGCACACGTACGCCGGCCTGTTGAAATCGCAATTGCTTAGATTCCACAGAATATGCACTAACCGAGAGGACTTTATTAAAGCCACCAAAGTGCTTTTCGCCGCGTTGTCCACCAGGGGGTACTCTAGGTCCTTCCTACGGAAGGCCTTCAGGACCTTTGGGGACACTAAACCGGTCGTCGTAGGCTCGCGACTTCCCTTCGTCACAACCTACTCTCCGTCGTCTGTACGCTTAGTCAGGGCCATTAAAGTTCATTTCTCCCGTCTGTTGGACGGCACTCGGCTCTTGCGGGACTATGGCATTATCGCGGCCTACCGCAAAAACAAGAACCTGCAGGACATCCTGGTTAGGGCCAAGCTCCGCCCACTGTCCCGCCCCAGATCCAATAGACGCGGGGATTTCTATAAATACCAGCCCTGGGTGCGTAACCGACACAACGGTGACGTGTTCCCCACGCAGAGACAGTGTGACTCTCTCACTAAAAACTGTGTCTATCTCATCCGGTGTAAGACCTGCGACGCCCAATATGTGGGGGAAACACAAAACAATCTCCTGACCAGGTTTACACAACACCGTTTTAACATTTGTAGGCTGAAGAACACGCACCTCCCCCTGGTAAAACACTTTATCGAGCACGGTTGGTCTGCCTTGACGGCCACGGTGTTGGAGTCCAACCCCAGGTGGTCCGTCTCGATGAGACGCAGGGCGGAGCGCCTTTGGATGCGCCGTTTGGACACCATACAGCCCATGGGTTTGAACGTGGGGGTGGGCTTGGGGGCCCGGGGTAGTTAGCAGTTGACGGACTGTGCACTTGACGTCGGCGCCTTCGGCGGCGGCGTCTGCCTTTTTTTTCAATTCCTAACCCGCCCGTGCCTCGCTGTGGACGCTCCTGGTCTCCTTGCTCGCCTCCCTCGCTGGAGGCTTCCCCTCCTGGACTCTAACACGATGGTGCCTCGGGACGACGGACCTGCAACTTCCTGTGCTCCGGACCACTTCAGGTCAACATTTGATACGTTGTTGGTTCCGGTTTATATCCATGTGTATTTTCACTGTGTCTCTGTATACGCTGTTGCGTCTGTTTTTTGCACAGGTTGGTCCTGCAGGTCACTTTCGTTCCTTTGTACATTTGATGGTTATGTATATATACTGTTGGTAACATATTCATGGTCATGTGTGTCCCCGACCGAGCCGTAGGTAATTTTTCATGTGTTGTTTGCCTCCTGGATCCCCGCCCCCACCCCACCCTGGCCCCGCCCTTACCCCCGCCCTAGCCCTGGCCCTAACCTTAACCACTCCCTGCCCTGGCCCTTACCTTAACCACACCTTACCCTGGCCCTAACCCTAACCTTAACCCTAACCTTAACCCCATTCACCCTAACCTTAACCCTAACCTTAACCCCTTCACCCTAACCCCCGCCCTGGCCCTGGCCCTTACCTTAACCACTCCCTACCCTGGCCCTAACCTTAACCACACCTTACCCTGGCCCTAACCCCAACCTTAACCCTAACCTTAACCTCCTCACCCTTACCCCCGCCCTGGCCCTGGCCCTTACCTTAACCACTCTCTGCCCTGGTCCCTAACCTTAACCACACCCTACCCTGGCCCTTACCCGAACCATAGCCCTAACCTTCCTTCCCTCTCCCAGCCCTGTTTTGTATCGTTATTTATATATATTTTTTATTTGTGGTTGGTTTTTCTTCGGGTTTTATTTATATAAACAATTTGTTTTCTTTTATTTTTTTATTTATTATTTATTTATTATTTATTATTTTTTATTTTTTATTTTATTTATTTCTTTTATTTTCTTTTGTTTTTCTTTTTTCTTTTTCTTTATCTATGTTGTTTCCCTCCTCCTTATTACTATTGTATTATTATCCGTGTGTTTAGGGGTTTTGTACACCCTTTTGGGTTTTGATCGCGTTTCCATATATGGAACAACTCACATGGTCCCGCACTGTCGTGTGATTGGCTGATGCACTTCCTGGTGGCCATTTGGTTTCTTGTTTTGATCGCGTTTCCATATATGGAACAACCCACATGGACCCGTACTGTCGTGTGATTGGCTGCTGCACTTCCGGGTGGCCATTTTGTTTGTTGTTGACGGTTGTTCAAGCCGAGTTAACATGAGGCCTTCTTATTGGCCCGTTTACAGGAAGGAGGTTGAGGTCACTGAGGGTTCATGTCCCCTTGGTTCGCGCTCTCTTCAACCAGCATGTTTTTCGGACATTAACACCACGGCTCGGTCGCATAACTCTAAGGGAATGTTACACACTGTTTATTCGCCTGATGAAGGTATTTTTATTACCGAAACGTAGCGAATAGTTTCTTTAAAATAAAAGAAACTTTATTTTGACCATTTGTTACCGTTTTTTCTTAACCATCAACCGTGATTCCTTCCGACCTGTTGCCATGTCCGACCGCCACGGAGACGGCCATTGGACGGTTGTCCACCGCGTTAGGGGTCGCAGGAGATCCCGGGACCCGGTCGAGGCCCTTGCACCGGTGAGTCGACCTCTTTTACGGCCGCACCACATGAGACGCACCTATGCGTCGGTGACTAGAACAGACTGCCGCGCCTGGGCCTCGCGCGACCTATCGCCGCGTGTTGCCTGGCGCGGTCTACCCGACCACGTCCCGGTCCCGCGCAGCCCATTGCCTCGGGCACCCCGTCGTCGCCGCAATGATCCCTATCGGGCCACGGGTTCCGACCTGCCGTCGCGTGGGTTCGAGCGCCGCCGTGGCGGCCCTTGGGACCGGGACTTTGACCCGACCTTCCGCCCCGTTCCGGTGGAACGGTACCGCCCGCCGTGGCGCCCCGGACGTCACCGCCGTGACCGCGGGGCCCGCGACCTCGGCCGGGGGCCTATTCCCCGCTCCGGAACCGATGACGACGCGAGGGCCCAACTTGCAGTGCCGCCGCGGGAGGGAGTCCGGACTCGTGTCCCCGACGCCCCGCTGTCCACCGACCCGGACTTCAGCCTGAAAAACAGGTTAGTGTTTGGCATTATCAAGGCCTCTCACCATCTCGACAATGTGACCGGACCTGAGCCCCCGGTCACCATCTCCAGAATAACCAGAACATTAATCATGACCATCAAGCCGGCGGCCCCCAACGCAGCTACACTGTCCCTCATTGCGGGGAACGCCAAGAACTGGGCCCACACCACGGCCCTCATCCTGAGGGACCACTACCGGGACACGGTTGCGGATAAAATCCAGCTCCTGACACGGTTGCTGGAGCCCGACTGGCGCCAGAACTTTGATATCGCGGCTGCCTGGGCTAGGCGACACTTTGGCCCCAGGTTACGCCAGACGACCCTGGATGACGCACGTGCCCTGCTGGGGCGCCGTTTGGACGGCTGTGGGTCAACGGAAGGCCCGACGACGCAGCCGCCCTCCTCTGCACCGCCGACCGGGCCTTCCATCAGCGCTCATCGTGTTGCTGAGGTCCTCGAGGATCCACGCTGGGACGCGGACGCTGGCCTCTCTCCTGTGCTTCCCCCTCCTGCCTCTCTTTTTTCTCCCTGTCCTCCTCCTCCTTCCTCCCCCCTCTCCAGCCCTCCCCCCCTCCCCCTCCCCTCCGGCTCCTCTCTCCTCTCCCCTGTCCTTCCTCTCCCTCCTCCAGGCTCGCGGCCCTCTCCGGACCCGCCCAGAAGGCAGCGGGGATCGTGCCCTTCCACGCGCACTACGGGCCTGAAGGCAGCCACTCCTCTTCCCCCCGCGCCCGCGCCCTTGGGTACGACGCCCTCAGCCGGAGAGCCCTCCACGTCCGCCGACCGGGGCGGCGCTCCTCTCTCCACACCCCTGGGCCCTGTCCAGCGCTGTCTGCGCCTTCGCTCTTCGGGGGTCGTCATTCCGGACACGCCCACCCGCCGCACCACCAGGCACGTCAGCACCACAAAGAAGCTGAGTGAGTGGGGCCTCCGTGCTAGGGAGGAGTGCCTCATCTTGGGGGACTCCAACCTGGCCAGGTTCCCTCCCTTCCAGCGGCCTGGCCTTCAGGTCGACAGTTTCCCGGGGGCCACGTTTCGACACGCCGGGGCCATCTTGGCCAAGACTGCCGTCTCCCCCGATGTCCGCAAGGTAATTCTCGCCTTCGGCCTCAACGACAGGGCTTGCGTGTCGGACCAGGGCACTATTAGGCAGCTCCGGAACGCCATTAGGATGGCTAAGCTCTGCTTTCCCCTAGCAAGGGTCATGGTCCCTGAAATTAACTTCTCCAGGTCCTTGCCCCATAGAGAGCAGGATAATCTGCGCCGTCTTAATGATTACATCACCGCCCATTGCCACTTTATCCCGGCGCTTTCTAGGAAATGTTTTAGCACCGATAGAGACGGTATCCACTGGTCCCATCCTACCGCCAAGCTCTTCCTAGAGCACTGGATACAGTCGTTAAATTAGTGACCCCCGCGCACGACGATACGCAAAAGGGGAGCAAATCCGTCATTAACCTCTGTAAAAATTTCACACTGTCTGCGGCGCAATTTTCCGTCCTCGAGAGGGGCCTTGCCTTTATTCCCACCAAGGGAGGCGGCGTTGATAACATGCGACATCAAATACGATCCGACATACAGCAATACCATCGCAGGGTCAAACTGGCGGTTTACTTCGAGGGCCAGCCGGACTCGTCGCGACCCCCCTTCACGCCTAGATCGCAGTGGGTTCCCCCCAAGGGCAGTCTCCCTGCGGAGGTTTCCACTTTGGTCTACTCTGACGTTAGGTTTTTTCAGGATGAGTTCCGCATAGGCCGGGTCAGGGATAACCTCGATGCGGAGGAGTTTGCCGCGCTCTTATCGTTAAAAAACAATGACGCCGTCGTCATCAAACCCGCGGATAAGGGCAGCGCTGTAGTTCTTATGGACAGAGAACAATATCTGTGGGAGGGACATAGACAGTTGAATAATCCCACCTACTATTCGAAATTAACACGTCCCATCTACCCGGACACTGTCCCCCTCGTCGTTAATATCGTGTGGGCGCTGTGGGGTAAGAAATTTATCGACCATAAGCAACGCAACTATCTCGTGGGGGGTGCTGCGCCCAGGCCCAGGCTCTTCTATATGCTGCCCAAAATCCATAAGGACCCCGCGTCTTGGAGCAGGCCTCACGAGATCCCTCCCGGTAGGCCGATCGTGTCGGACTGCAGCAGCGAAACCTACTACACGGCAGAGTTCATCGACTTTCACCTTAATCCGCTCTCGACCAGACACGCCAGTTATGTTAAGGACACCTACGATTTTGTTAATAAAATTAATCACATGCACGTTCCCGCCGACTCCCTCTTGTTCACCATGGACGTCGACAGCCTCTACACGAACATTGACATCTCCGAGGGCTTACAGGCTGTTAAAAATATTTTTCGCGCGTTCCCGGACGCCACTAGGCCCGATAAGGAACTTCTGCAGCTCTTAGAAATTAATCTTACCCGTAACGATTTTGAATTCGACGGGCAATTCTTCCTTCAAATCAAGGGCACGGCCATGGGTAAGAAATTCGCGCCGGCCTACGCAAACATTTTCATGGCAGAGTGGGAGGTCGCGGCCCTGGCCTCCTGTTCCAAAAAGCCCCTCTACTACCTTAGATATTTGGATGACATCTGGGGGGTGTGGCCCCACTCGGAGGGAGATTTTAATCAGTTCCTTATCACGTTGAACGCCCACAATCCGTCCATCACGCTCAAATCTTGTCTCGACGCTTCTTCGGTCGACTTCCTCGACACGACGACGTTCAAGGGCCCCACGTTCTCCTCCCAACATAAGTTGGACGTTAAAGTTTTCTTTAAGACCACCGACACCCACGCTCTACTACACCGATCCAGCTTCCATCCGAAGCACACGTACGCCGGCCTGTTGAAATCGCAATTGCTTAGATTCCACAGAATATGCACTAACCGAGAGGACTTTATTAAAGCCACCAAAGTGCTTTTCGCCGCGTTGTCCACCAGGGGGTACTCTAGGTCCTTCCTACGGAAGGCCTTCAGGACCTTTGGGGACACTAAACCGGTCGTCGTAGGCTCGCGACTTCCCTTCGTCACAACCTACTCTCCGTCGTCTGTACGCTTAGTCAGGGCCATTAAAGTTCATTTCTCCCGTCTGTTGGACGGCACTCGGCTCTTGCGGGACTATGGCATTATCGCGGCCTACCGCAAAAACAAGAACCTGCAGGACATCCTGGTTAGGGCCAAGCTCCGCCCACTGTCCCGCCCCAGATCCAATAGACGCGGGGATTTCTATAAATACCAGCCCTGGGTGCGTAACCGACACAACGGTGACGTGTTCCCCACGCAGAGACAGTGTGACTCTCTCACTAAAAACTGTGTCTATCTCATCCGGTGTAAGACCTGCGACGCCCAATATGTGGGGGAAACACAAAACAATCTCCTGACCAGGTTTACACAACACCGTTTTAACATTTGTAGGCTGAAGAACACGCACCTCCCCCTGGTAAAACACTTTATCGAGCACGGTTGGTCTGCCTTGACGGCCACGGTGTTGGAGTCCAACCCCAGGTGGTCCGTCTCGATGAGACGCAGGGCGGAGCGCCTTTGGATGCGCCGTTTGGACACCATACAGCCCATGGGTTTGAACGTGGGGGTGGGCTTGGGGGCCCGGGGTAGTTAGCAGTTGACGGACTGTGCACTTGACGTCGGCGCCTTCGGCGGCGGCGTCTGCCTTTTTTTTCAATTCCTAACCCGCCCGTGCCTCGCTGTGGACGCTCCTGGTCTCCTTGCTCGCCTCCCTCGCTGGAGGCTTCCCCTCCTGGACTCTAACACGATGGTGCCTCGGGACGACGGACCTGCAACTTCCTGTGCTCCGGACCACTTCAGGTCAACATTTGATACGTTGTTGGTTCCGGTTTATATCCATGTGTATTTTCACTGTGTCTCTGTATACGCTGTTGCGTCTGTTTTTTGCACAGGTTGGTCCTGCAGGTCACTTTCGTTCCTTTGTACATTTGATGGTTATGTATATATACTGTTGGTAACATATTCATGGTCATGTGTGTCCCCGACCGAGCCGTAGGTAATTTTTCATGTGTTGTTTGCCTCCTGGATCCCCGCCCCCACCCCACCCTGGCCCCGCCCTTACCCCCGCCCTAGCCCTGGCCCTAACCTTAACCACTCCCTGCCCTGGCCCTTACCTTAACCACACCTTACCCTGGCCCTAACCCTAACCTTAACCCTAACCTTAACCCCATTCACCCTAACCTTAACCCTAACCTTAACCCCTTCACCCTAACCCCCGCCCTGGCCCTGGCCCTTACCTTAACCACTCCCTACCCTGGCCCTAACCTTAACCACACCTTACCCTGGCCCTAACCCCAACCTTAACCCTAACCTTAACCTCCTCACCCTTACCCCCGCCCTGGCCCTGGCCCTTACCTTAACCACTCTCTGCCCTGGTCCCTAACCTTAACCACACCCTACCCTGGCCCTTACCCGAACCATAGCCCTAACCTTCCTTCCCTCTCCCAGCCCTGTTTTGTATCGTTATTTATATATATTTTTTATTTGTGGTTGGTTTTTCTTCGGGTTTTATTTATATAAACAATTTGTTTTCTTTTATTTTTTTATTTATTATTTATTTATTATTTATTATTTTTTATTTTTTATTTTATTTATTTCTTTTATTTTCTTTTGTTTTTCTTTTTTCTTTTTCTTTATCTATGTTGTTTCCCTCCTCCTTATTACTATTGTATTATTATCCGTGTGTTTAGGGGTTTTGTACACCCTTTTGGGTTTTGATCGCGTTTCCATATATGGAACAACTCACATGGTCCCGCACTGTCGTGTGATTGGCTGATGCACTTCCTGGTGGCCATTTGGTTTCTTGTTTTGATCGCGTTTCCATATATGGAACAACCCACATGGACCCGTACTGTCGTGTGATTGGCTGCTGCACTTCCGGGTGGCCATTTTGTTTGTTGTTGACGGTTGTTCAAGCCGAGTTAACATGAGGCCTTCTTATTGGCCCGTTTACAGGAAGGAGGTTGAGGTCACTGAGGGTTCATGTCCCCTTGGTTCGCGCTCTCTTCAACCAGCATGTTTTTCGGACATTAACACCACGGCTCGGTCGCATAACTCTAAGGGAATGTTACACACTGTTTATTCGCCTGATGAAGGTATTTTTATTACCGAAACGTAGCGAATAGTTTCTTTAAAATAAAAGAAACTTTATTTTGACCATTTGTTACCGTTTTTTCTTAACCATCAACCGTGATTCCTTCCGACCTGTTGCCATGTCCGACCGCCACGGAGACGGCCATTGGACGGTTGTCCACCGCGTTAGGGGTCGCAGGAGATCCCGGGACCCGGTCGAGGCCCTTGCACCGGTGAGTCGACCTCTTTTACGGCCGCACCACATGAGACGCACCTATGCGTCGGTGACTAGAACAGACTGCCGCGCCTGGGCCTCGCGCGACCTATCGCCGCGTGTTGCCTGGCGCGGTCTACCCGACCACGTCCCGGTCCCGCGCAGCCCATTGCCTCGGGCACCCCGTCGTCGCCGCAATGATCCCTATCGGGCCACGGGTTCCGACCTGCCGTCGCGTGGGTTCGAGCGCCGCCGTGGCGGCCCTTGGGACCGGGACTTTGACCCGACCTTCCGCCCCGTTCCGGTGGAACGGTACCGCCCGCCGTGGCGCCCCGGACGTCACCGCCGTGACCGCGGGGCCCGCGACCTCGGCCGGGGGCCTATTCCCCGCTCCGGAACCGATGACGACGCGAGGGCCCAACTTGCAGTGCCGCCGCGGGAGGGAGTCCGGACTCGTGTCCCCGACGCCCCGCTGTCCACCGACCCGGACTTCAGCCTGAAAAACAGGTTAGTGTTTGGCATTATCAAGGCCTCTCACCATCTCGACAATGTGACCGGACCTGAGCCCCCGGTCACCATCTCCAGAATAACCAGAACATTAATCATGACCATCAAGCCGGCGGCCCCCAACGCAGCTACACTGTCCCTCATTGCGGGGAACGCCAAGAACTGGGCCCACACCACGGCCCTCATCCTGAGGGACCACTACCGGGACACGGTTGCGGATAAAATCCAGCTCCTGACACGGTTGCTGGAGCCCGACTGGCGCCAGAACTTTGATATCGCGGCTGCCTGGGCTAGGCGACACTTTGGCCCCAGGTTACGCCAGACGACCCTGGATGACGCACGTGCCCTGCTGGGGCGCCGTTTGGACGGCTGTGGGTCAACGGAAGGCCCGACGACGCAGCCGCCCTCCTCTGCACCGCCGACCGGGCCTTCCATCAGCGCTCATCGTGTTGCTGAGGTCCTCGAGGATCCACGCTGGGACGCGGACGCTGGCCTCTCTCCTGTGCTTCCCCCTCCTGCCTCTCTTTTTTCTCCCTGTCCTCCTCCTCCTTCCTCCCCCCTCTCCAGCCCTCCCCCCCTCCCCCTCCCCTCCGGCTCCTCTCTCCTCTCCCCTGTCCTTCCTCTCCCTCCTCCAGGCTCGCGGCCCTCTCCGGACCCGCCCAGAAGGCAGCGGGGATCGTGCCCTTCCACGCGCACTACGGGCCTGAAGGCAGCCACTCCTCTTCCCCCCGCGCCCGCGCCCTTGGGTACGACGCCCTCAGCCGGAGAGCCCTCCACGTCCGCCGACCGGGGCGGCGCTCCTCTCTCCACACCCCTGGGCCCTGTCCAGCGCTGTCTGCGCCTTCGCTCTTCGGGGGTCGTCATTCCGGACACGCCCACCCGCCGCACCACCAGGCACGTCAGCACCACAAAGAAGCTGAGTGAGTGGGGCCTCCGTGCTAGGGAGGAGTGCCTCATCTTGGGGGACTCCAACCTGGCCAGGTTCCCTCCCTTCCAGCGGCCTGGCCTTCAGGTCGACAGTTTCCCGGGGGCCACGTTTCGACACGCCGGGGCCATCTTGGCCAAGACTGCCGTCTCCCCCGATGTCCGCAAGGTAATTCTCGCCTTCGGCCTCAACGACAGGGCTTGCGTGTCGGACCAGGGCACTATTAGGCAGCTCCGGAACGCCATTAGGATGGCTAAGCTCTGCTTTCCCCTAGCAAGGGTCATGGTCCCTGAAATTAACTTCTCCAGGTCCTTGCCCCATAGAGAGCAGGATAATCTGCGCCGTCTTAATGATTACATCACCGCCCATTGCCACTTTATCCCGGCGCTTTCTAGGAAATGTTTTAGCACCGATAGAGACGGTATCCACTGGTCCCATCCTACCGCCAAGCTCTTCCTAGAGCACTGGATACAGTCGTTAAATTAGTGACCCCCGCGCACGACGATACGCAAAAGGGGAGCAAATCCGTCATTAACCTCTGTAAAAATTTCACACTGTCTGCGGCGCAATTTTCCGTCCTCGAGAGGGGCCTTGCCTTTATTCCCACCAAGGGAGGCGGCGTTGATAACATGCGACATCAAATACGATCCGACATACAGCAATACCATCGCAGGGTCAAACTGGCGGTTTACTTCGAGGGCCAGCCGGACTCGTCGCGACCCCCCTTCACGCCTAGATCGCAGTGGGTTCCCCCCAAGGGCAGTCTCCCTGCGGAGGTTTCCACTTTGGTCTACTCTGACGTTAGGTTTTTTCAGGATGAGTTCCGCATAGGCCGGGTCAGGGATAACCTCGATGCGGAGGAGTTTGCCGCGCTCTTATCGTTAAAAAACAATGACGCCGTCGTCATCAAACCCGCGGATAAGGGCAGCGCTGTAGTTCTTATGGACAGAGAACAATATCTGTGGGAGGGACATAGACAGTTGAATAATCCCACCTACTATTCGAAATTAACACGTCCCATCTACCCGGACACTGTCCCCCTCGTCGTTAATATCGTGTGGGCGCTGTGGGGTAAGAAATTTATCGACCATAAGCAACGCAACTATCTCGTGGGGGGTGCTGCGCCCAGGCCCAGGCTCTTCTATATGCTGCCCAAAATCCATAAGGACCCCGCGTCTTGGAGCAGGCCTCACGAGATCCCTCCCGGTAGGCCGATCGTGTCGGACTGCAGCAGCGAAACCTACTACACGGCAGAGTTCATCGACTTTCACCTTAATCCGCTCTCGACCAGACACGCCAGTTATGTTAAGGACACCTACGATTTTGTTAATAAAATTAATCACATGCACGTTCCCGCCGACTCCCTCTTGTTCACCATGGACGTCGACAGCCTCTACACGAACATTGACATCTCCGAGGGCTTACAGGCTGTTAAAAATATTTTTCGCGCGTTCCCGGACGCCACTAGGCCCGATAAGGAACTTCTGCAGCTCTTAGAAATTAATCTTACCCGTAACGATTTTGAATTCGACGGGCAATTCTTCCTTCAAATCAAGGGCACGGCCATGGGTAAGAAATTCGCGCCGGCCTACGCAAACATTTTCATGGCAGAGTGGGAGGTCGCGGCCCTGGCCTCCTGTTCCAAAAAGCCCCTCTACTACCTTAGATATTTGGATGACATCTGGGGGGTGTGGCCCCACTCGGAGGGAGATTTTAATCAGTTCCTTATCACGTTGAACGCCCACAATCCGTCCATCACGCTCAAATCTTGTCTCGACGCTTCTTCGGTCGACTTCCTCGACACGACGACGTTCAAGGGCCCCACGTTCTCCTCCCAACATAAGTTGGACGTTAAAGTTTTCTTTAAGACCACCGACACCCACGCTCTACTACACCGATCCAGCTTCCATCCGAAGCACACGTACGCCGGCCTGTTGAAATCGCAATTGCTTAGATTCCACAGAATATGCACTAACCGAGAGGACTTTATTAAAGCCACCAAAGTGCTTTTCGCCGCGTTGTCCACCAGGGGGTACTCTAGGTCCTTCCTACGGAAGGCCTTCAGGACCTTTGGGGACACTAAACCGGTCGTCGTAGGCTCGCGACTTCCCTTCGTCACAACCTACTCTCCGTCGTCTGTACGCTTAGTCAGGGCCATTAAAGTTCATTTCTCCCGTCTGTTGGACGGCACTCGGCTCTTGCGGGACTATGGCATTATCGCGGCCTACCGCAAAAACAAGAACCTGCAGGACATCCTGGTTAGGGCCAAGCTCCGCCCACTGTCCCGCCCCAGATCCAATAGACGCGGGGATTTCTATAAATACCAGCCCTGGGTGCGTAACCGACACAACGGTGACGTGTTCCCCACGCAGAGACAGTGTGACTCTCTCACTAAAAACTGTGTCTATCTCATCCGGTGTAAGACCTGCGACGCCCAATATGTGGGGGAAACACAAAACAATCTCCTGACCAGGTTTACACAACACCGTTTTAACATTTGTAGGCTGAAGAACACGCACCTCCCCCTGGTAAAACACTTTATCGAGCACGGTTGGTCTGCCTTGACGGCCACGGTGTTGGAGTCCAACCCCAGGTGGTCCGTCTCGATGAGACGCAGGGCGGAGCGCCTTTGGATGCGCCGTTTGGACACCATACAGCCCATGGGTTTGAACGTGGGGGTGGGCTTGGGGGCCCGGGGTAGTTAGCAGTTGACGGACTGTGCACTTGACGTCGGCGCCTTCGGCGGCGGCGTCTGCCTTTTTTTTCAATTCCTAACCCTAACCTAACCCTAACCCTAACCCTAACCCTAACCCTAACCCTAACCCTAGCCCTAACCCTAACCCTAACCCTAACCCTCTAACCCTAACCCTAACCCTAACGTGGGGGTGGGCTTGGGGGCCCGGGGTAGTTAGCAGTTGACGGACTGTGCACTTGACGTCGCCGACTTCGGCGGCGGCGTCTGCCTTTTTTTTCAATTCCTAACCCGCCCGTGCCTCGCTGTGGACGCTCCTGGTCTCCTTGCTCGCCTCCCTCGCTGGAGGCTTCCCCTCCTGGACTCCCAACACGATGGTGCCTCGGGACGACGGACCTGCAACTTCCTGTGGTCCGGACCACTTCAGGTCAACATTTGATACGTTGTTGGTTCCGGTTTATATCCATGTGTATTTTCACTGTGTCTCTGTATACGCTGTTGCGTCTGTTTTTTGCACAGGTTGGTCCTGCAGGTCACTATCGTTCCTTTGTACATTTGATGGTTATGTATATATACTGTTGGTAACATATTCATGGTCATGTGTGTCCCCGACCGAGCCGTAGGTAATTTTTCATGTGTTGTTTGCCTCCTGGATCCCCGCCCCCACCTCACCCTGGCCCTGCCCTTACCCCCGCCCTAGCCCTGGCCCTAACCTTAACCACTCCCTGCCCTGGCCCTTACCTTAACCACACCTTACCCTGGCCCTAACCCTAACCTTAACCCTAACCTTAACCCCATTCACCCTAACCTTAACCCTAACCTTAACCCCTTCACCCTAACCCCCGCCCTGGCCCTGGCCCTTACCTTAACCACTCCCTACCCTGGCCCTAACCTTAACCACACCCTACCCTGGCCCTTACCCGAACCATAGCCCTAACCTTCCATCCCTCTCCCAGCCCTGTTTTGTATAGTTATTTATATATATTTTTTATTTGTGGTTGGTTTTTCTTCTGGTTTTATTTATCTAAACAATTTGTTTTCTTTTATTTTTTTATTTATTATTTTTTATTTTTTATTTATTTATTTATTTTACTTTCTTTTGTTTTTCTTTTTTCTTTTTCTTTATCTATGTTGTTTCCCTCCTCCTTATTACTATTGTATTATTATCCGTGTGTTTAGGGGTTTTGTACACCCTTTTGGGTTTTGATCGCGTTTCCATATATGGAACAACTCACATGGTCCCGCACTGTCGTGTGATTGGCTGATGCACTTCCGGGTGGCCATTTGGTTTCTTGTTTTGATCGCGTTTCCATATATGGAACAACCCACATGGACCCGTACTGTCGTGTGATTGGCTGCTGCACTTCCGGGTGGTCACCGAGGGTTCATGTCCCCTTGGTTCGCGCTCTCTTCAACCAGCATGTTTTTCGGACATTAACACCACGGCTCGGTCGCATAACTCTAAGGGAATGTTACACACTGTTTATTCGCCTGATGAAGGTATTTTTATTACCGAAACGTAGCGAATAGTTTCTTTAAAATAAAAGAAACTTTATTTTGACCATTTGTTACCGTTTTTTCTTAACCATCAACCGTGATTCCTTCCGACCTGTTGCCATGTCCGACCGCCACGGAGACGGCCATTGGACGGTTGTCCACCGCGTTAGGGGTCGCAGGAGATCCCGGGACTCTGTCGAGGCCCTTGCACCGGTGAGTCGACCTCATTTACGGCCGCACCACATGAGACGCACCTATGCGTCGGTGACTAGAACAGACTGCCGCGCCTGGGCCTCGCGCGACCTATCGCCGCGTGTTGCCTGGCGCGGTCTACCCGACCACGTCCGGGTCCCGCGCAGCCCATTGCCTCGGGCACCCCGTCGTCGCCGCCATGATCCCTATCGGGCCACGGGTTCCGACCTGCCGTCGCGTGGGTTCGAGCGCCGCCGTGGCGGCCCTTGGGACCGGGACTTTGACCCGACCTTCCGCCCCGTTCCGGTGGAACGGTACCGCCCGCCGTGGCGCCCCGGACGTCACCGCCGTGACCGCGGGGCCCGCGACCTCGGCCGGGGGCCTATTCCCCGCTCCGGAACCGATGACGACGCTAGGGCCCAACTTGCAGTGCCGCCGCGGGAGGGAGTCCGGACTCGTGTCCCCGACGCCCCGCTGTCCACCGACCCGGACTTCAGCCTGAAAAACAGGTTAGTGTTTGGCATTATCAAGGCCTCTCACCATCTCGACAATGTGACCGGACCTGAGCCCCCGGTCACCATCTCCAGAATAACCAGAACATTAATCATGACCATCAAGCCGGCGGCCCCCAACGCAGCTACACTGTCCCTCATTGCGGGGAACGCCAAGAACTGGGCCCACACCACGGCCCTCATCCTGAGGGACCACTACCGGGACACGGTTGCGGATAAAATCCAGGTCCTGACACGGTTGCTGGAGCCCGACTGGCGCCAGAACTTTGATATCGCGGCTGCCTGGGCTAGGCGACACTTTGGCCCCAGGTTACGCCAGACGACCCTGGATGACGCACGTGCCCTGCTGGGGCGCCGTTTGGACGGCTGTGGGTCAACGGAAGGCCCGACGACGCAGCCGCCCTCCTCTGCACCGCCGACCGGGCCTTCCATCAGCGCTCATCGTGTTGCTGAGGTCCTCGAGGATCCACGCTGGGACGCGGACGCTGGCCTCTCTCCTGTGCTTCCCCCTCCTGCCTCTCTTTTTTCTCCCTGTCCTCCTCCTCCTTCCTCCCCCCTCTCCAGCCCTCCCCCCCTCCCCCTCCCCTCCGGCTCCTCTCTCCTCTCCCCTGTCCTTCCTCTCCCTCCTCCAGGCTCGCGGCCCTCTCCGGACCCGCCCAGAAAGCAGCGGGGATCGTGCCCTTCCACGCGCACTACGGGCCTGAAGGCAGCCACTCCTCTTCCCCCCGCGCCCGCGCCCTTGGGTACGACGCCCTCAGCCGGAGAACCCTCCACGTCCGCCGACCGGGGCGGCGCTCCTCTCTCCACACCCCTGGGCCCTGTCCAGCGCTGTCTGCGCCTTCGCTCTTCGGGGGTCGTCATTCCGGACACGCCCACCCGCCGCACCACCAGGCACGTCAGCACCACAAAGAAGCTGAGTGAGTGGGGCCTCCGTGCTAGGGAGGAGTGCCTCATCTTGGGGGACTCCAACCTGGCCAGGTTCCCTCCCTTCCAGCGGCCTGGCCTTCAGGTCGACAGTTTCCCGGGGGCCACGTTTCGACACGCCGTGGCCATCTTGGCCAAGACTGCCGTCTCCCCCGATGTCCGCAAGGTAATTCTCGCCTTCGGCCTCAACGACAGGGCTTGCGTGTCGGACCAGGGCACTATTAGGCAGCTCCGGAACGCCATTAGGATGGCTAAGCTCTGCTTTCCCCTAGCCAGGGTCATGGTCCCTGAAATTAACTTCTCCAGGTCCTTGCCCCATAGAGAGCAGGATAATCTGCGCCGTCTTAATGATTACATCACCGCCCATTGCCACTTTATCCCGGCGCTTTCTAGGAAATGTTTTAGCACCGATAGAGACGGTATCCACTGGTCCCATCCTACCGCCAAGCTCTTCCTAGAGCACTGGATACAGTCGTTAAATTAGTGACCCCCGCGCACGACGATACGCAAAAGGGGAGCAAATCCGTCATTAACCTCTGTAAAAATTTCACACTGTCTGCGGCGCAATTTTCCGTCCTCGAGAGGGGCCTTGCCTTTATTCCCACCAAGGGAGGCGGCGCTGATAACATGCGACATCAAATACGATCCGACATACAGCAATACCATCGCAGGGTCAAACTGGCGGTTTACTTCGAGGGCCAGCCGGACTCGTCGCGACCCCCCTTCACACCTAGATCGCAGTGGGTTCCCCCCAAGGGCAGTCTCCCTGCGGAGGTTTCCACTTTGGTCGACTCTGACGTTAGGTTTTTTCAGGATGAGTTCCGCATAGGCCGGGTCAGGGATAACCTCGATGCGGAGGAGTTTGCCGCGCTCTTATCGTTAAAAAACAATGACGCCGTCGTCATCAAACCCGCGGATAAGGGCAGCGCTGTAGTTCTTATGGACAGAGAACAATATCTGTGGGAGGGACATAGACAGTTGAATAATCCCACCTACTATAAGAAATTAACACGTCCCATCTACCCGGACACTGTCCCCCTCGTCGTTAATATCGTGTGGGCGCTGTGGGGTAAGAAATTTATCGACCATAAGCAACGCAACTATCTCGTGGGGGATGCTGCGCCCAGGCCCAGGCTCTTCTATATGCTGCCCAAAATCCATAAGGACCCCGCGTCTTGGAGCAGGCCTCACGAGATCCCTCCCGGTAGGCCGATCGTGTCGGACTGCAGCAGCGAAACCTACTACACGGCAGAGTTCATCGACTTTCACCTTAATCCGCTCTCGACCAGACACGCCAGTTATGTTAAGGACACCTACGATTTTGTTAATAAAATTAATCACATGCACGTTCCCGCCGACTCCCTCTTGTTCACCATGGACGTCGACAGCCTCTACACGAACATTGACATCTCCGAGGGCTTACAGGCGGTTAAAAATATTTTTCGCGCGTTCCCGGACGCCACTAGGCCCGATAAGGAACTTCTGCAGCTCTTAGAAATTAATCTTACCCGTAACGATTTTGAATTCGACGGGCAATTCTTCCTTCAAATCAAGGGCACGGCCATGGGTAAGAAATTCGCGCCGGCCTACGCAAACATTTTCATGGCAGAGTGGGAGGTCGCGGCCCTGGCCTCCTGTTCCAAAAAGCCCCTCTACTACCTTAGATATTTGGATGACATCTGGGGGGTGTGGCCCCACTCGGAGGGAGATTTTAATCAGTTCCTTATCACGTTGAACGCCCACAATCCGTCCATCACGCTCAAATCTTGTCTCGACGCTTCTTCGGTCGACTTCCTCGACACGACGACGTTCAAGGGCCCCACGTTCTCCTCCCAACATAAGTTGGACGTTAAAGTTTTCTTTAAGACCACCGACACCCACGCTCTACTACACCGATCCAGCTTCCATCCGAAGCACACGTACGCCGGCCTGTTGAAATCGCAATTGCTTAGATTCCACAGAATATGCACTAACCGAGAGGACTTTATTAAAGCCACCAAAGTGCTTTTCGCCGCGTTGTCCACCAGGGGGTACTCTAGGTCCTTCCTACGGAAGGCCTTCAGGACCTTTGGGGACACTAAACCGGTCGTCGTAGGCTCGCGACTTCCCTTCGTCACAACCTACTCTCCGTCGTCTGTACGCTTAGTCAGGGCCATTAAAGTTCATTTCTCCCGTCTGTTGGACGGCACTCGGCTCTTGCGGGACTATGGCATTATCGCGGCCTACCGCAAAAACAAGAACCTGCAGGACATCCTGGTTAGGGCCAAGCTCCGCCCACTGTCCCGCCCCAGATCCAATAGACGCGGGGATTTCTATAAATACCAGCCCTGGGTGCGTAACCGACACAACGGTGACGTGTTCCCCACGCAGAGACAGTGTGACTCTCTCACTAAAAACTGTGTCTATCTCATCCGGTGTAAGACCTGCGACGCCCAATATGTGGGGGAAACACAAAACAATCTCCTGACCAGGTTTACACAACACCGTTTTAACATTTGTAGGCTGAAGAACACGCACCTCCCCCTGGTAAAACACTTTATCGAGCACGGTTGGTCTGCCTTGACGACCACGGTGTTGGAGTCCAACCCCAGGTGGTCCGTCTCGATGAGACGCAGGGCGGAGCGCCTTTGGATGCGCCGTTTGGACACCATACAGCCCATGGGTTTGAACGTGGGGGTGGGCTTGGGGGCCCGGGGTAGTTAGCAGTTGACGGACTGTGCACTTGACGTCGCCGACTTCGGCGGCGGCGTCTGCCTTTTTTTTCAATTCCTAACCCTAACCCTAACCCTAACCCTACTAACCCTAACCCTAACCCCAGTTGGTCCACCCCTCAACGCAGACACATTGAACACCTCTGGATCACCCGCCTACATACACTCACACCCACAGGCCTAAATGACAAATCCTAGCATACATTCACCACAGTAAGCATATACCCATTATGCATACACATCCACCACACCTATTCACCCATTTCCTACTCACGACACACAACACCTTCATCTTTCACTCACTTACATCCATCACACATCACACCCTCACCTACACCTCTCACACACTCGGTACAATAGGCCAGAGCAACAGCGACCACACAGTCCCCCCCAACCACTAACCATCTCACCTAACCCTAACCCCTAACCCTAACCCTAACCCTAACCTCTAACCCCTAACCCTAACCCTAACCTCTAACCCTAACCCTAACCCCTAACCCTAACCCCTAACCCTAACCCCTCCTCCCCTTACCCTAACCCTAACCCCTCCTCCCCCTACCCTAACCCTAACCCCTCCTCCCCTTACCCTTACCCTAACCCCTCCTCCCCTTACCCTAACCCCTCCTCCCCTTACCCTAATCCTAACCCCTCCTCCCCCTACCCTAACCCTAACCCCTCCTCCCCTTACCCTAACCCCTCCCCCTTCTGCCCTAACCCTAACCCTCCTTCCCCCACCCTAACCCTTACCCCTCTTACCCTTACCCTAACCCCTCCTCCCCTTACCCTAACCCTAACCCCCTCCCCCTTCCGCCCTAACTCCAACCCTCCTCCCCCTACCCCAACCTTGGCCCTTCCTTCCCTAACCTTAGCCTAGCCCCCTTTGCCCCAGTCCAGAACCTCTTGCTCTGGTCCCACGGTTTTTCACCAAACCCCCTCTGCTCTGTGTCTTGTGATATTAAAAGCACTGTCTTGATCTCACATGAATTACAGATGTTTGTTATGGCCAGTGGGCCTTTTCATTGTGTGTTGTTTCCGGGGGGTGGGGGCTTCCTTGTTTCCCTACAGTTCTAGGCCCGTGCTACTTGGTGCCGCCGCTTAGCGGTGGTACCCTAACCCTCAAACCTAACCCGCCAGTGCCATTTCTGTTTGGATCTTGGTCGCCCTCACCCTTCTGTAACCTGAAATGGCAGATATATTCCCATTCAGGTTTACCGGCCGTAGGGCCTCCACTGTACATCCGTTTTCATTTGGCGTACTGTTGTGATGGACTCCCTGGCTGTATTGGGTTACGTGTTGCATATATGTTTATAGTTATTTATATTTCCATTGGAGCGTGATGTTGTCTTGTTTCTAGACGACCTTCGTGTGGTGGTGTTCATGGCGAGTTGTGTGTCCCCTGGTGAGATCGGATTCTGTTTAGGTTTATCTTTTTTTGTGTGGTTTTTTTGTGTGTGTGGGTGCCCACATATGGATAGGAGTAGGTGGTATTTATATGCGGGTATGTTTTTTTATGTGTGTTTTTGTTATATTATTTCTTTTTCATTTATGTATTTATTTATTATTTATATATATTAATTGTTGTTATTATTATTATATTTTTATTTTCAGTCCGTTAGGTATTGTTTATCGTTTTTCTTTTCATTTCGTGTTTGTTTACATCCGATGTTTCACTCCGTGGGTTCACCCGGAACCGGTAGTAGATGGCAAGTTCATGGTTGGGCGGGCTCCCACTGCCTACGGTAGTGATTGCCTCACTTCCGGGTTCTGCCACTTCGTGTAAGCCGCATGGTGCCAGGTCGTTTGTGAATACGAGTTCGAGCAGCTGAAGAAGGTCTTGTTTGACCGAAATGTACTGCTATTTTTTCGAAATAAACCAGTTCAAGGATCAACTTCACGACTCCTCATCACTCTTTTTTGTATATAGTTTTTCAGTTTTAAATTCGTTTGTTCAATGGACTATTACCCGAACTCGTATTAACCAAGATTGCTGCGTACCGCCGCGAGATGGACGAGCAGCGCTTCGCGCCTACCCGTGGGCGCTACATAGGTAGGAACCAGTATCAGAATAATTATAACCATAACCCGGACCCCAGGGGACCGAGGTCGGATCCGTCGTTCCATCAGCGGGACCGTTTCCGGAGCCCCCGTGGCTATTGTCCTGCTAGGGACCCGAGCTATGCTCCTCGCGATTACCCTCCGCTGAGGGATGGCCGTAGCTATGCGGATGTGCTCCGCTCCGACCATGGGCCTCGCACATATGCTCCGTCCCCTGATGGATACCGCCGCCCGGACCATCGTGAGACCTTTCGGCCCACGGTACCGCACCGAGACGTTCCTCGCGTCGAGGACGGGCGCCGCGCGCCGCGGAGGGCGCGTCGCCGTGGCCCCCCCGCTCGAGGACCCTCTTCCCATGCCCGGTATAAGGTACCTCCTGCTTCTACCTCTGATCCGGACACTGACTTTCCGAATAAGGTTCGTGTTTTACTGAGGATAATCAAAGTATACCATCACTTACTTAATGTTACCGCGGAACGCACCCCGGTCTCCATTTTGAAATTAACGGCCAACCTTTCGGCGGCCATTAAACCTGCAGCGCCTCTTCCCGCCACGTTGTCCCTCTTAGAGGGCAATGCGAGACATTGGGAATATACTACTATGCTTATTCTTCGAGACCACTACAGGGACACATTGGATAATGACGTTCAGATCCTACTTCAACTCCCGTTGGGCGACTGGCAACAGCCCTTTGAAGTGGCGTCCTCCTGGGCCAGGCGCCATTTTGGTCGCAGGCTTGGCCCCAGCACGTTGCAGGACGTACACGCCATGTTGTCCCGTAGACTGTCTCCTCTGAGCAACCTGCAGGTCGGTGCTGCCTCTCCTCCTCCTTCCGTGATGGCGCAGCCACCTTCGTCTCACACGCCTGCGCGCACCGCTGATCCACGCCCTGCTGATCCACGCCCTGGGGGCCGCTCTGTCGCAGTTGAGGTCCAGGTGCACCCACCGCCCAGACACCAGCTCCTCGCTATGCCCACGGGCTCCTCGGACTCGGCCGACCGTACACGTGGCCCTGCAGCTGACCCGCTCCGATCCCCGGTGTTGGGACCCCAGGCCTCTCTCTCTCTCTCTCCCCCTTCCCCTTCTTTCTCCCCTCTTTTTTGTCCCCCTTCTTCCCCTCCTTCTCTGCATCTTTCCTCGTTCCAGGCCTCGACCCCCTTGGTGGGACCTGCTCTGCCGCCTGGTGGCCTATCGCCGCGGGCCCCTCGTCTTAAGAGGGCCCCCAAGAGAAGGATGAGTGCCGCACGACCGCCTCTCCTCCCTTCCGGGTCTTCGGCTCCGGTTCCGACCCCCTCGGCCCCTGCTGTCGTCGCTGCTGCTTCCCCGCTGCTGCTCGACCTCTCGACCGAGGAGATCCACGGGTCACCTGTCCTTGACCCCACCGAGGCGGAAGCAGACGGTCCACGGGCGAACTCCCTGCAGCTCCTCCAGGCGCCTCTGATCCCAGCGCCCTCCAGCGCAGCTCGTCCCACGTCCCAGAGCCAACTCACCTTTGCCAGGCCTGCGTTGGAAACCTCTGCCTCCACTCCTACCCGTAGGCCCACCCGCCACATCAACACCAACCAGAAGCTGAAGGATTGGTCCCTGACCACGCGCCACAAGTGGGTCGTCCTGGGTGATTCCAACCTGGCCAGGATGCCACCCTTTCAGGAGGCGGACCTTCAGGTAGACTCCTTCCCTGGCGCCACCTTCCGTCATGCAGAGGCCATCCTGGCCAAGACCACCTTGTCCTCGACGGTGCGTAAGGTTGTCTTGTCCTTTGGGATGAACAACAGGGCGCAGAAGGTCCAGGAGACCACCATCAAACAAAGAAGGCGGTCAGAGTGGCTAAACCCCTCCTCCCCTTACCCTAACCCTAACCCCTCCTTCCCTTACCCTAACCCCTCCTCCCCTTACCCTAACCCTAACCCCTCCTCCCCCTACCCTAACCCTAACCCCTCCTCTCCTTACCCTAACCCTAACCCCTCCCCCTTCTGCCCTAACCCTAACCCTCCTTCCCCCACCCTAACCCTTACCCCTCTTACCCTTACCCTAACCCCTCCTCCCCTTACCCTAACCCTAACCCCCTCCCCCTTCCGCCCTAACTCCAACCCTCCTCCCCCTACCCCAACCTTGGCCCTTCCTTCCCTAACCTTAGCCTAGCCCCCCTTGCCCCAGTCCGGAACCTCTTGCTCTGGTCCCACGGTTTTTCACCAAACCCCCTCTGCTCTGTGTCTTGTGATATTAAAAGCACTGTCTTGATCTCACATGAATTACAGATGTTCCTTATGGCCAGTGGGCCTTTTCATTGTGTGTTGTTTCCGGGGGGTGGGGGCTTCCTTGTTTCCCTACAGTTCTAGGCCCGTGCTACTTGGTGCCGCCGCTTAGCGGTGGTACCCTAACCCTCAAACCTAACCCCAACCCCTAACCCCTAACCCCTAACCCTAACCCTAACCCCTAACCCCTAACCCTAACCCTAAATGGTGGCAGCACATTTGAACCAGCAATGGCACAGATTCACCACTAGATGGCGGCAACAGATTTCAACATGCAATAACCCTAACTCGCCACTAGACGGCGGTGGCAGCATATTGGAAAATACAATAACCCAAACCCGCCACTAGCCGATTTGAATAAAGCAATAACCCTAACGCGCCACTAGATGGCGGCCGCACATTTGAAAAAAGCAATAACCCAAACTCTCCACTAGATGGCGGCAGCAGTATTAAAAAAAAAACACTAACCCTAACCATCCACTAGATGGTGGCAGTGGATCACTTATCCCTAACCCTTTTCCTGATTAATTGAAGAGAGGTGTGCTCTTCCTCTGCCGCCAGTTTATGGCGACATTGGTTTATTTATCTTACATATTATTGTATTGTATACTATTGCTTAACTAATTGCGATTATTTATTGTGATGTCATTCATATAATAATATAAATTACTTTTTATTCTCCATTTAATGTTTTTAATCCTATATACACCCATACAATACATCGTGCTCTATCGATTTACAAACAAATGTACAACATTTCACTATCTTTTTTTTTTATAGAAAGTCAAGTTTTTTCCTTATTTTAAAGATGCTCCTCCCCCTAATTGTTCGTTTTGCATATAATTATTTGGATTATTTAAAAAAAATCGAATTGATCTACTCTTTGTCTTTAAACTAGATGACGCCATTTGACTTTTATACCTGACCGGCAGTCTGACAAAAGACATTATACAACCACACAGAAATACAATACTGAACAAAGTGTTTAAAAGTTGACATTGAAGACAAAAATAACGTTTATTAAATAAAAAATACAATATTGCATATTTTACCCTAACGCAATAAGCATGAGGCTAATTGGTTTAATTGTTGTTTGAACTCAAATATGAGTTCAAACATTTCGAGAAAATTATTAAAAGATGCCGTCTGTACTCACCCAATGCAGTTCTTCAAAGAGATGTAGTCGTTCCATAGAAATGTCAAATCGAGGTAAATCATGCAGGCTTTTTATAGTTGATAGCTAACCCAACCTATTTAGTTTTAACTTATTGTATATTAAGTTGCTTTAAAACCAACTGCTTCAAAACAAAGTCGGGCCTAAATAATAATAATACAATAAATAAATACATTAGGCTAAATAAATATATATTTGTATATAGGCTTTGTTTTATGTCCACCATTTAATAAAGACCTTGTTATGTTAAATATAAGTATTATTATTACTGAAGTAGTAGCAGTAGTAGTAGTACTAGTAGTACGGATTAAGGCGGTCAATGGCCCCTAGAGTTAGGCTCACCTAGGGTTAGGCTCATTGGCCCTTAGGCTACTATTGATTTGAGGCCCCCCTTACTGATCACGCAAAATATCTTATTTTAAACGTTTCCTGTTACCCACCATAGAATGGGACACTGGGCGCTGTAACATGCACGAGCGTAAAGCGTAGACGGCCATGAAGTCGTTCTAAAACAAACATGCACGTAGACTGAGTTCACTACGAATTAACGCTGTATCGGGATGGTTACATCGTTTGGTTACACCAGGCGATAGCCCATTGAGTCGCCAAAGCAAAGCGCTTCATTTACCTCTGTAGTGGCAGCATGGCTCTTACCTTCTTGCAGAACTGCAGTAAAGACAAGTCCAAGACGAGGGCTTGTCGAGTCCGTGTCCAATTCCAAGTCGACACCGAGTCCAAATGACAGACAAAAATAATCCTCTTCGGGGCCTACCTGTTTACTTTTTGTGTGATGCGAGCGACAAAGTATATCTTACCGTCATTTGTGCACTACTATTTGCAGTCCCGACCTCTGAAGAATAAGTCCAGCCTCCGAGCCTCCCGGTTCCCTCGGTCAAATGTCTATTGGAAATAACGGGGATTTTGAATGATCGTACATAACCACAACCACAACAATCTCTAGGTGGCGAAGAAGTCAAAGCTGCGTCACGTTCTGAACTACACACTTTTTCCTGGGTTTGGGATTGTCACAATCCACAAGTTTGGAATTGTGACAATCTAAAAACCCAGTCACTGCAGTCATGTGGTTGGCTGAAAACGAGGGAGGCATCTGATTGGCTACAGATAGTTCCATGTTGAAAAAAATGCATTTGTGAATTCAGCCTCGTCAGGAGAGTCTCAAAAATCCACATATAAATACAGACCAGTTCACACAGAAATGCAAACAAGTTTACAAATGAAAAGCGTCTTGTAAATTCAAGTTTAACAGTTTGTATATAAATGTAATAATAAATATAAACTACATCCAAATACATTTTGAGGAAAATTGCAAATATTTTTTAAATTAATATATTTATGGATTTATATTACATTTATTTAAAACAAGACACAAGACACGTTTGTGAAACTTATTTTTGTTTATGGATTTATTTTACATTCACACATACCAATATCCATTTGTGTGTGCATTGAAATGTATTTGTGAGAAGAGACTAATTTATATATAAATCACAAAATACATTTCTGAATCCTTCTCTGTGCATTCATTATTAATGAGACTGTTCTGACCCCATAAATCTGTGCCATCGGATTTTGAAAATAAAAAGCCATTGAATTCTAAGCACTGAATATTTATGCATTAAAATAACGCATCTGGATTTTTTGCATCTCAATTTAACTCAATAAATCATATTCAGCTTTATTTCTCAATGTTCAAAAATTAAAATCAAATATTCAACATTAAAAAATTAAACATAAATATTTTGAATGTCCCCAAAATCAACATGCCAAATTCAGCTGCAAAATTCAATGTCTGAAAGTTCAGTGCTAACATCCTGGGACCCAAGGAAGAGCAATCGATCCTAGATGCTAGATCGTGGACCATATGTGGGCACCCACACACACAAAAAGCAAGGAGAGCGGGAATAAGAGCTTCACTCGCTGGTTCTTTCTTTCTTGATACAAACGTTAATTCTAAACAGCATTTTAAACAGTAGCCTACAATAGGAAATGCTCAAAGGTAAATGAACATCATTAAACACTGACTGTAGCTTTTTATGTGGAGAGAGGCCACCGAACAGTGTGACCCTAGGGGGCGCTGTTGCACATTTTCTGCAACATGCACGAGTTTGAAGCGTAGACAGGCATGAAGTCGTTCACGTGCGGAAACATGCCCAAGCTTAAAACTTAACGTTTGTATCATCATCGATCACTCGGATTGGGGGTATTCTTTTTATGACACCGAATGCACGTTAAGTGGCTGGAGCAAAACGGTTGATATGCCTCAGTGGTGGCATAACAAGAGTGCAACAAGCGCGCAGAGCCAACACTATTCCGCACCGAGTGACATGATACAGATATGAGGATGACAAATTAAAAGCAGGTTGCAGTCAGGCGCTTCTTCCCGAGGCACGCCGTGCTTCCACTGGAACTTCAGGCTGCTGCCGCTTCAGTTTTACCAATTGTTTGGTGGCTTCTCTCCCCCAAAATAGCTACTATGTAAAATGCTGTTTAGAATTAACGTTTGTATCAAGAAAGAAAGAACCAGCGAGTGACGCTCTTATTCCCGCGCTCCTTGCTTGACCACGATCTAGCATCTAGGATCGATTGCTCTTCCTTGGGTCCCCGGATGTTAGCACTTTCAGACATTGAATTTTGCAGCTGAATTTGGCATGTTGAATTTGGGGATTTACTTTTAATTTTTGAACGTTGAATATTTAATTTTTAATTTTTAACATTGAAAAATAAAGCTGAATATGATTTATTGAGTTAAATTCAGAGGCAAAAAATCCAGATATGTTATTTCAATGCATAAATATTCAGTGTTTGGAATTCAATGGCTTTTTATTTTCAAAATCCGATGGCACAGGTTTATTTCCATACGGATAGATTTCAAAGTTTAAAACCACCCTCGTACATGGTTTCAGAAATGTGCGGTTTCGGGCACCGGATTCGCTGGCACCGTCCGGCCGAAACGCACAAGACTTATGCGGTTTCACCGAAAAATCATGTCTCCGTGTAGACGGGGCCTCAATCAATATATCCAATCACACCTGTCAATTACGCTACTGAAATGTTCCTGCTGTAGTATGTTGTATGTTAAAGTGCGCAGCAAATGAGGTTAGGGTAACTTATGGGATGCTTATGCAGGTGTTATGCTGGCTTCTAATGAACAAGACGAGCCTGCATACGTTGTCATCTTTTCAACACCTTTCATTATTCTTATGAGTTGCTCCTCCGCTTTGCAATGTTTTAATAACTGAGCAGCACAATTCTCAAGTTTGCATCAAGGCTGCATTTCTTAGTTACCTCTTCAACTAATTAACATCTATTATGAAATAGCCTATTCAAACAACTTCGTTTAGCACATTTTCAACATCATAATGAAGCATTACTACAATATTCTGGCCGGCGGTCCCGTCCAAACAGGGCGACAGCGCACGCGTCGGGAGCGCACAGGGTTAGGTGTCTTGCTAAACCCTTGATAAAGCGCTTGGTTCTGAGCGGGGATTGAACTGGTCGCCTTGCGGCTGCCAGTCGACCACGCTTCCACCTGAGCTAATTGCCTCCCCGCCAACCCACTCAAAAGTTGGTTTATTTGTCTTACTTACCCACACCTCTTGCCCACAAAACGCGAGGATATGGTGAATGTATTGGCCAATTACTTAGTTAGGCTATTATTATCGCCAATAAGTGTGTGTATCTGGGTGCGTGTGTTTGTGTTGGAAGGGGAAGGGGGGGGGGGGGGGGGGGGGATGTCCTGCCCATTCTGTGGATGTACTGAACCTTCTTTGTTCTCTTCCTTCTCAACTCTCTTCCTATGTCACCGCCACTAGATCGACAAGATTTGCTAAATCTGCTAGTGGGAGTTGAAGAGGGGAGCTCTTCACTCCTTCTCCCTCACTCCCTTCCTCTCTGATATCTCCTTCCCCCTCCCTCCCTCCCTCTCTGATATCTCCTTCCCCCTCCCTCCCTTCACCTCTGAGATTCCATCTGCACCTCCTGCACTTCATAGGGTTAGGGGTAGGGTTAGAGGAAGGGAGATGTTAAGATTAGGGCTAGAGGAAGGGAGAGGTTAAATTTAGGGTTAGGATCTCACCAGACCCTTTAAACTAGAGGTGGATGCTAGCGCCGTTGGAGCTGGTGCGGTACTTTTGCAGGAGGATGCTGATGGGGTCGATCACCCGGTTTGTTCTTTTTCGCGTAAGTTTAACAAGCACCAGGTCAGATACTCGACTATTGAAAAAGAAACCCATGCCTTGCTGTTGGCACTCCAACATTTTGAGGTATATGTCGGGTCCAGTCCATTGCCAGTTGTAATATTCGCAGACCATAACCCTCTTGTTTTTCTATCTCGCATGTACAATCACAACCAGCGACTCATGCGGTGGGCGTTGATCGTGCAAGAGTACAACTTGGTAATATGTCACAAGAAGGGGTCAGAGAATGTGTTGGCAGATGCTCTGTCTAGGTTATAGCCAAATAACTGCTGTAATTAATTAGGTTACAAAAACCAAATAGTTTGTGTTTAAAGGGGAGGGGTGTTACGGTTGGGGACCGACGCCCCGCCCTCATGGGTAAAGTCCTCCGTTTGTCGATGGCCATGCAGATGACCATGTGTTTTTCCCCGCATGTGATTTGTTTACCATTATGTTAATTTTGATGTGCCTTTCCCCTGACATGATTGGTTGCTGCATCGGGGATCCGAGGAAGACAAAACACGGGCGAGCTCAACATTCGCGGCAGCTTGTCTCGGATTTGCAGCTTACCATTTAGGTCCTGAAATGCTTATTTTTTTACTTGATTGAGACTCTTGTTACCTACCTGGAAACTGGGCGAAGGAAAGTTGTCAGGTGATGTTTATGACCATTGGACAGCACCCAATGGCCCTTTTTCTTTTGTCGTTTTGCCTCCTTTGTTTGTGTTTAATTGAATACCCCAAGATCCGGGTTGAATAAACAACTTTAAGTTAACCAAAGACATCTGGTTTTATGTTGCCACCCCTTTCCCTTGCGGGGGACGTAACAGTAAGGGAGAGGTTAAACTTAGGGTTAGGGGAAGGATGAGGTTAAGGTTAGTGGAAGGGAGAGGTTAAGGTTATGGCTAGGGGAAGGTCCATCCTTTACCTGGGCTCCTCTCCAGCTATACCTGGGCTCCGGTCCAACCCTTACCTGCCTCCAGTCCATAATCTCTCCCAGTTCAGGTTTTTCTAGCATGTGACGTGCGCCCTTCAGCACGCGACCTGACCAGGTAAGACGAGATGATGCATCTTATTTACCAGCGTCTAATTACCTCATCGCAAGCCCCTTAAATAAAGAAGGAAAGTAATCTCACTCACTCTGGCCAAGAGTTGTAACAATGGACATCCCATAGTAGGACTTTTCAAAATAGTCTGACGATTTAATGATTATCTAGTTGCAGAGCATTAAATAATAGCTTACGTAATTATGCCTCACATTAATTCAGCCTCACTGTGAAATCTGAGTAATCACATTTTAAGCAGGATAACTGCAATTTCATCCGCATTTTGCCGTCACCTGTGTCCCACTTAAAGTGATGTGTTCCTTTCATAATTGCAAAGTGTTACCAGTAGAGTCCTTCCTTTACTTACTGGTCACTTGGTAAACTCTGACCTCTGGCGGCCATCCTTTGCTCTAGCAGCTCGACGTTATTCAAGATATATTTATTTAACGATCTAAATATAGGTTTTTGGTTTGAAGGGGGCATATGAGAGACTGTATCGCTAAAATCTTTACTTTATTGTTTGTATTACTTTTATTTTATAGTATGATTACTTTGATGGGGGGGGGCGTGTGATCTAGAAATGGTTGCCTTGCATGACGTTGCTTAGCAACATGGAAGCGGTGGTTGCTCCTGTTGCCCCAGAGGACGTAGCAGTCCCCTACCCTTCTGACACAGCGCAGTGAGCCCATAAAGTAGTCCCCTACCCTTCTGAAGCAGTGAGCAGGCTCAGGTCAGCAGTGTAGTCAAGGTGCACTTGAAGACCAACACTAAACAAGTGGATGGGAAGCAGAAATGAAAGCTAAGTTTATCATGATAAGAACGCAATGGATGCATCATTTAAAAAGCCAATAGAGTCCATTTAACTTGTCTCAATGGAGAATCTCCGTCGTAGCAGTGAACCACAGAAGGTAATTCTGAATTTAATTAAACAAACCGTGAACAACGTTTATTTTGTTCTTCAATACATTAATGAAAAATGATTAAGGAAAGAAGACCATTGACCAACAGCGGATCGGCTTCATTCGTGGTTTCTGACGCAAAAAAAGTTTTGTTGATTATGAAACAAATAACTGATAACCGTTTTTCTTAAGTTTAAAAATGATTTGGTGCATTTTCCCTGTACACGTTTGAGTGGACCATTCCAATATTGGATTGTGGTGAATATACTAAAGCGACGTTGGTTATTATATACTTGTTTCATATGTCAAGATGAAACGGCTAATGCCGCCTTCAAAACGCTCGGAGTTTCCGGGAGTTTCGGAGGTTCGGACCTTAAACTCGGAGGGTCGTGCGGAAGTAAAGCAACCCGAGTCCTCCGAGATGACGTCACAACAATGGCTGCCCATTTCATTGAAAGACTAAAGTGAACCTTCAGCAAGCACTAAGAGGCGAACTTAACACCCATTCTAACATTTGCATTACGATACATTATAGATTACAATTATAATCATCACCTGATAAATTCTCGCTCATGTTCAACCATCGTTAGCAGTTCTAATAACTGATTCATCTGATTCAGCAAAGAAGCGCAAAGAGGTCCCTGCAGGCATCCATACCTGTAGTTGTTATGAAGTCTAGTCTCACAAACAATCTGTTTTTCCGGTTTTATGTCATAGCCTACAAACTTCTGTGGGAGACTTCCTGAACAATCTTATTTCGGAAAAAGGGAAGGTTCAAGTAAAGACACATAAGAGCTTTTGAGCCTCCGAGCTGTTTTGAAGGCGGCATAAACCAGGAGAAGTTTCTGAAGTACAACGTCATCATAAGACGTCAGCATAAGTCGTCATCATAACCGTCATCATACAGATAGGAAGTTGAAAAGCTTTTGGTGCATTCACATCGCTCAGAATAATGGGAAAAACATTTTCGCAACGTCAAAAGTTCTAGTGAACGACATCTCAAGACGCTCTGATGATTCTACTTCCGTTCGGCAACTGGGGCTGATTTTGATAAGAAAGTTGCCCAGTTGGTGTTGTGTACTGGTAAACCAGCACTAGATAAGGGCTAGTGTTGCCTTCCGTACAGTGGCAATACAATGTGCTTCTCATAAATAGAAGCAAAAGGATAGTAGTTGCTACAAGGAAATAAAGGCTCGCAAACTTGAAACTGATCCTACTAAGTTCTGTTTAGTTCTGACTGTTTTTTATCGGATAAAAAAACCCTACTGTGAAGAACTTTTAGATTCCGAAGCATAAGCGTGAGCGTCATCACTGACGAGGCCTCTCGTTATTATCAGGACCATGACATGAACGCACCTTTTCTCCAGGTCGCATGACGTCAACCTAGCCCAAAAGCACTTTTAACATTTCAAATCAAGACAAAGGTTTGGCTCTGTTTATCTTACCCTGTTGTGTTTCAAAATCCTGGGCTTATTGGTAACCTCATACTATTCCTGAATATTGACATGAATTTGCTTTTCAAGGTTCAAGCTTGAAAAACTATTATCCCAGCAGCTACTGAGGATTTAGTTGCACCACTTTGTGTTTCTATCTGAAGGATGGAGATGATAACGGCCCATTCATAGATACCCTTCCTATGGCTGCCAGCGAGGTACCGTCAGACCTCTACCAAGTAAGACATTTCCATCACTCCACTCCTACAGGCACACACCTATAGACCTATACCGTGAACATTGGGACGTCAGATCGCACTGAAGCCTCCATTTTGGGAGTGTTAAGCATGGTAATGTTAATGGTGTTTAGGTTATTATTATAATTAGCTTTGGCAGCTTTGGATAAAAGCGTCTGTAAAACGACTGAGTGGTATATGATGGCCCTCACAGGATCTCAGCACTTGACTTGGGTTCTCTCCTTCCATGATTCTAGAGTTTCCTAAGGCAGAGTGAGTATCCCCCCATCATCCAGAACCCGTCCTGCCGGACCCTGGGGGTCCCTTACAAAGAGCAGCGCCACCACCGCACCCCTAGCGAGTCCATCGCCAACAACTACAGCCCCTGTGCCTGTGATCTGAGGGTGCAAGGCCTGCCACAGCGCCGCCACAGGGCGAGGCACGACCCCCCTAACCCCCCCACCTCCTGTATCCTTCAGTTACCTTAACCCTAACCCAGCCCTAACCCCCCCACCTCCTGTATCTTTACATAGCCCCAACCCTAACCCTAACCCTTCCACCTCAAGAGAATACTAAAAACAACCACAACCTCAAGGTGGTCATTTTACCCTTAATGTTAACCTCTACCTCTAAGTTGATCTTAACCTCAGCCTCTTTAGTGGAGGGAAGGAGAAAGAAGTCGACATTCAGAGGAAGGTGATTATGCACAAGAAATACACAATTAACTTGAGAAAATATAATGTGCATACTTTACATACTGTACTACTATATACTTGATTATACATAATAAACTATACATATTATAATACTACCTATACATACTATACTACTACGTACTATACGTTAGATACTATACTACTATAAACTATACTATACAAACTACTACTATATACAATACATACTATACTATACATACCATACTTCTTAATACAATACTACTATATACTATACTATACATACTATACCATACATACTTTACTACTTCATATACATACTATACTACTATATACTATACTGCTACATACTATACTCCAAACTATTATACTATATACTAGAATGTTTAGTATATAGTAGTATTGTATTATAAGTATCATATGTATAGTGTGTAGTATAGTATTTAATAGTATTACCACTCTGTGAGGATATATATATAGTAGTACAGTATACTGTACTACTATACGACTCTATACTATACACCCAGACCTCGCAGTGAGGATGATGATGTCCCCTCCTGGCCGTGTGTAGGTTCAGGTCGGCCCCCAGGGGCCCCCCGGGGGCCTGCAGGCGGCCCCTCAGCCCTGGAGAGCAGCTGGACCTCATGAGCAGTGAGGAGCGGAGAAGGGGGGCTCCCGGGACGGGCCCCAGCGAGAGAGACCTGGAGGTGGGTTAGGTTAGAGTTAGGGTTAACCCTAACCTGGACCTGGAGGTGGGTTAGGTTAGGGTTAGGGTTAACCCTAACCTAGGTTAGGTTAGGGTTAGGGTTAACCCTAACCTGGACCTGGAGGTGGGTTAGGTTAGGGTTAGGGTCAACCCTAACCTAGGTTAGGTTAGGGTTAGGGTTAACCCTAACCTAGACCTGGAGGTAAGTGTGAAGGGTTAGGTTAGGGTAAGGGTTAACCTTAACCCTAAGGGGGGTTAACCCTAACCCTAACCCACCTCCAGGTCTAGGTTAGGGTTAACCCTAACCATAGACCGGGAGGTGAGTGTGAAGGGTTAGGTTAGGGTTAGGGTTAACCCTAACCTAGACCTGGAAGTGGGTTAGGGTTAGGGTTAACCCTAACCTAGACCTGGAGGTTGGTTAGGTTAGGGTTAGGGTTAACCCTAACCTAGACCAGGAGGTGAGTGTGAAGGGTTAGGTTAGGGTTGAGTGTGAAGCGCCCTCTGTCTGGTTCAGCATCAGACCCACTCGATGTCCTGGGTTCCCCACGGCTCGGTTCGTAAGTACGGTCCCTAAGTACGGTCCGTGATTGGTCGGACTTGCCTGTCAATCAAGGCACTCTACCTGATTAGTGGGTAGGTCCTGATGCAGAGTTAATGGATGCTGTGTTCCAGACATTCGGGTGACGATATTGGCCCTCCTTCTGCACTCATGCCCACAGAGATACTCCCACTACGTGACCAACGGCATCCCTGCCTGCATGCTGGCTACCCTGCCGCTCCAACAGATACACAACATCATGGGGCTGCTGCCCCCTATGGCCGGGGACAGTAGCAGCAACCAGAGCCTACAGGACACTCTGCTGGAGGAAGTGAAGGCCGACTACGACTTCAGTCTGAGGAAGAGCATCGGTATGGAGCAGGTCCACTGGCTCATGGTTCCCTTCTGTTGCACTTATTATGTTGCACTTTTCGAGACGTCAACAGCCTACACATTTCACTTATGGAGGGTTCAGACACAAAGCTCATGGTAAAGCAGCTACTTGATGTACACTGTGTCTGGCCTTTCACTGAAGAGGACTTGTGAGGGCATCATGAAAGTCATATAGAAAACTCCATCAGCCATTGATCGAGCTTGTTTACTTACGCCTCTTCTGTTTTATTTTATTTTCGTCCCTTAAAGCCCTCGTGTTGAAGTGTGCTCTATCAGCTAACCTTTAAGGCTGTGAACGAGACCACCCTCTACATGATGTTCTCCCGTCCTAACCCTAACCCTTAACCTAACCCTAACTCTAACCCCAGTGGACTACATCCTGAGGGACAGGGCGGAGCGCGAGCGCCTGCTGATCTCCAGCCGGCCCCGGCCTTACCCCCGGAGGTTGATCCGGAGCCCGGTGCCCTGGAGCAGCCGGTACCAGGAGGCCCATGGGTGGCAGAGCCAGCACCTCTTCACAACCAACCCCATCATGCTGCTCCTGCAGGAGGTCTGGGTGACCAGGTTGGACCTCTGACCTCTGTCTCTTAACGTGAGCCAGGTCCTAAACGGGGGCATGTATCACAGCTCATCTTTTTTCTTCCCACTTTTCCACGTCCCGGCCCTCTAAGCTTCTCCTCCCTGAGGTTTGTGAGGCTGAAGGACCTTCTCTCCTCCAGTCTCCCGCTGCTTCCGTCTGAGTTTGGAAAGCTCGTGGAGACGCATTGCCAGGACGCTAGGAACGAACTTGTCAGCAGGTGAGCTTGGTCGGCCAGAAGCCATTTAAAGGGTTTCTTTTTCTACCATTTGTTGATATTTTCAAGGGTAGCGCCCGCCTGGATACCATTGTTCTGTTGTTGTTGCCAACTGCGTTCCAGACAGCGCAAAGTGTTCCCATGCAGCTTTGTTCCAACCCTCGGCAGAAATGTGTAGGGAAATAATGACAAACCAATACTTTATACTGGCAGGCGAACAAATTGTGAAAGCAGTTACAGTTGGAGTCCTTACAAATAAAATGTAATAAAAATAATGTGTGATCCATATTCCCAATAAAGCACTGCTTGCAAGATCATGATGTGGACAGAAAAATCCTGGTTCCCGGTGCAATCTTGACACATTTAACCCGTTGAAATAACCCTCATTGGGTTAGGGTTAGCCTAGGCTAGGGTTAGGCTTAGGCTAAGGTTAGCCAAACCCTAACCCTAGCCCTCATTGGGGTACTCTTCCAGGTGGCTTCCACATTGCTGCTCCCTGCTCGGGGCCTTCAAGGGGCTCGGGGGCCCTCTGGGTCCGCAGAGCCAGGAGGCGGCCCCCCTGAGGGCCCACAGCGAGTTGTTCTCCTGCGTGGGGGCCCTCATGTCCCTGCAGCTCCGCAGCCTGGTCATCGCCTCGCTGCAGGACCTCCTCCACTTCTTCAGCCTACACCAGGTCCATCTCCAGGTCCTAGACCAGGTCCTGGACCAGGTCCTAGACCAGGTCCTAGACCAGGTCCTACACCAGGTCCTACACCAGGTCCCAGACCAGGTCCTACACCAGGTCCTACACCAGGTCCTAGACCAGGTCCTAGACCAGGTCCTACACCAGGTCCTAGACCAGGTCGTAGACCAGGTCCTACACCAGGTCCTACACCAGGTCCTAGACCAGGTCGTAGACCAGGTCCTACACCAGGTCCTACACCAGGTCCTAGACCAGGTCCTACACCAGGTCCTATACCAGGTCCTATACCAGGTCCTAGACCAGGTCCTACACCAGGTCCTACACCAGGTCCTAGACCAGGTCCTACACCAGGTCCTAGACCAGGTCCTACACCAGGTCCTACACCAGGTCCTACACCAGGTCCTACACCAGGTCCTACACCAGGTCCTACACCAGGTCCATCTCCAGGTCCATCTCCAGGTCCTACACCAGGTCCTACACCAGGTCCTAGACCAGGTCCTACACCAGGTCCTAGACCAGGTCATAGCTTAGTTTAGTTTAGTTTAGCTGATTTAGATTATCTGAGCTGAGCTGAGTTAAGTTTAGTTTAGCTGAGCTGAGCTTAGCTGTTTTTCCAGCTAATGTACTTTGGTTTGGATTAGTCTAGTTTGGGCTATATTAGCTTGGCTTTGGGTAGTGTCATTTGGTTGGGTTTAGCCTAGTTCAGTTTAGTGTACTTTGGTTTAGTTTGGTTGAGGTGAGTTCTCATTTCCTTTCTCTGCTCCAGGGCGGTAATGACCTGGGCCAGGGCAGTAATGACCTGGGCCAGGGCGGTAACGACCTGGGCCAGGGCTTTAACGAGCTGCGCTTCGTGCAGCCGCAGCCGCTGCTGGTCAGGCTGCTGGCGGACGGCCCGCGGCTGGTCTTCAGGCCCAGTCTGCAGGAGTGCTGGGACCTCATCCACAGAGCCTTCAGCAACATCCTCCTCAGCGCAGGGAAGCTTCCCCGGGTAGGAACCCCCGCTGTAAACCCCTATAACCCTGACCCCTATACACCCTGACCCCGCTATACACCCTGACCCCTATACACCCTGACCCCGCTATACACCCTAACCCCAATCTACACCCTAACCCCGCTATACACCCTAACCCCAATCTACACCCTAACCCTATACGCCCTAACCCTATACACCCTAACCCCAATCTACACCCTAACCCTATACACCCTCACCCTATACACCCTAACCCTAATCCGTAGGGGCCCTCGGTATACTGAAGCCCTCCAAGAACAATTCTTCTTCGTGGGTTAGATGAACAGGGTTAGTGTGAGATATACAGGGTTAAGTTCAAATATACAGGGTTAGGGTTAGGGTTAGATGAACAGGGTTAGTGTGAGATATACAGGGTTAAGTTCAAATATACAGGGTTAGGGTTTGGGTTAGATGAACAGGGTTAGTGTGAGATATACAGGGTTAAGTTCAAATATACAGGGTTAGGGTTTGGGTTAGATGAACAGGGTTAGTGTGAGATATACAGGGTTAAGTTCAAATATACAGGGTTAGGGTTTGGGTTAGATGAACAGGGTTAGTGTGAGATATACAGGGTTAAGTTCAAATATACAGGGTTAGGGTTAGGGTTAGATGAACAGGGTTAGTGTGAGATATACAGGGTTAAGTTCAAATATACAGGGTTAGGGTTTGGGTTAGATGAACAGGGTTAGTGTGAGATATACAGGGTTAAGTTCAAATATACAGGGTTAGGGTTAGATGAACAGGGTTAGTGTGAGATATACAGGGTTAAGTTCAAATATACAGGGTTAGGGTTTGGTTAGATGAACAGGGTTAGTGTGAGATATACAGGGTTAAGTTCAAATATACAGGGTTAGGGTTTGGGTTAGATGAACAGGGTTAGGGTTAGGCTTCATCTAACCAGGATGTGAGTCCCTTGTCCTCTCTGCTTCTCCCCGTCTAACCCTAGCCCTGTATATCTTACCTTAACCCTAACCCTAGCCCTTTATATCTTACCTTAACCCTAAACCTAACCCTGCATATCTTAACTTAACCCTAACCCTAGCCCTGCATATCTTAACTTAACCCTAACCCTCACCCTGTATATCTTAACCCTAACCCTAGCCCTGTATATCTTGACTTAACCCTAACCCTAGCCCTGTATATCTTACCTTAACCCTAACCCTAGCCCTGTATATCTTACCATAACCCTAACCCTTACCCTGTATATCTTGACTTAACCATAACCCTAGCCCTGTATATCTTGACTTAACCTAACCCTAGCCCTGTATATCTTGACCCTGTACATCTCACACCCTAACCCTGTATATCTTGACTCAACCCTAACCCTAACCCTGTATATCTTGACTTAGCCCTAACCCTGTATATCTTAACCCTAACCCTAGCCCAGTATATCTTCACCCTGTACATCTCACACCCAACCCTGTATATTTTGACTTAACCCTAACCCTGTATATCTTGACTTAACCCTAACCTTGTATATCTTACATTTACATTTACATTTAGGTCATTTAGCAGATGCTTTTATCCAAAGCGACTTACAAGAAGTGCATTTGTTACAATAAGTGCATTTGTCATAAGAAGTGAAACAATATATCGCTGTCGGTACAGTAAAGATGTTCATAGAACCAAGTGCAAGTATTACAATCGCTAGGCTAACCCATTCCCCGTGTAAAGCAACGATAACAGCTACTATCTTGACTTAACCCTAACCCTAGCCCTGTATATCTTGACTTAACCCTAGCCCTGTATATCTTGACTTAACCCTAACCCTGTATATCTTGACTTAACCCTAACCCTGTATATCTTGACTTAACCCTAACCCTGTATATCTTGACTTAACCCTAACCCTGTATATCTTGACTTAACCCTAACCCTGTATATCTTAACCCTAACCCTGTTTATCTTGACTTAACCCTAACCCAGTATATCTTGACTTAACCCTAACCCTGTATATCTTGACTTAACCCTAACCCTGTATATCTTGACTTAACCCTAACCCAGTATATCTTCACTTAACCCTTACCCTGTATATCTTGACTTAACCCTTACCCTGTATATCTTGACTTAACCCTAACACCGTATATCTTGACTTAACCCTAACCCTGTATATCTTGACTTAACCCTAACCATGTATATCTTGACTTAACCCTAACCCTGTATATCTTGACCCTAACCCTGGCCCTGTATATCTTGACTTAACCCTAACCCTGTATATCTTGACTTAACCCTAACCGTGTATATCTTGACTTAACCCTAACCCTGTATATCTTGACCCTAACCCTGTATATCTTGACTTAACCCTAACCCGAGCCCTGTATATCTTAACCCTAACCCTAACCCTGTATATCTTGACCCTAACCCTAACCCTGTATATCTTGACTGAACCCTAACCCTGTATATCTTGACCCTAACCCTAACCCTGTATATCTTTACTGAACCCTAACCCTGTATATCTTGACTTAACCCTAACCCTGTATATCGTAACCCTAACCCTATAGCTTGACCCTGTACATCTCACACCCTAACCCTTACCCAGGTGGAGTGCGACCTATCCCCACAGAGAGGTAGCCTGTGGCTGCACGGGGTTCAGCCCAATGAGGCGCTGGTCACCAGCATCATCCAGCAGGCCCAGGATATCTTCCACCGCAACACGGTGGGGCCCACGCAGTAAGACTTAATGTTATAATACATATTACTCTGCCTTCACACCACAGTGGGGCCCAGGCAGTAAGACTTAATGTTATAATACATATTACTCTGCCTTCACACCACGATGGGGCCCAGGCAGTAAGACTTAATGTTATAATACATATTACTCTGCCTTCACACCACAGTGGGGCCCAGGCAGTAAGACTTAATGTTATAATACATATTACTCTGCCTTCACACCAAACGCAAATTTGGTCGCCTGGTCACATTTCCGCCTGAGTTTGGGTGCGCGACCAGTCACAAATTCGGTTGCGGTAGTGATTTGTGAATGTTTTATCACACAAATTTAGCCGCGCGTGTATCAGAAAGTTCAGTTGTTCTGGAAGTACCAGAGACGTCGGAGAACACGATGCAGTCTATTCATAATATCATCCGCTTATATATAAGCTCCGGGAGTCGCAAACGGCAACAATCACTTTCTCCTCCATGCTGCGGTTCACTCCGGACTGCAGGGAACGGTTGGCAGGTTGAACGCTGATTGGTTGTTACGTTACGTCTATTGGCTGTCATCACGCAACTGTCGCAGCAAATTTCAAATATTTCAACTCGAGTGACGTGTCCCGTAACTAAATCTGCATGACACGCTCGCCCATACCAGGGCGTACATGCCGCGCCATTCACCAAGTCGTGCCTCAGGTTTTTCTAGCGAAAAAAGTTTGTTGATATGCGTCTCTACGTTGACTTTGTATGGAGTCTTGTCGCCCCGTCGCTTTTGGTGTGAACGCAGCTTTAGATGATATTAATTACATTGTCTTAATATCCTAACATTCGATAACTATAGGTTTTCATTGAAGAACGATCACAGGACAGCATGTTAAAAGATAAGACCAATAGAAGATGAACTTAAGAGACTCTGACCTTCGTAGGTATGTGAAGGTGTATGAGAAGTACAGCCTCCTGCTGGAGGGCCAGGCTGACCGGGACGTGACCTCCTTCCTGAGCGCGGAGCACTCTCTGGAGGGCTTCGCCAGGGTAAACACCTTTACACCATGACTTAGCTCCACTCTCCTCAGAGACTCTGGAGGAAAAACTTCAACAATCTCAGCCGGTCTTTTGTTCATTCTTGTGGTTTGTTTAGAAAATGGAGGCAATCAACGACCTGCGGCGTGAGATTACCTCTCTCCGCGTGACCGTGCCTCTGGCGCTGTTCTGCCTGTACGCTGGCGGCCTGAACGAAGACCTGTGTGAGCGCGCTGACAGACTGAAGCAGAGGATCGCCACGCACCTGGTGGACGACAACAGGAGGCGCAACAAGAGGTAGGCTTCTGGTCCCTGAGCGTACCCCCAGTGTCTCTGGTCCCTGAGCGTACCCCCAGTGTCTCTGGTCCCTGAGCCTACCCCCATAGTGTGTCTGGTCCCTGAGCGTACCCCCAGTGTCTCTGGTCCCTGAGCGTACCCCCATAGTGTGTCTGGTCCCTGAGCGTACCCCCAGTGTCTCTGGTCCCTGAGCGTACCCCCATAGTGCGTCTGGTCCCTGAGCGTACCCCCAGTGTCTCTGGTCCCTGAGCGTACCCCCAGTGTCTCTGGTCCCTGAGCGTCCCTCAGCGTGGGTCTGCTTAGCTCAGGAGGTAGAGCAGTTTGTAACCAAAAGGTTGCTAGTTCGATCCCCAGCTCCTCCTAGCTGAGTGTTAACGTGTCCCTGAGCAAGACACTAAACCCTAACTGCTTCTGACCAGCTGGCTGTCCCCTTGCATGGTTGCTCTGCCGTCAATGTGTGTATTAACCGATGTAAGTCGCTTTGGATAAATGCGTCTGCTAAATGCCCTAATTGTAATTGTACCCCCAGTGTCTGGTCCCTCAGCGTACCCCCAGTGTCTCTGGTCCCTCAGTGTACCCCCAGTGATTCTGGTCCCTCAGTGTACCCCCAGTGTCTGGTCCCTGAGCGTACCCCCAGTGTCTCTGGTCCCTGAGCGTACCCCCAGTGTCTCTGGTCCCTGAGCGTACCCCCAGTGTCTCTGGTCCCTCAGTGTACCCCCAGTGTCTCTGGTCCCTCAGTGTACCCCCAGTGTCTCTGGTTCCTGAGCGTACCCTCAGTGTCTCTGGTCCCTGAGCGTACCCCCAGTGTCTCTGGTCCCTGAGCGTACCCCCAGTGTCTCTGGTCCCTGAGCGTACCCTCAGTGTCTCTGGTCCCTGAGCGTACTCTGAGTGTCTCTGGTTCCTGAGCGTACCCCCATAGTGCGTCTGGTCACTGTGCACTGTGCAGTGATGTAACTTTGTGCTTAGTGATTTAACCTGTAAATATTGTTTGCTTGATATTCTACTCATCCTACTGCTAAACTTTACCTGTTTAGAACCTTCATGAAGGTTGTGATTACATACAATTGTATCACAACCTCAATTACATGAAATACTTAATCAGTAAAGGCAGGGACATGCTACCAGGAAGGGATAAAGAAAACCTTCTGAGTCCCTGTCAATGACTTGTTGTCTTTGTGATCTCATCTTGATCTTAAATCTCAACAAGATCTTAAATCAATGTCAACTCAGAAAGCGATGCTGTGTTTGGCGTCTCCATGCCCAGCATCTGTCAGCGCTACGAAGAGATAGTCCAGACCCTTTTGAGGAGCCCTGGTTCCACCGAAGAGCTGGTGTCTCTTGCCCAGTACCTGAAGAACGCCAGTGAGGTCACTGTCCACCAGCTGAGGGAGGAGATCCGGGAGGCGGCCCATCGACTGAGCTTCCTCCTGGACTGCGCCGTGCTGCCTGGTGGGTGAGATCGTTATTACTGAGACTACTTGGAAAGTCATTTTCACGTATGACTTTGCATATTGGTACATATATATATGCACTCCCAGGGGTTCCCCACTGGGAGTGCATTGTTCAAAACATGGCTGCGGCTCAACACGAACAGTCTCCAGCTGTTGTTGTTTCTTCTTCTTTGTAAGAAGATTGAGGTCAGTCTTTGTTGTCCGCTCCTCGTTCCTCTAGCGGATGACCTGAGGCTGAACGCCACGGTGTTCAAGTGGCCCGACAGCCTCCTGGCTGTGATGGACCAGAGCAAGATGCGCCTGGCCTCCTGCAGCACACAGGCTGAGGACCACGTCTCAAAGAGGTGACAGTGCCACGTTCACATGAGGATGGGGTTTCCTGTAGGCCCTCCTGTGGTGTTGGTTGACTATGTGTAGGATTTTTACATTGCTTTATGTTTACTACTTGCATAAGCTTCAGATTTAAATTGTCTCTCTTATTGGAGCGCTGGCACGCCAGTGCTCACAAGCAGCTTAAACAGGCTGCAGTTCACTAACCGGCCCCAGTCCTAGACAATGATGTCACCTTACAAACAAGAACAGGGAGGAGCTTTCTTAGTAGGTGTTGTGCATTTCAGTTGGTTGAGAAGGTAGGTCTCACACCGACCAGCTGAGGACCACAATCGCAAAGGACAAGCTGAGACGGTCTCCTGTGATCAACATGAAGCAGGTCTCCTGTGATCAACATGAGGCAGGTCTCCTGTGATCAACATGAAGCAGGTCTCCTGTGATCAACATGAAGCAGGTCTCCTGTGATCAACATGAAGCAGGACCTGTGATAAACATGAAGCAGGTCTCCTGTGATAAACATGAGGCAGGTCTCCTGTGATCAACATGAGGCAGGTCTCCTGTGATAAACATGAAGCAGGTCTCCTATGATCAACATGAGGCAGGTCTCCTGTGATAAACATGAGGCAGGTCTCCTGTGATAAACATGAGGCAGGTCTCCTGTGGTCAACATGAGGCAGGTCTCCTGTGATAAACATGAAGCAGGTCTCCTGTGATCAACATGAGGCAGGTCTCCTGTGATCAACATGAGGCAGGTCTCCTGTGATAAACATGAGGCAGGTCTCCTGTGATAAACATGAGGCAGGTCTCCTGTGATAAACATGAAACAGGTCTCCTGTGATCAACATGAGGCAGGTCTCCTGTGATCAACATGAGGCAGGTCTCCTGTGATAAACATGAGGCAGGTCTCCTGTGATCAACATGAAGCAGGTCTCCTGTGATAAACATGAGGCAGGTCTCCTGTGATAAACATGAGGCAGGTCTCCTGTGATCAACATGAGGCAGGTCTCCTGTGATCAACATGAGGCAGGTCTCCTGTGATCAACATGAAGCAGGACCTGTGATAAAAATGAGGCAGGTCTCCTGTGATAAACATGAAGCAGGACCTGTGATAAACATGAAGCAGGACCTGTGATCAACATGAGGCAGGTCTCCTGTGATCAACATGAGGCAGGTCTCCTGTGATCAACATGAGGCAGGTCTCCTGTGATCAACATGAGGCAGGTCTCCTGTGATACACTGTCCGGGGAGAACTCATCATCCTGTCTTAGGTTGGAAGAGATTGGAGCTTCTGCCAGTTCTGGAGTATTCGTTGGAGAAGGTCATGGAGAAGATGAAGAGCGAATGGGAAGAGCTCTGCTTCTCCTTCACACCATACAGAAATACAAGCTGAGAAGCTCCATGCTTCTGGTCTCTGTCACATGGCAGGATAACACAGCTGGAGCAGATGTTGGAATGTGTGGAGCAGGAGATAGAGACGTTCAAGGAGAAGGAGATGATGAGTGTCACGGAGATGAAGAACAACACAGAGCACCTGGAGAAGCTCACGGCCATCCTGGACACTGCCTTCATCGAGCTAGAAGTAAGACTACATCTCAGCGCTGACCTTGTCATTTGGCTTCTGATGCATACAATGCGATCCTTCTCATAGGAGACTCAGAACAGACCAAGATATCGATATCGCAGCAACTACTATGATTATATTAAAGGACGTGCGGTTCATATAGATTTGTTTAGTTAGTGCATCGCAACAGAGTTGTAGCTTTGATTTTAGATCCTCTTTATCTGCTCCTTCTATTACCCTATTTCTGACAAAGTAATTAATCAATACAAGGCCTTCCACTGATTATATTGAGCGTTGAGAGGACTGAACATGTCCTCGTTGCTGTGCTAGGACATCCACAAGGAGCAGAGCCTGCTGGAGCAGCCACCCAGCGAGTTCCCTGTTCTGCAGACGCTGGTGGGCATGAAGCAGCCGTATGACCTACTGTGGAGCACCGCCCTCAGCTTCTACCAGCAGGCAGAGGTCTGGATGAACGGTGGGTTCCTTCACACCGCACGCTTTGTGTGCGCTTTACTTCTACTTGTTGGGTTCCGATATCGGTTTAATGTTGTATCTGTTTTATTATTGGTTGCTGTTTCTTAGTTGTGTTTTCGCTTGTTTTGGCGTAATATTACAAACAAAAATCATTATTGAGAATCGTATGTTTTCAGGTGGATGAATATTAAATACTAAATACCAAAGTCTTTTTTATGATTCCTAATCCTAAACCATTTTTATTCCATAATAAAGCTCACCAGCACCATGATGTTCTGCTAATCCAGAAAGAAACATTGAGCTTGGAGATCCATGTTCTCTCCGTCTGATCCCAGGCCCATTCCAGAACCTGGATGCAGAGAAGGTCTGTGAGCAGCTGGACCTCATGTGGAGGGCCGTGTACAAGCTGACCAAGCAGTTCTCCTCTCTGCCGGGCCCCCGTCGCGTGGCAGAGACCTTCCGCAGGAAGATGGACCAGTTCAAACAACACCTGCCGGTCCTCTCTACCATCTGTAACCCCGGCCTCAAGGAGCGCCACTGGGAGCAGGTCAGCCTCCTCCAGGTCCAAGGACCTCTAACGAACTGGTCCAAGGACCTGGTCCAAGGACCTCTAAAGACCTGGTCCAATGACCTCTAAGGACCTGGTCCAAGGACCTCTAAGGACCTGGTCCAATGACCTCTAAGGACCTGGTCCAAGGACCTCTAAGGACCTGGTCCAATGACCTCTAAGGACCTGGTCCAAGGTCCTCTAACAAACGGGTCCAAGGTCCTCTAAGGACCTGGTCCAATGACCTGGTCCAAGGACCTCTAACGAACTGGTCCAATGACCTCTATCGACCTGGTCCAATGACCTGGTCCAAGGACCTCTAACAAACTGGTCCAATGACCTCTAAGGACCTGGTCCAATGACCTGGTCCAATGACCTCTAAGGACCTGGTCCAATGACCTCTAACGACCTGGTCCAATGACCTCTACCGACCTGGTCCAATGACCTGGTCCAATGATCTGGTCCAAGGACCTCTAACGAACTGGTCCAATGACCTGGTCCAATAACCTGTACCAATGACCTCTAAGGACCTTGTCCAATGACCTCTAAGGACCTGTTCCAATGACCTCGAACGACCTGGTCCAATGACCTGGTCTAAGGACCTTTAAGGACCTGGTCCAATGACCTCTAAGGACCTGTTCCAATGACCTCGAACGACCTGGTCCAATGACCTGGTCCAAGGACCTTTAAGGACCTGGTCCAATGACCTCTAACAACCTGGTCCAATGACCTGGTGCAAGGACCTCTAAGGACCTGGTCCAATGACCTGGTCCAATGATCTGGTCCAATGACCTGGTCCAATAACCTGTACCAAGGACCTCTAAGGAACTGGTCCAATGACCTCTAAGGACCGGTTCCAATGACCTCTAACGACCTGGTCCAATGACCTGGTCCAATAACCTGTACCAAGGACCTCTAACGACCTGGTCCAAGACGTGGTCTGATGATCTGATCCAACGACCTCTAAGGACCTTAACCAATGCCCTCGCCAATAACCTGGTCAAATGACCTCTAACGACCTGGTCCAACAACCTCATCACATGACCTCCTCCAATGACCTCTAATGACCTGGTCCAATGTCTGCATACCATGATGATTTAGAGATGGAAAATGACAAAGTCAAAGTTTCAACCTCAAAAGACAAAAAGTCCTTGTATAAACTGTCTACAGATGTTAAACTTTGTATCTTAATTAATGCAAAGTTTCCTCCGCTGCCATTCCTGTTTCTATTCACTACACGTGAATAACCGCTAAAGTCTGACTGCTCTCCGCTCGCTCTGCGCTCTCTTACTCAGATCAGCAGCCTCGTGGGCTTCGAGGTCCGACCCGATGGGGAAGCCTCTCTGGCGGCAATGCTGGAGCAGGGCCTGTCCCAGTACTCAGACAGGTAAGGGGTGGGGGGCGCTGTCGTGGCCATAAGGAGGCCTTGGTGGGGGGAGAGGGGGCTTTATACATTTAAACTTACGATCGATAAAGTTTATTGTATAATAATAAATAAAAGTATTATATTATATAAATAATATAATACTTTTATTTTATACCATCAGGCGCTTCGTGAGGACATGATACTGAAAAAAAAAAACTAAACCTGTGCACCAAGGCAACACGATAAACATGAATCATACAGTCGTACAGTCTGATAAAAATGAATCATACAGTCGTACAGTCTGATAAACATGAAGCAGGACCTGTGATCAACATGAAGCAGGTCTTCTGTGGTCAACATGAAGCAGGACCTGTGATAAACATGAAGCAGGTCTCCTGTGATCAACATGAAGCAGGTCTCCTGTGATCAACATGAAGCAGGTCTCCTGTGATCAACATGAAGCAGGTCTCCTGTGATAAACATGAGGCAGGTCTCCTGTGATCAACATGAGGCAGGTCTCCTGTGATCAACATGAGGCAGGTCTCCTGTGATCAACATGAGGCAGGTCTCCTGTGATCAACATGAGGCAGGTCTCCTGTGATCAACATGAGGCAGGTCTCCTGTGATCAACATGAGGCAGGTCTCCTGTGATACACGGGGAGAACTCATCATCCTGTCTTAGGTTGGAAGAGATTGGAGCTTCTGCCAGTAAGGAGTATTCGTTGGAGAAGGTCATGGAGAAGATGAAGAGCGAATGGGAAGAGCTCTGCTTCTCCTTCACACCATACAGAGATACAGTAGGTTCACTCACTCACTCACTCACTCACTCACTCACTCACTCACTCACTCACTCACTCACTCACTCACTCACTCACTCACTCACTCACTCACTCACGACCCAGGAGACTTGAAGTACAGGCAGGTCAACTTCATGTGTCTTGACTAAATAATCATTTACAAACCACTTTCTTCACTTTTTAAAGCTCTTTCTGTTCAAAGAAATACAATTTGTCAAAACAAATCCTAAAAATGAACATGTTAATGCATTGATCTGGTATTTCAGGGTGAATTGTTGAAAGGTTAGAAGACAGGAGCGTCCTGGATGCTTTCTGATCCAGTTTCTATGGTGACAGCGGCCTCATCATTTATTACTGAGCCACACTGAATCTTTCATGACACTGCAGGGAAGTCTGCCTGTTGGGTAACAGAGGAGTGCATGTACCTCTGTGACGTAAACCTGACCCTTTATGTGTGAAATGAAAAACGCATCAAGTATCACTCAAATGTAAATATAGTTAGTGCTAACCCTAACCTTATACCCCCGCCCCCCAGGGCACCAGCATCGTGGCGGCGGTGGACGATATCCAGGTGCTGCTGGACGACCACCGCATCAAGGCCCAGACCATGCAGGGCTCCCCCTTCATCAAGGCTGTAGAGGCAGAGTGCAGGGTAGGGCTAACCCTAACCCCTTCATCAAGGCTGTAGAGGCAGAGTGCAGGGTAGGGCTAACCCTAACCCCTTCATCAAGGCTGTAGAGGCAGAGTGCAGGGTAGGGCTAACCCTAACCCCTTCATCAAGGCTGTAGAGGCAGAGTGCAGGGTAGGGCTAACCCTAACCCTACCCACTGGTCTGCTCTCTGTCTAACCTCCCTAACCCTAACCTAAACCTAACCCTAACCCACTGGTCTGCTCTCTGTCTAACCTCCCTAACCCTAACCCTAACCCTCTGGTCTGCTCTCTGTCTGGGACAGCAATGGGAGGAAAAGCTGTCCAGCATGCAGGACATCCTGGACAGCATGTTGCAATGCCAGGCCACCTGGCTCTACCTGGAGCCCATCTTCAGCTCCGAGGACATCAGCGCCCAGATGCCCGAGGAGGGACGCAAGTTCACCATCGTGGACGGCTACTGGAAGGACATCATGGCTGAGGCTGTGAGGAACACGCACGCAAACTCACTCACTCACTCTATCACTCACTCTATCACTCTCTCACGCACGCACGCCCTCACGCACGCACTCACCCACTCACATAGCCATGACCAGCCCTTGACAGAAGGGGACTACAAGCGGCCGTTGTGTCTCAGGTGAAGGACCCGCGGGTGCTGGCGGCCACAGCGCAGAACAACATGCTGGGCAGGCTGACGGAGGCCAACCTGTTCCTGGAGGACATCCAGAAGGGCCTGAACACCTACCTGGAGATGAAGAGGCTCTACTTCCCCAGGTGACCCACCTCATGCTCCTCATCCATAGACTACTACTATAGTATAGTCTTCCTATAGTCTCTCTACAGTCCATGTTTGGAGGGGGGAACTGGAGCATGGAAAACAGAAGACTCATCATTAGGGAAGTACAACTGATTGGATGTCTCTCTTGACCAATCAGCTGTTAGATATTCCTGGTGTGTGCTGTTGATAATATTAATGTTTGCCATACTCAAGCTTCACAACTAAAGCTTTACAAAATCAACAGTAAGTATCTTGAATAATTTAAGCAAAAACTCGAGCTAATATAGGTCCTTCCTTTTGATTGGCTCCCAGGTTCTTCTTTCTGTCCAATGACGAGCTCCTGGAGATCCTGTCTGAGACCAAAGACCCGCTGCGAGTCCAGCCCCACCTTAAGAAGTGCTTTGAGGGTATTGCCCGGCTAGAATTCAGCCCGACCCTGGAGATCACTGGCATGGTCAGCGCCGAGAGGGAGACCGTATCCTTCTCCGCACGCATCCAGCCGTCCCACGCTAAGGTAGGACCCACTAAGGTAGACCCCACTAAGGTAGGACCCACTAAGGTAGACCCCACTAAGGTAGGACCCCACTAAGGTAGACCCCACTAAGATAGACCCCACTAAGGTGGACCCCACTAAGGTAGACCCCACTAAGGTGGACCCCATTAAGGTAGACCCCACTAAGGTGGTCAGCCCAGAGAGAGACCGTGGGCTTCTCCGCTCACATCCAGCCGTCCCACGCTGAGGTAACACTGTCCTTGTAAAATACATTGATCTACTCTATGCATTGCTGTAATCAAGGTTTGTATATTTTTACTGCCATACATTATGTAACTGTAGAAAGGTTTGTAGCAGGCTAGGCTAACATAGAACAGCATCATAAGGTCTGATTGTAACAGGCTAGGCTACATAGTATAGCACCATAAGGTCTGATAGTAGCAGGCTAGGCTACGATAGTATAGCACCATAAGGTCTGATGGTAGCAGGCTAGGCTATGCTAGTATAGCACCATAAGGTCTGATGGTAGCAGGCTAGGCTACGCTAGTATAGCACCATAAGGTCTGATGGTAGCAGGCTAGGCTACATAGTATAGCACCATAAGGTCTGATAGTAGCAGGCTAGGCTACACTAGTATAGCACCATAAGGTCTGATGGTAGCAGGCTAGGCTATGCTAGTATAGCACCATAAGGTCTGATGGTAGCAGGCTAGGCTACGCTAGTATAGCACCATAAGGTCTGATGGTAGCAGGCTAGGCTACGCTAGTATAGCACCATAAGGTCTGATGGTAGCAGGCTAGGCTACGCTAGTATAGCACCATAAGGTCTGATGGTAGCAGGCTAGGCTACATAGTATAGCACCATAAGGTCTGATAGTAGCAGGCTAGGCTACACTAGTATAGCACCATAAGGTCTGATGGTAGCAGGCTAGGCTACATAGTATAGCACCATAAGGTCTGATGGTAGCAGGCTAGGCTACGCTAGTATAGCACCATAAGGTCTGATGGTAGCAGGCTAGGCTACATAGTATAGCTCCATAAGGTCTGGTCCTCACGGCGTGCTGCCTCCTGGTGGACCTCCAGGGCATGGTGGAGAAGTGGCTGCTGCAGGTGGAGAACATGATGCTGAGGAGCCTGAGGGACGTGTCCCACCAGGGCCTGCTCCAGTACGCCCAGGTGAGCCAAGCCCCCGGCTCCATGTTTCAGTCTTAGTTGTGGTCCTTCTTGTTATCTCCTCGCACCGGTTATAACTTGTGTTAGGGTTAGTGGTTAGGTTTGCAGTGGTAAACCACAATGACGCCACTGTTCCTAACCCTCTCAGCCTCCCTCAGGGACAGAGCCCAGATTAACATCCCCCCCTCCTCCTTAGGTACCGAGGAAGGATTGGGTTCTGCGCTGGCCGGGCCAGGTGGTGATCTGTGCCTCCTCCATCTTCTGGACCAGCGAGGTGTCGGAGGCCCTTCAGAACAACAGCCTCCAGGTCTGCCTGAAGCCCATTGGCTCGGCTTCGTAGCCCGCTGTTAACGTTAGTGTTAGGGTTAGCTAACCCTAACCCTAAGGGTTAGCTAACCCTAACCCTAACCCTAACCCTGAAGCCCATTGGCTCGGCTTCGTAGCCCGCTGTTAACGTTAGGGTTAGGGTTAGCTAACCCTAACCCTAACCCTAACCCTGAAGCCCATTGTCTCGGCTTCGTAGCCCACTGTTAACGTTAGTGTTAGGCAAGGGCGTAGGAACCGGGGGGGACGGAGGGGACGTGTCCCCTCCAATATTGGAGACAGGCGCATCTGTCCCACCTAAAAATCATACCGGGGAAGAAAAATATTTTATTTTATTTTGAAAGCGCAACACAGCGTCTTGTCACCGCTTCTTATTTTAGAAAACTGGATTATTGAACGTGCAATTAAAGAATTGATTTGATATTTATCAGTTCATTACTGCCATTCAAAATGTGTTTTCCTTTACATTTACAAATGTATCTTCTTAGTAGCATAGAATATATTTGTGAATTTTTTCAGTGTAGTTAATTTATGAAATATTTCTGTTCAAACCATTAACGGATCTGTCAGGTTTCCGATATGTGTCCCCCCCAATGTTAAACTCATTCCTACGCCCCTGGTGTTATGAACGAGACCTAGGCTCAGTTAGCTGACCCTAACCCTAACCCTAACCCTGAATCCCATTGGCTCAGCTTCGTAGCCCACTGTTAACGGTAGGGTTGGGGTTAGCTAACCCTAACCCTAACCCTGAAGCCCATTGGCTCGGCTTCGTAGCCCACTGTTAACGTTTCATCTCCTGTCTGTGTTGGAGCTGGTGGAGGTGATGATATTCTGATTCTTCTCCTCTCACCCGTAGGCCTACGTTGACAAGTGCAATGCCCAGATTGGTGATATCGTCGAACTGGTGCGCGGAAAACTATCTGGAGGCGCTCGGGTGACTCTGGGAGCCCTGACGGTGATCGACGTCCACGGTGAATACCCCCTCCAAGAACTGTGCCACTGAGCCTAGGACTCGTTCATGTTGAGATCCAGTGTAGGGGCCGGTTAGGGTAGTGGAGTACAACTAACAACCCAAAGGAAGGGGTTCAAACCCCAATGTGCACATGGTGATGATCGCTCACGCCGGCCTCACAGAGCACATGGTGATGATCGCTCACGCCGGCCTCACAGAGCACATGGTGATGATCGCTCACGTCGGCCTCACAGAGCACATGGTGATGATCGCTCACGCCGGCCTTACAGAAGCAAAGGCCTAAAGCAAAGCACTCCGGAAAAGAATTCCGGATCATATTTTAGAAAGACCCAAAAAATAAATGGAAGCATATTGTTTTAAGGGAGCACGTTAATGTAGCACACGTTACTCTAAACGCTACAGTGAGTCTAAGCAGTACCATGAGTTTAAGCAGTACATTGAATCTCAGCGGTACCATGAGTCTATGAGTCTAAGCAGTACGGTGAGTCTAAGTGGTACGGTGAGTCTAAACGGTACGGTGAGTCTAAGTGTTACGTTAGTCTAAACGGTACGGTGAGTCTAAGTGGTACGGTGAGTCTAAACGGTACGGTGAGTCTAAGTGGTACGTGAGTCTACGTGGTACGGTGAGTCTAAACGGTACGGTGAGTCTAAACGGTACGGTGAGTCTAAACGGTACGGTGAGTCTAAACGGTACGGTGAGTCTAAACGGTACGGTGAGTCTAAATGCTACAGTGAGTCTAAACGGTACGGTGAGTCTAAACGGTACGGTGAGTCTAAACGGTACGGTGAGTCTAAGTGGTACGGTGAGTCTAAACGGTACGGTGAGTCTAAGTGGTACGGTGAGTCTAAACGGTACGGTGAGTCTAAGTGGTACGTGAGTCTAAGTGGTACGGTGAGTCTAAGTGGTACGGTGAGTCTAAACGGTACGGTGAGTCTAAACGGTACGGTGAGTCTAAACGGTACGGTGAGTCTAAACGGTACGGTGAGTCTAAACGGTACGGTGAGTCTAAGTGGTACGTGAGTCTAAACGGTACGGTGAGTCTAAACGGTACGGTGAGTCTAAGTGGTACGGTGAGTCTAAACGGTACGGTGAGTCTAAACGGTACGGTGAGTCTAAGTGGTACGGTGAGTCTAAACGGTACGGTGAGTCTAAACGGTACGGTGAGTCTAAACGGTACGGTGAGTCTAAACGGTACGGTGAGTCTAAACGGTACGGTGAGTCTAAACGGTACGGTGAGTCTAAGTGGTACGGTGAGTCTAAACGGTACGGTGAGTCTAAGTGGTACGGTGAGTCTAAACGGTACGGTGAGTCTAAACGGTACGGTGAGTCTAAACGGTACGGTGAGTCTAAACGGTACGGTGAGTCTAAACGGTACGGTGAGTCTAAACGGTACGGTGAGTCTAAACGCTACAGTGAGTCTAAACGGTACGGTGAGTCTAAACGGTACGGTGAGTCTAAGTGGTACGTGAGTCTAAGTGGTACGGTGAGTCTAAACGGTACGGTGAGTCTAAACGGTACGGTGAGTCTAAGTGGTACGGTGAGTCTAAACGGTACAGTGAGTCTAAACGGTACGGTGAGTCTAAGTGGTACGGTGAGTCTAAACGGTACGGTGAGTCTAAGTGGTACGGTGAGTCTAAACGCTACAGTGAGTCTAAACGGTACGGTGAGTCTAAGTGGTACGGTGAGTCTAAACGGTACGGTGAGTCTAAACGCTACAGTGAGTCTAAACGGTACGGTGAGTCTACGTGGTACGGTGAGTCTAAACGGTACGGTGAGTCTAAACGCTACAGTGAGTCTAAACGGTACGGTGAGTCTACGTGGTACGGTGAGTCTAAACGGTACGGTGAGTCTAAGTGGTACGGTGAGTCTAAACGGTACGGTGAGTCTAAACGGTACCATGATTCCGTCCTGCCCCCCCACAGCCCGGGACGTGGTGGTCCAGCTGGCTGCGGATGGCGTGTGGTCGCTCAACGACTTTGCGTGGATCTCCCAGCTGCGCTACTTCTGGGAGGACGGCGATGTGATGCTGCGCATGATCACCACCTGCCTGAAGTACGGATACGAGTACCTGGGGAACTCCTCGCGGCTGGTCATCACACCACTCACAGACCGCTGCTACAGGTCCGTGGAGCTGGGGGCTTGGGTCACACATCTCCTTCTACGGTTAGGGTTAGGGTTAGGGTAACCCTTAGGGTTACCCTAACCCTAACCACGACCTTAGGGTAACCCTAAGGGTTACCCTAACCCTAAGGGTTACCCTAACCCTAACCATAGAGGAGTTAGAAATCAGGGGTTCAAATCCCCTTTATGTCTTTTTGGAAAATAGATTTTCAGATTTAAAAATGGAAAAAGGAGGATGTAATTTTAAGTTGGTTCAGCTAGATTTATATTTGATCTAGTTCAGACCAAATGTCTCTTCTTCAGGCTGTGGTAATGCGGTTAGTTGTTCACACACACACACACACACCATGTTTGCCTCCAGGACGCTGATGGGAGCGCTGAAGCTCAACCTGGGAGGGGCCCCTGAGGGTCCTGCAGGAACCGGCAAGACGGAGACCACCAAGGACCTGGCTAAAGCCCTGGCCAAACAGGTCAGACCTCAGAACTCAGGGGGCAGCTGTATGGCAGCATGGCCGCTGGGGTTGTCTTTGTGACCGTGTGCTGTGCCCCCCAGTGTGTGGTGTTTAACTGCTCCGACGGTCTGGACTACAAAGCCATGAGCAAGTTCTTCAAGGGGCTGGCGCAGTCCGGGGCGTGGGCCTGCTTCGACGAGTTCAACCGCATTGAGGTGAGCCCGCCCCCTGGCAGCACAGACCACTGAGCCCGCCCCCTGGCAGCACAGACCAGTGAGCCCGCCCCCTGGCAGCACAGACCACTGAGCCCGCCCCCTGGCAGCACAGACCAGTGAGCCCGCCCCCTGGCAGCACAGACCAGGGGAGGTTAGGGAAGGGTAAGGGTAAGGGTTAGGGTTAGCAGATAGACTAAGGGGTGCAGATTAAGATTAGGGTTAGCAGATTAAGGGATAAAATTAGCAGATTATGGTAAATCTGATGATTCTTTGCTGTGTGTGTGTGTGTGTGTGTGTGTGTGTGTGTGTGTGTGAGTACCAGGTGGAGGTTTTGTCGGTGGTGGCCCAGCAGGTGCTGTGCATCCAGCAGGCCGTGGCCAAGGACCTGAAGAAGTTCCTGTTTGAGGGCACAGAGCTGGCCCTCAACCCCACCTGCTCCGTGTTCATCACCATGAACCCGGGCTACGCAGGCCGCGCGGAGCTCCCTGACAACCTCAAGGTACGGCTAACCCCGCCTCAAGGTACGGCTAACCCTGACCTCAAGGTACCGCTAACCCCGACCTCAAGGTACCGCTAACCCCGACCTCAAGGTACCGCTAACCCCGACCTCAAGGTACCGCTAACCCCGACCTCAAGGTACGGCTGACCCCGACCTCAAGGTACCGCTAACCACGACCTCAAGGTACCGCTAACCACGACCTCAAGGTACGGCTAACCCCGACCTCAAGGTACCGCTGACCCCGACCTCAAGGTACCGCTGACCCCGACCTCAAGGTACCGCTGACCCGACCTCAAGGTACCGCTGACCCGACCTCAAGGTACCGCTAACCCCGACTTCAAGGTACCGCTAACCCCGACCTCAAGGTACCGCTAACCCCGACCTCAAGGTACCGCTAACCACGACCTCACGGTACCGCTAACCACGACCTCAAGGTAACGCTAACCACGACCTCAAGGTACGGCTAACCCCGACCTCAAGGTACCGCTGACCCCGACCTCAAGGTACCGCTGACCCCGACCTCAAGGTACCGCTGACCCCGACCTCAAGGTACCGCTGACCCGACCTCAAGGTACCGCTAACCCCGACCTCAAGGTACCGCTGACCCCGACCTCAAGGTACGGCTGACCCCGACCTCAAGGTACGGCTGACCCCGACCTCAAGGTACGGCTGACCCCGACCTCAAGGTACGGCTAACCACGACCTCAAGGTACGGCTAACCCTGACCTCAAGGTACCGCTAACCCTGACCTCAAGGTACCGCTAACCCTGACCTCAAGGTACCGCTAACCCCGACCTCAAGGTACCGCTAACCCCGACCTCAAGGTACCGCTAACCCCGACCTCAAGGTACCGCTGACCCGACCTCAAGGTACCGCTAACCGTACAGAATAGGAAAGTAAAGACTAGAATAGTACAGAATACAATTTTATGGTATAGAATATAATACCACAAAATATTTAGTATACTACAGATCAGAATATTATATTGCAGCTACAATATAATATTACAGAATATTATAGAATAATACAGATCAGAATATAATATTACAGAATAGGATGGATGGTACAGATAAGAATACTACAGAATGAAATAGAAAATGTAAGTTTAAATAAGTGTTTGATTGAAACAAGAAATGTCTTGATGTATTTGATGTTTAATTCATAGTGGCAGATGATTTAGAATAGAATGCAAGATAATTGATAGATAGAATAGATTATAACTTTATGGTTCAGCCTGGGCCTGAAACAAGAGAGAGGTTCTGCTGGAAATCTAGTCACGCAGTGTGTGTGTGTGGGGCACACCTGGTCACAGTGTGTGTCGGTGTGTCGGTGTGTGTGTGTGTGTGTGTGTGTGTGTGTGTGTGCGTGGTACACCTGGTCACAGAGTGTGTGTGTGTGTGTGCAGTACACCTGGTCACAGTGTGTGTGTGTGTGTGTGCGGTACACCTGGTCACAGTGTGTGTGTGTGTGTGTGTGTGTGCGGTACACCTGGTCACAGTGTGTGTGTGTGTGTGTGCGGTACACCTGGTCACATTGTGTGTGTGTGTGGGGCACACCTGGTCACAGTGTGTGTGTGTGTGTGTGTGTGTGTGTGTGTGTGTGCGGTACACCTGGTCACAGTGTGTGTGTGTGCGGTACACCTGGTCACAGTGTGTGTGTGTGTGTGTGCGGTACACCTGGTCACAGTGTGTGTGTGTGCGGTACACCTGGTCACAGTGTGTGTGTGTGCGGTACACCTGGTCACAGTGTGTGTGTGTGTGTGTGTGCGGTACACCTGGTCACATTGTGTGTATGTGTGTGTGTGCGGTACACCTGGTCACTGTGTGTGTGTGATAGGCTCTGTTCCGCACTGTGGCCATGATGGTGCCAGACTACGCCCTCATCGGGGAGATCTCTCTCTACTCCATGGGCTTCACCGAGTCCCGCAGGTGCGTCTCTTCCTCTTCCTGCCAATGCTACGTGGCTACGTGGCTCAGTGCTCCTAGCCACATGGCTAGTGCGTAATGCTGTCCTCTGAAGGTGCTTCAACACTTCTCCAAGAAGCACATGATAACATGCGAAGCATTCGGCCATGTAGCATTTAGCAACATAGCATTTAACACGTAACATTCAGCAGCGTAGTATTGGACCATGTAGCATTTTTCGGGGTCATCCCTATGTTCCCCAGGTCCTATGTTCCCCGGGTGCAAAGGGTTAGGGTCAGGTTTATGGTTATGGTTATGGTTAGGGTTAGGGTGAGGGTTAACCCTAAACCTAACCCTAACCCTAATCATAACCAATCGGAGGAGAGCCATTCTAACCAATCACAGGCGAATCAGAGGTGAAAAAGGCGGTACTTGCCCCTACCATCCTACAAAAAAATAATTCGCTCGCCAGATCCTATGTTCCCTGGTCACATACAAAGCGGGGAACATAGGACCCGGGGAACATAGGTACGCTCCCCATTTTTCCATATAGCATTTAACAACGTAGTATTTAGCAATGTAGCATTTGATCATGAGGTATTTCTCCCTGTAGCATTAGATAAAGCAGCCGTTAGTCAGCTAGCCCGCTGGGTCTGTTCCACCACCATGTAACCAGAGTGACCCTCCTCAGCCTGGCTGGTAAGATCGTGGCCACGTACCGGCTGTGCTCAGAGCAGCTGTCCTCCCAGCACCACTATGACTACGGCATGCGGGCCGTCAAGTCGGTGCTGACGGCCGCCGGCAACCTGAAGCTCAAGTACCCTGCGGAGGACGAGAGCGTGCTGCTGCTGAGGGCTCTGATGGACGTCAACATGGCCAAGTTCCTGTCCCAGGACGTTCCACTGTTCCAGGTGCTCCCAGCAGGGCCTGTTCTTTGATGGTGTACATTACATTTTATGATAAGGTTTGATTAGGGGGACAATATGGCAAATGGCATGTTCGCCTTTTGAGATCTGTTATTGGTGAGAATAAGTTACAACAAATACAATACACACAACTGATAAGACAAGGGTAACTGATAAGATCAACAATATATATATTTTTTCTATTTGAAAGAATGTCTTTATTATAATGTGTTTTTTTCTTTATTATATGTGAGAGATACTTTAAACTGAACATTTTTGAATTGTTGAAAATGTTCATGGTCAATTTGACATGAAGGGAGTGTTGCTGATGCTGTGGTTGCCCTTAAGGGTATAATCTGGGACCTGTTCCCTGGGGTGGTCCTCCCCACACCGGACTACGATCTGCTCTTCAAGGCTCTCAACGACAACATCTCCAAACTCAAGCTCCAGCCAGTCCCCTGGTTCATCTGCAAAATCATACAGGTACAAGGACTCACCTGGTATACAGGTACCAGGACCCACCTGGTATACAGGTACCAGGACCCACCTGGTATACAGGTACCAGGACACACCTGGTATAGAGGTACCAAGATACACCTGGTATACAGGTACCAGGACACACCTGGTATACAGGTACCAGGACACACCTGGTGTACAGGTACCAGGATACACCTGGTATACAGGTACCAGGACACACCTGGTATACAGGTACCAGGACTCACCTGGTATACAGGTACCAGGACTCACCTGGTATACAGGTACCATGTTTACTCTTCTACCTTCTTCTACTTTATTTTACATTTTCGTTTAAATTATGATCTGTCATTGTTTCATTGTTTCATTGGCCTAGGGCTTAAGGGGGGCTACTGGTCACCTGGCGAGGGGCTAAAGGGGGGCTAGTGGTCACCTGGCGAGAGGCTTAAGGGGTGCTAGTGGTCACCTGCCCTAGGGCTTAAGGGGGGCTACTGGTCACCTGGCGAGGGGCTAAAGGGGTGCTAGTGGTCACCTGGCGAGGGGCTAAAGGGGTGCTAGTGGTCACCTGCCCTAGGGCTTAAGGGGTACTAGTGGTCACCTGGCGAGGGGCTAAAGGGGTGCTAGTGGTCACCTGCCCTAGGGCTTAAGGGGTACTAGTGGTCACCTGGTGAGAGGCTTAAGGGGTGCTAGTGGTCACCTGGCCTAGGGCTTAAGGGGGCTAGTGGTCACCTGGCGAGGGGCTTAAGGGGTGCTAGCGTTCACCTGGTGAGAGGCTTAAGTGGGGCTAGTGGTCACCTGGCCTAGGGCTTAAGGGGGGCTAGTGGTCACCTGGCGAGGGGCTTAAGGGGTGCTAGTGGTCACCTGGCCTAGGGCTTAAGGGGGGCTAGTGGTCACCTGGCGAGGGGCTTAAGGGGGGCTAGTGGTCACCTGGCCTAGGGCTAAGGGGGGCTAGTGGTCACCTGGCGAGGGGCTTAAGGGGTGCTAGTGGTCACCTGGCGAGGGGCTTAAGGGGGGCTAGTGGTCACCTGGCCTAGGGCTTAAGGGGGGCTAGTGGTCACCTGGCGAGGGGCTTAAGGGGGGCTAGTGGTCACCTGGCGAGGGGCTTAAGGGGGGCTACTGGTCACCTGGCGAGGGGCTAAAGGGGTGCTAGTGGTCACCTGTTCTTGTGTTCCTTCTGCAGGTGTATGAGATGATGCTGGTGCGCCATGGCTTCATGATAGTGGGGGACCCCCTGGGGGGGAAGACCTCAGCGTACAAGGTGCTGGCGGGGGCTCTGGGAGACCTCTACGAGGGTACGCTGCTCATCACATTCCCTCCTACGGTCCTCATCGTCCACCATGGAGACGACGCCCTTTAGTGTCTCAAACGGCTTCACAGCTCCAAGTTATACGGCCACCTTAACATGGCGCGGAAGTATCAGTTCATCCACCTTTCAATGTTTGTCATCTCGTGTTCCCCACCTCCCATCCAGCCGGGCTGATGGAGGAGTGTGCGGTGGACTACTGCCTCATCAACCCCAAAGCCGTCCCCATGGGCCAGCTGTACGGCTGCTTTCACAGCGTGAGCCACGAGTGGTCGGACGGCGTGCTGGCCACCTCCTTCAGGGGGCAGGCCACCTCCCTCTCCGACAACCGCCAGTGGATCGTGTTCGACGGGCCCATCGACGCCGTGTGGATCGAGAACATGAACACTGTGCTGGACGACAACAAGAAGGTAGGAGGACGGGGCGCAGCAAGCCTGGTCCCTCTGGGGTTCAGGCTAACCCACCGTAGCCCCGGGGCTGTTAGCCTGGTCCCTCTGGGGTTCAGGCTAACCCACCGTAGCCCCGGGGCTGTTAGCCTGGTCCCTCTGGGGTTCAGGCTAACCCACCGTAGCCCCGGGGCTGTTAGCCTGGTCCCTCTGGGGTTCAGGCTAACCCACCGTAGCCCCGGGGCTGTTAGCCTGGTCCTTCAATACAATATGACCAACCACCATGGAGGGCGGCTACGATATGTATTGACAATCTGTAAGTATTGCGATACTTTTGTGCGATTACCACTGTAGGATAATATTATTTTGCTTCCACTTACGTTTTGTTGCGATCTTTTGGTCAACCTAATAAGAATTGTGGAAGGAAAGAATCCCAATTCTCTCATTAATCACCCTTTACTCCATCCCTGATGGTTTCCTGGTGCACAGTATCCTATGTGTGATTGCTCTCTCTCTCTGTCTCTCTCTCTCTCTCTCTCTCTCTCTCTCGCTCTCGCTCTCTCTCTCTCCATGTTCTTCCTGATGCTCCTGGTTCAGTTATGTCTGATGAGTGGCGAAATCATTCAGATGAGCTCCAAGATGAGTCTGATCTTTGAGACGGCTGACCTGGAGCAGGCTTCACCAGCTACTGTCAGCAGGTACAGTTTACTACCTAACTACCTAACTAACTATTGAACACATCGGACTGATAATGAATCCATTCTTAATGTTCAGGACTAGTGAACACATCGGACTAGTGAACACATCGGACTATTGAACACATCGGACTAGTGAACGCATCAGACTATTGAACCCGTCAGACTATTGAACACATTGGACTATTGAACACATCGGACTGATAATGAATCCATTCTTAATGTACAGGACTAGTGATCACATCGGACTAGTGAACACATCGGACTATTGAACACATCGGACTAGTGAACGCATCAGACTATTGAACCCGTCAGACTATTGAACACATCGGACTATTGAACACATCGGACTGATAATGAATCCATTCTTAATGTACAGAACTAGTGATCACATCAGACTATTGAACACATCGGACTAGTTTACACATCAGACTAGTGAACACATCGGACTATTGAACACATCGGACTAGTGAACACATCGGACTAGTGAACACATCGGACTATTGAACACATCGGACTATTGAACACATCGGACTAGTGAACACATCGGACTAGTGAACACATCAGACTATTGAACACATCGGACTATTGAACACATCGGACTAGTGAACACATCGGACTATTGAACACATCGGACTAGTGAACACATCGGACTATTGAACACATCGGACTAGTGAACACATCGGACTATTGAACACATCGGACTAGTGAACACATCGGACTAGTGAACACATCAGACTATTGAACACATCGGACTAGTGAACACATCGGACTATTGAACACATCGGACTAGTGAACACATCGGACTAGTGAACACATCGGACTATTGAACACATCGGACTAGTGAACACATCGGACTATTGAACACATCGGACTAGTGAACACATCGGACTAGTGAACACATCGGACTATTGAACACATCGGACTAGTGAACACATCGGACTAGTGAACACATCGGGCTATTGAACACATCGGACTAGTGAACACATCGGACTAGTGAACACATCGGGCTATTGAACACATCGGACTAGTGAGTCCATTCTTAATATGGTAGCCCGCTTTAAATTCGCATCTCAAATTTAGCTTATAAATTAAAGTGATGTTGATTTTACAGACGTTATACGCTGAGCTAAGGTCCAGCGGTTTGGTTTCCATTAATCAATATGTTCCGTATAATGCAATGATGGCAGCATCATTATAGAGCAGCAGAAACAGCATTATCCAGTTCTCCCTTAGTTGGTATTGTGAGTGACAGGTGGCCGGTCTTTGCCCCAGGTGTGGTATGATCTACATGGAGCCCCACCAGCTGGGATGGACCCCGCTCAGAGACTGCTACATGGACAGCCTGCCGGGCAGCCTGGCTGCCCAACACAGGCAGCTGGTGAGAGTGTTCCCACAGTGGGGGGTGGTGGGAGGCTTAAAGCTTACCCGGTTCCATGCCTAGTGTCTGCAGCCCATCTTTAGGGATCCGGTATATAGTCATGGCGGTCAGAGTTTGAGTTGTGACTGTGTGTGCGTTCTTTTCTGTAGATAATGGAACTGTTTGATTGGCTGCTTCAGCCGTGTCTGGACTTTGTGGCCCGAGATTGTCGCTTCCTGGTCCAGACCTCCCCAATCCACCTGGCCCGAAGCCTGATGAGGCTCTACAGCTGCCTGCTGGGTCAGTCTTTGCGTCTGTCTGAATTCATCGCTGTGTGTGTGTGTGTGTGTGTGTGTGTGTGTGTGTGTGTGTGTGCGTTTATGTGTAAATGTGTGTGTTTGTGTGTGTGTGTGTGTCTGTGTGTGTGTGTGTGTGTGTGTGTGCGTGTGTGTGTGTGTGTGCGTGCTTGCTCTCCTGACTCTAGATGAGGTCGCTGCATCGGGTGCTGATGGCTCCGAGGGCATGTCCAGCCAACAGACGACCATGTGGCTGCAGGGCCTCTTCCTATTTGCTGTGGTATGGAGTGTGGGCGGGACCATCAACGGGGACAGCAGGAAGAGGTTTGACACCTACTACCGTCTTCTGATCACTGGCGCGGAGAGCGAGCACCCGCCACCCAAGAACATCCAACTCAGCAAGAGCAACCTTTTCCCCGAGAGAGGTGCTCTTTTATTCAGACCCTATCCTCAGACATGAGCGGTGACATTAGAGCTGTTTGTAACACATGACGTGTCCCGATGGCTTCTAGGGTTAGAACTACCCTAACCCTAACCCTAACCCTAACCCTTCTAGGCAGCGTCTACGACTACTACTTCCACAAGCAGGGCCCGGGCCGGTGGAGCCTGTGGACAGACTCAGTGAGCGGGGAGGACAGCGTCATCCCCGCTGGCGCCAATGTAAGGTCTGGTCCTTCACTGGGCTGGGGGCAGGAGAGGGGCATGGGACTTTTATTATTATCATCCCCCATTCCGAACCCATTCACAGCTTCCAAAAATCGATTTTAATATTCTAAATCTTTCCTCTTCAAATATAAAAACTCATCTTAGACACACTTTACTCTGCTAACCTCACCCTAACTCTACCCTCACCCTTACTCTTATACACACTTAACTCTGCCAACCCTTACCCTCACCCTTACTCTTATACACACTTAACTCTGCCAACCCTTACCCTGACCCTTACTCTTATACACACTTTATTCTGCCAACACTAACCCCCGCCCACACTCCTACTGGAGCAGACCCTGATATCAGCTCCTCTATCTAGTTTAGGGTTAGGGTTAGGGTTAGTTAACCCTAACCCTAACCCTAACTAGTTTTCACATCCGCTGGCTGACCAAAATAAAGATGAACACATTACATCTTATTTCAGCTTTAAGTCATCTTTAGGATGTTCGACTCCTGGACTCCTGGTGGTCCCTGTGTGCAGGTGTCTGACCTCATCGTCCCCACCATGGAGACGGCCTGCCAGCTCTTCTTCCTGAGCGCCTACCTGGCCCACGAGGTGCCCGCGCTGTTCCTGGGGCCCACGGGCACGGGCAAGTCTCTGATCAACAACAGCTTCCTGTTGCGGCTACCCAAGGAGCGCTTTGTGCCCAACTGCATCAACTTCTCTGCGCGCACCTCGGCCAACCAGACCCACGACATCGTCATGGCCAAGCTGGACCGCCGCAGGAAGGGCGTGTTCGGGCCCCCCGTGGGGAAGAAGTGTGTCGTCTACGTGGGTAAGGAACACAGGAACCGGACTACTGTTTGTTTGGGATACCTTGTAGAATGATCAGTGTTACCTGGTAGTGCTGGGTGCACCTGGAACAGCAGGCACAGTTTATCGTATTAAATTCCTGAAAGATCACCAAGCCCTTCCCTCTCTTTGACCTTTGATCTGTGTCTCTAGATGACCTCAACATGCCGGCTAAAGAAGTTTACGGGGCCCAGCCCCCCATCGAGCTGCTAAGACAGTGGATTGACCACCACCACTGGTACGACAAGAAGGACACCTCCAGACTGGACATCGTGGATGTTCTTTTTGTGTCTGCTATGGGGCCCCCTGGTGGAGGGAGGAACGACATTACAGGTGATGACTGTTGAATTATCCCATTTAGGATTGTTGTATCATCAACCACTGCAAATAAACCTTAAAGTGGATAGATGTGAGTGAGCTAAAATGTCCTCTGGAACACCAGGTCGCTTCACCCAGCACCTGAACATCATCTCCATCGACTCGTTTGATGACGAAACAATGAGCAAGATCTTTGGCTCCATCACTGACTGGCACTTCAGCAGAGGCTTTGAAGCTTCCTTCTCCAGGTAACATCAAGACCATCTTCTTCAGGGGATTGGCCTGGAAATAAGGCCATCAATAAGCTGATGTGTGTGTGTGTGTGTGTGTAGGCTAGGGAAGATCATGGTGCAGGCCACTATGGCAGTTTATAAGGACACTATGGACAGCTTCCTCCCCACCCCGTCCAAGTCTCACTACATCTTCAACCTGAGGGACTTTGCCAGAGTAATCCGCGGTGTTCTGCTGGCACCGCACACACACATGCAGGTCAGGAGAGCAAACTGAACGGATAAGTGTTGCTATACTGGGTGCATCATTTGTTTAAACGATTCACATCTTTGGCAAATTCACCTTTAATTGAAGGTGGTTTTGATTTGATTTGTTCTCACAGGAAGGAGACAAGCTGATCCGTCTTTGGATACATGAGGTGTACCGTGTGTTCTACGACCGGCTCATCGACCACCAAGACAGGGAGATGTTCTTCAACATCGTCCAAGACAGAACTTCAAGTTTCTTTAAGCAGACCATCGACAAGGTGATCGATTATCCTGCATCTCTGCACACGCATGACGCGAGTGCACACACATAACAGAACAATAAGGTTTGATCATAAACCTTTTCCATGCCCAATATTCAGCTCTTGGGTCACCTAAGCCTGAACGGTAAAGTGGCAGACGAAGACATCCGCAGTCTGTTCTTCGGCGACTACGGCAAACCTGACGCGGACCCCAAGATCTACGACGAGCTGGGTGACCTGCGAGCCCTTCAGGGGGCGATGGAGTTCTACCTGGACGAGTTCAACAGCTGCAGCAAGGCGCCCATGGCCCTGGTCATGTTCAGGTTCGCCATAGAGCATGTGTCGCGGCTCTGCCGCGTGCTGAAGCAGGACAACGGCCACGCCCTGCTGGTGGGCATCGGGGGCTCCGGCCGGCACAGCGCCACCAAGCTGGCCGCCTTCATCAACGACTACGAGCTGTTCCAGATCGAGCTGACCAAGGGCTACGGCCTGGCGGACTGGCGCGACAGCCTGAAGAAGGTGATGCTGAAGACGGGCGTGGAGGGCCGCCGCCTGGTGTTCCTGTTCGGCGACAGCCAGATGAAGGACGAGGCCATGGTGGAGGACATGAACATGCTGCTGAACACTGGCGACGTGCCCAACATGTTCCCCGCCGACGAGCGCGCTGACATCATCGACAAGGCGCAGGGCATCGCACGGACAGAGGGCAAGAAGATCGACACCACCCCTCTCTCCATGTACAACTTCTTCATCGACCGCGTCAGGGCCAACCTGCACATTGTGCTCGGTAGGGTCACGCTCAAGGCTTACCCGTGGTTAAGGTTAGCGGTAACTGGTAAGGGTTAGGGCTAACCCGTGGTTAAGGTTAGAACTAAGCAATGGTTAAGGTTAGCAGTAACCGGTAAGGGTTAGGCCTTACCCGTGGTTAAGGTTAGCGGTAACCGGTAAGGGTTAGGGCTAACCCATGGTTAAGGTTAGGGGTAACTGGTAAGGGTTAGGGCTAACCGGTAAGGGTTAGGGCTAACCCATGGTTAAGGTTAGGGCTAACCCATGGTTAGGGTTGGGGCTAACCCATGGTTAGGGTTGGGGCTGACCCATGGTTAAGGCTAGGGGTAACCGGTTAGGGTTGGGGCTAACCGGTAAGGGTTAGGGCTAACCCATGGTTAAGGTTAGCGGTAACCGGTAAGGGTTAGGGCTAACCGGTAAGGGTTAGGGCTAACCCATGGTTAAGGTTAGGGGTAACTGGTAAGGGTTAGGGCTAACCCATGGTTAAGGGTTAGGGCTAACCCATGGTTAAGGTTAGCGGTTACCGGTATGGGTTAGGGCTAACCGGTAAGGGTTAGGGCTAACCCATGGTTAAGGTTAGGGGTAACTGGTAAGGGTTAGGGCTAACCCATGGTTAAGGTTAGGGGTAACTGGTAAGGGTTAGGGCTAACCGGTAAGGGTTAGGGCTAACCCATGGTTAGGGTTAGGGGTAACCAGTTAGGCTTAGGGCTAACCAATGGTTAAGGTTAGGGGTAACCGGTAAGGGTTAGGGTTAACTCATAGTTAAGGTTAGGGGTAACCAGTAAGGGTTGGGGCTAACCCATGGTTAAGGTAAGGGGTAACCAGTAAGGGTTAGGGCTAACCCATGGTTAAGGTTAGGGTTAACCGGTAAGGGGTAGGGCTAACCGGTTAGGGTTTGGGCTAAACGGTTAGGGTTGGGGCTAACCCATGGTTAGGGTTGGGGCTAACCCATGGTTAGGGTTAGGGGTAACCGGTAAGGGTTAGGGCTAACCGGTAAGCGCTAGGGCTAACCGGTTAGGGTTGGGGCTAACCGGTTAGGGTTACTGTGCAGGACGGTGAATTATTGTGCCTTTGGTAACACGCAATCTTTGCTCCAATTTGAACAGCCATGAGTCCCATCGGTGACTCGTTCAGGAACCGTCTACGGATGTTCCCTTCCCTGATCAACTGCTGCACCATCGACTGGTTCCAGGCCTGGCCCACGGACGCTCTGGAGATGGTAGCCTACAAGTTCTTAGAGGACGTGGAGATGGACGGTGATGTTAGACTGGCGTAAGGCTATAAAACACTACATCCTGTTCGTCCGGCCCTCAGTGCCATGGTAACGGTCTGTTGTTCACAGTAGCAGTAGCAGTAGCTACACAGAAATAACCCTCCACTTAATACCAGAACTGATCAATCAGAATGGATTAATCAACACAGCCTTGTAATCAATTATCTGATTCTATCTTATGTGCTAGCCCTGTAGAATCAAGAATAACTATTACGTTTTTATGAACATTTTGATTATTTTAACTTTTACTATGTGCCCTCGGTTTCTGTTGTCTGTGAGTTTATTGTTTTTTCTTGTCCTGTCTGGTTGTGCTGCAACAAAGTCATTTTTTCTATCTATATGTCTGTGTCTGTATGTGTGACTGTCTGTCTGTGAGTAAGGGTTAAGCCTAGAGACCACCACTGACATTGATTGCTTATTGTCTCTCGTGGGGTTTCAGAGTGGTGGAGATGTGCAAGACCTTCCAGACAAGTGTTAGGGACATCTCCGAGATGTACTTCACCAGACTGAGGAGACACAACTACGTGACTCCCACTTCCTACCTGCAGCTCATCCAGACCTTCAAGGCTCTGCTGAACTCCAAGAGGGATGAGGTGGACACCCTGAAGAACCGCTACATCATCGGTCTACAGAAGTTGGGCTTTGCTGCCTCTCAGGTGACCTTCCAGGACGTTCTCCTCCTTTTCTCAAAAGCTTAATATTCAACATTTTGACAAACATGAGCGATGATCTCTCTAATCACCTTGAACCAATCAACACTTTGGTAAACCTAACTCTGTTTTGGTCCCCAGGTGGCCCTGATGCAGGAGGACCTGACCGCCTTGCAGCCAGAGCTGATCAAGACCTCAGCGGAGACGGACAAGATGATGGTGCAGATAGAGAAGGAAACGGTGGAGGTGGACGCGAAGAAGGAACTGGTTTCTGCGGATGAGAAGGTGGCCAATGACGCAGCCGCAGCAGCCAAAGCCATAAAGGTACTTTATACTCTCTTTAATTGATAAGACGGGAATTAATGGTACATGTTTTTCAGAGCATTTACTTCTTAGTCATTGTATTGGATAATATTCGATTATTGCTATGGCATCAAAGTTTGCCAAGGCAGATGAACTCCCTCTAAGTATAAGGAAGAAAACGTAACAAGTGGGATTAGGGTAAGCGGCCTATGATCAGAAATGGAGGATTTCCTCTCCCTACTGTGGTTCAGGACGAGTGCGAGGGGGACCTGGCCGAGGCCATGCCCGCCCTGGAGGCAGCCCTGTCAGCCCTGAACACCCTGAAGCCCGCTGACATCACGGTGGTCAAGTCCATGCAGAACCCCCCCGGACTGGTCAAGCTGGTGATGGAGTCCATCTGCGTCATGAAGGGCATCAAAGCCGAGAGGAAGCCGGATCCCGGTGGCTCGGGTAGGACCTTCAGACGATCCTCAGCTGTTGATTAGACCCAGATAGCGCTGTTGATCCTTTGACCCTTTGTGTGAATCAGGCAAGATGGTTGAGGACTTCTGGGGTCCGTCGAAGAAGCTCCTGGGAGACATGAAGTTTTTGGACCACCTCAAAGCCTACGATAAAGACAACATTCCCGTTGCCTCCATCAAGAAGATCAGAGAGAAGTTCATCGACAACCCAGAGTTTCAGCCGTCCATTATCAAGAACGTGTCGTCCGCCTGCGAGGGTCTCTGCAGCTGGGTGAGGGCCATGGAGGTGTACGAGCGCGTGGCCAAGGTGGTGGCGCCCAAGAAGGCCCGGCTCAGAGCGGCGGAGGACGAGCTGGCCGTCCAGATGGCCACGCTGGCCGTGAAGAGGGCGGAGCTGAAGGAGGTGGAGGACCGTCTGCAGGGCCTCAACCACACCTTCGCTGAGATGAACGGCAAGAAGAAGGACCTGGAGGACAACATCCAGCTGTGCTCCCAGAAGCTGATCCGGGCAGAGAAGCTGATAGGGGGACTGGGAGGAGAGAAGCACCGCTGGACCGAGGCCGCCCGGCTGCTGGGAATCAGGTACTGGTTTTGCTGGGGCCGGATAGGCGAAAGGATTGGCTGAGGGTTTGATTAGCAGCCCAAAGACTCACAACCCACCTAAGCCAAATAAAGAATGTATAAATGATGGGTCTCTAAAATCCTTTGCTTACCAACACAGCAGTAACACCCTTGCATTGTTTAATGGCAATGAAAATGGCGATGCCGCTTGATTTCCTTTCCTTTAGAACATTAGGCAGTTTAGCATTATGGGCAATAAGTGGCGTCCTTCTCCAGATACACCAACCTGACGGGCGATGTCCTGCTGGCCTCCGGCAGTGTGGCGTACCTCGGGGCCTTCACGGTCGACTACCGTGTGGAGTGTCAGCAGAAGTGGCACGTCCTGTGCCAGGAGAAGAAGATCCCGTGCTCTGAGGATTTCACCCTCAGCAGCACCCTGGGCAACCAGGTGGCCATCAGGGCGTGGCAGATCGCCGGGCTCCCCGTGGACTCCTACTCCATAGATAACGGCATCATCGTGTCCACCTCCCGCCGGTGGCCCCTCATGATTGACCCCCAGGGCCAGGCGAACAAGTGGATCAGGAACATGGAGAAGGCCAACCAGCTGGCCGTCATCAAGCTCTCCGACGCTAACTTCATGAGGGTTCTGGAGAACTCTATCCAGTTCGGGACGCCGGTGCTCCTGGAGAACGTGGGGGAGGAGCTGGACGCGGTGCTGGAGCCGTTGTTGATGAAGCAGACCTTCAGACAGCAGGGCGTGGACTACATGAAGCTGGGGGAGAACATCGTGGAGTACTCAAAGAACTTCTTGTTCTACATGACCACTGGGCTGAGGAACCCTCACTACCTCCCCGAGGTGGCCGTCAAGGTCTGCCTGCTCAACTTCATGATCACCCCTCAGGGCTTGGAGGACCAGCTGTTGGGGATCGTGGCGGCCAGAGAGAAACCTGAGTTGGAGGAGAAGAAGAACCAGCTGATCCTGGAGAGCGCAGCCAACAACAAGCAGCTGAAGGCGATCGAGGACCAGATCCTGCAGGTGCTCTCCTCCTCAGAGGGGAACATCCTGGAGGACGAGAGCGCCATTGAGATCCTGTCCTCCTCGAAAGTCCTGTCGGAGGAGATCTCGGAGAAGCAGAAGATAGCCAGCTTCACTGAGACAGAGATCGACCGGACGCGCATGGGGTACCGTCCCGTAGCCGAGCACTCCTCCACTCTGTTCTTCTGCATCTCGGACCTGGCCAACATCGAGCCCATGTACCAGTACTCCCTGGCCTGGTTCATCAACCTCTACCTGCAGTCCATCTCCCAGAGCGCCCAGAGCCAGGACCTGGGTGAGAGGATCGCCCACATCGTCCGCCACTTCACACTCAGCATGTACAACAACGTGTGCCGCTCCCTCTTCGAGAAGGACAAGCTGCTCTTCTCCCTGCTCCTCACTGTGGGGCTCCTGCAGAGCAAGGGGCTCGTGGACCACGGGGTCTGGCACTTCCTCCTGACCGGGGGCGTCGCCCTGGACAACCCTCACCCCAACCCGGCCCCCGAGTGGCTCTCAGACAAATCCTGGTCCGAGATCGTCAGGGCAACCGAGCTGCCTAACCTGGGGGGGTTCTTTGAGCACGTCCGAGACCACCTCCCCCGCTGGAAGGCCGTGTATGACTCGGGGCGGCCCCAGGAAGAGGTGCTGCCTGACCACTGGGGGGCGCTGGAGGGCATGGACCGCCTGCTGGTGCTGCGCTGCTTCAGGCCGGACAAGCTGGTGCCGGCCGTGGAGCAGTTCATCGTTGACAACATGGGGCGGGCCTTCACAGAGCCGCCCACCTTCGACCTGGCCGGGAGCTACAGGGACTCAAACTGCTGCTCTCCTCTCATCTTCGTGCTGTCACCAGGATCGGATCCCACTGCAGGTGACTTGCATCACTATTTGCATTTTTCCTTATAATTGTGCGATAAAATGTATTTTTTTATTGATATTTGTATATCTGTTGTATTATTATTAAAACATAAGTACTGAAATCAAATCCATCCATTTCCTTCCCCTGAAACATCATTCTTATTTTGACCGGTTATGGTTGGGGTCATGCTTTGTCGATCTCACCGCTTTATACGATGCCTTCAGACTTAATTTACTCTGCATTCATATCTTCAGGTCTGCTGCAGTTTGCGGAGGATCTTGGGATGGGGGGTAGAAAGACACAGACCATCTCCCTGGGCCAGGGCCAGGGGCCGATCGCCGCCCGGATGATAGAGCGGGCCCTCACCGAGGGCGTCTGGGTGGTGTTGCAGAACTGTCACCTGGCCACCAGCTGGATGCATGCGCTGGAGAGGATCTGTGTGGAGAACATCACCCCCGAGAATACGCACCCCGACTTCAGGTAGGGGCCCCTAACCCTAACCCTGAGAATACGCACCCCGACTTCAGGTAGGGGCCCCTAACCCTAACCCTCAGAATACGCACCCCGACTTCAGGTAGGGGCCCCTAACCCTAACCCTGAGAATACGCACCCCGACTTCAGGTAGGGGCCCCTAACCCTAACCCTGAGAATACACACCCCGACTTCAGGTAGGGGCCCCTAACCCTAACCCTGAGAATACGCACCCCGACTTCAGGTCTGAGCAACACAACACACAGCAACACAACACAGTAACACAACACACAGCAACTCAACACACAGCAACACAAAGCAACTCAACACACAGCAACACAACACAGTAACACAACACACAGCAACACAACACACAACAACACAACACACAGCAACACAACACACAGTAACACACAGCAGCACACAGAAGCGGAGTCTATTGTGCAACATGTAATAGTCCTACTATTTGTTGTTTAGTCTTTTTATACTTTTATCCAAACCCAGCGGTTCGTATCCAGGTGTTAATGATGTCTGAAGGAAGACCCAGCCGTGAGGAGAGAAAGGAATGAATCAGATGATCTCTCCTCTCAGGTTGGGTTAGGGTTAGGGTTAGGGTTAGCTAACCCTAACCCTAACCCTGTCTAAAGGAAGACCCAGCCGTGAGGAGAGAAAGGAGGGGTTATGAATCCAAAATTAATAAGATGATCTCTCCTCTCAGGTTGTGGCTCACCAGTTATCCATCGGACAAGTTCCCGGTCAGCATCCTGCAGAACAGCGTGAAGATGACCAACGAACCCCCCAAGGGCCTCAGAGCCAACCTGCTGCGGTCCTATACCAGCCACCCCATCAGCGACCCTGACTTCTTCTGCGGCTCCCAGAAGCAGGAGGTCTGGCAGAAGATGCTCTTCAGTCTGAGCTTCTTCCACGCTCTGGTCCAGGAGAGGAGGAACTTTGGACCGCTGGGTGAGGTTAGGGTTAGGGTTAAATGAAAGCCATAGCGTAGACCAGGGGTCGGCAACCCTAGGCACGCGTGCCACCACTGGCACGGGGCAAAATAATCATTGGCACACTTAAAAAAAGCTGTACATGTCGTAAAGATATTGATGTGGATGGTTCCAACATTCTCATATTTTCTTTTTTTTTTACATTTCTCACAGTGCAAATATGTTTTTAAATGAGTTTCTGAAAATGGTGTTTTAAGATGGGACAGATGTAATTATAATTTGTAAGCCCATGTTGCAAATATGACAACCAAAAAAACCTTTAAAATGTTGATGCATGATTCTGGACTATATGGAAATAATACAATTCCAGGTCTTCTGGAAATGTTTTTGGTCGCTGTGTCATAATTTAGCTTAATTTTGATTATATTGTTGCTTAAGGCACACTCATTAACGAGAAAATGTCAAACTGGCACAGCATGTTGAAAAGGTTGCTGACCCCTGGCGTAGACGCTTTCATCAAAGGCGTCTGGCAGTACCTTGATCAAAGGCGTTCTTAGTCTAATGAGCACCAGTGGAAGTCAAACCCTCAACCTGGCGTTGTTAATGCCTTGCTCTGCCAGCTGAGCCAGCCAAGACCAAATGAACCAATGTAAGGTTTGTCTCTTACCGTGTGCACTGATGGTTGACGTGTTTTGGCCTCAGGATGGAACATCCCCTACGAGTTCAACGAGTCGGACCTGAGGATCAGCATGAGGCAGCTCAAGGTGTTCCTGGAGGAGTACGAGGAGGTGCCTCTGGAGGCCCTCACCTACATGACGGGTGAGAGTCTGTAGACGCTGCTCCTCAACTAACCAACCCATCTAACCAATCCAACCCTGGATCCTTATCCTGTGATTAATGGATCAATTACCTATGAGATATAGATGAAAGCGAATGAGTGTCCTGCACAAGTTAATAAATCGAAATGTGATATTATATTTGTTAGCTTTATCGGAAAAGCAACCAATAAAACCTAAAATATTATGACCCATCAAAGTTGCAATCAGTAAATCTGCTCTCGCTCAACCAATCAAGTCAATGAACAAACTAATCTTGTCAGCACATCATTAGACCTGCAAAATACAACAACCATGCCTGACTCTTATCACTTTAGTATCTTCCACTATATCCCCTCCCGCTATACAGTACAAACCGTTAGCCTACCGCTATACAGTACAAACCGTTAGCCTACCGCTATACAGTACAAACCGTTAGCCTACCGCTATACAGTACAAACCGTTAGCCTCCCGCTATACAGTACAAACCGTTAGCCTAGCGCTATACAGTACAAACCGTTAGCCTAGCGCTATACAGTACAAACCGTTAGCCTCCCGCTATACAGTACAAACCGTTAGCCTAGCGCTATACAGTACAAACCGTTAGCCTCCCGCTATACAGTACAAACCGTTAGCCTAGCGCTATACAGTACAAACCGTTAGCCTCCCGCTATACAGTACAAACCGTTAGCCTAGCGCTATACAGTACAAACCGTTAGTGTAACCGTATATTGTACAAACCGTCAGCGTAACACTCGTCCCTGCGCCCTGCCTCTTCCCGTCTCAGGGGAGTGTAACTACGGAGGCAGAGTGACGGATGACAAGGACCGGGGCCTGCTGCTGTCCCTGCTCTCCATCTTCTACAGCTGGGATGTGGTCAGACAGCCAGACCACCGGCTGTGTGAGGGGGAGCTGTACTATGTCCCGCCCCACGGCCCGCACCAGGTACTGTCTGGTGACGCCATAGGCTGCTCTGACATCATTCCCGGCATGGACAGACACGGCTGAGATACACGATCGAGATATTCTTTATTTTACACACATTGTTTTTTCTTCCAGACTTATGTCGACTACATTCGCAATCTGCCGATTAGCGCAGACCCGTGTGTGTTCGGACTTCATAGCAACGCTGACATCACAAAGGACAACCAAGAGACCAATCAGCTGCTGGATGGAGTGCTGCTGACTCTGCCCAGACAGTCTGGGGGCGGGGCCAAGTCCCCCCAGGTGAGCAGGCTCACGTAGAGGACCACAGACTTCACTAAGCCTTTCGACTCGCACTGCCACCTCACCTCTGATGTCTCTGATTCTCCAGGAGCTGGTGGACGATCTGGCGGAGGACATCCTGTCCAAACTGCCGGCGGACTTCGACATGCAGATGGTAGTGGAGAAGTACCCGGTGCGGTACGAGGAGTCGATGAACACGGTGCTGAGGCAGGAGCTCATCCGCTTCAACAGGTCCGTTCACCAGGATTAACACATTTGCTCTTTTGGCGCCTTGGTCAGAGATGCCTCCACGTACAAATGTGCTGATTGGGGATCAAACCCAGAACCTTTTTGGGATGGCAGGGACCATGTACAGAACAGGTTCTATACCAGAGTTAGCTGAATAGCTCATTTGCATCTGTGGTCCATAACTTAGGTTTCTATTCCATACGCTCATCGTTTAAAGACCGTTGTGACTCATCTGATGGTTCCAGGCTGACTCAGGTGGTGCGTCTGAGTCTGATCAACACCTGCAAGGCTCTGAAGGGGCAGGTGGTGATGTCTGCGGAGCTGGAGGGGGTCTTCAACAGCATGCTGGTGGGCAAGGTACCCGCCTCGTGGGCCACCAAGTCCTACCCGTCCCTCAAGCCCCTGGGCAGCTATGTGGCTGACCTGCTGGCCAGGCTGGCCTTCCTACAGGTCAGGGGTTTCAAAGAGAGGCAGGCCTACGGGCCTGATCCTCGTCTGTATAGGAAGAGTTCATCTTACGCCTTTTGGCATGTGACGGCGGAGGTCTTAATCTTAGTCTGTACGTTTGGGTTTGGCAGGGTTGGATAGCCAGTGGCCCCCCTTCAGTCTTCTGGCTCTCTGGCTTCTACTTCACCCAATCCTTCCTCACCGGAGTGGCGCAGAACTACGCCAGGAAGAACGCCATCCCCATAGACTTTGTCGGCTTTGAATTTGAGGCAAGTGGCGAAAAACCACAACCCTCGACCCTTTCACACGTAAACCCAGCAATCATTCTCAAAGAAGGGATGTTCAACAAGCTTAATGTTTCCAGGTGACCCGAGACGAGACCCACATAGACCAGAAGCCGGACGACGGGGCCTACGTACGCGGGCTCTACATGGAGGGGGCTCGCTGGGACCGGCACCTGATGGTGATTGGAGAGTCCCTCCCGAAGTACCTGTTCGACCCTCTGCCCGTCATCTGGCTCCGGCCCGGGGAGATGTCCGGGTTCAAGCATGAGAACGTCTATGTGTGTCCCGTGTACAAGACCAGCGCACGGCGCGGGACCCTGTCCACCACCGGCCACTCCACCAACTACGTGCTGCCCATCGAGCTGCCGTCGGACCGGGCCCAGAACCATTGGGTGAACCGGGGGGTGGCCTGCCTCTGCCAGCTGGACGACTGAGCAAAACCATCGCTGATTGGACGGAAGAGTTCTCAAAGCCATTGGACAGAGGAAATGTATCCATGTTTACAATATCGATGAAGTAGTCGATTTCTACATATACGGGAAAAGAAAATGTTTTTAACGAAAATGACCTTAAGTACAAGTCTTAGCTCCTTGTACTTCATTTGTAATTCTTTATTTTACTACACTACATTCCAAAGCAAACATGTATTTTCTCTGTACAAATTAAAGTTAGGATATAAAAGTTATTCTTTATAGTTTAGTGTGGCTGATAAGAGGCTCAGGGTCATTGGGCCAAACACCACTGGACCATGCTACTGGGAGGTCAGGGTGATTAGTGAGGCTAACCTAACCCTACTGGGAGGTCAGGGTGGTTAGTGAGGCTAACCTAACCCTACTGGGAGGTCAAGGTGATTAGTGAGGCTAACCTAACCCTACTGGGAGGTCAGGGTGATTAGTGAGAATAACCTAACCCTACTGGGAGGTCAGGGTGATTAGTGAGGCTAACCTAACCCTACTGGGAGGTCAGGGTGATTAGTGAGGCTAACCTAACCCTACTGGGAGGTCAGGGTGATTAGTGAGGCTAACCTAACCCTAACCCTACAGGGAGGTCAGGGTGATTAGTGAGAATAACCTAACCCTACTGGGAGGTCAGGGTGGTTAGTGAGGCTAACCTAACCCTACTGGGAGGTCAGGGTGATTAGTGAGGCTAACCTAACCGTACTGGGAGGTCAGGGTGATTAGTGAGGCTAACCTAACCCTACTGGGAGGTCAGGGTGATTAGTGAGGCTAACCTAACCGTACTGGGAGGTCAGGGTGATGAATCGCTGTCATCTTTTAGACTATTTTAATGAATGGAATGTTTAATGGACAGCTTCTAGGGTCTCGTGGGCCAAAGATTGGAAACTGGTCAAATGCACCAAACTATTTTAGGAGCTCTGCTAGGTTTTTAGTTAAGTATTGCACATTTAGCATTTTCTTATCTCTTTATTATGAACAAATAAATAAATGGCCAAATACAATGTGATGCTTTTCACATTACAATATAGACAGCTTTACTATAAATAAGGTGATAAGATATATATACACACACGATAAACAATATCACAGAACACAAATGAAAACATTTTGCAGTTCAATTGAATGTAGCCAGTGCTTTAACCGTAACACTTAAGTAACCTTTGCTCTCTGCAGCAGAGCTTATATTTTATTTTTAAATGGCTGGAAAAGTGGTCATTCCCCTGACCCATGTCATGTGACCTCTAACACGACCTCGGGCGGGCTACGGTGAGCGTCAGGTGTCGTCCTGTGACTGCAGGTAGACGGGCTTGGCCTGTCTCCGCAGGCGTTGCTGTCCGAGCAGCCTCCTGCCTTTCTGTGTGGCCAGGCCCATCGGCGGGAGGTATGACTGCAATTAGAATGGATTTAAAAAGGGTACATTGTCAGCTGACAGAAATGTGATCTTTGTGAATACAGAACATGTTTGTACTTACTGCTCTTGGAAATGGATTCCTGTAGTGTAGACCTGTCAAAAGAAGGACATTTTTATGTAACATGACATATTGAAACATAAAAGTACTTGGACTAGTAACCAAAACCTTAGATTTCGTACCTATTTCTATCCTTGCTTCACACTCGTCTATGCACCTCTGGACGGATTCTTGATCTGTTAACTTAAGAAAAAAAAAAGGATAATGTCACCAAGATTTCCCATAAGGGGATAACAAGTGGCAAGGCATTTTCACCATCACAAAAACACTAATTTGAATACCTTTTGGTTTTGTCTGAATAAGCTGCGGGCTTCCAGGACAATGTAATTTCTCTCAGCCTCTGTGTCTTGTTTAACATCTGACTGGGCATGCCAGTTTCGGGCAATTCGAAATAACCTTGAATAAAGAGACAGCACCTTGTTCCTAGTAGCAGCAGTCATTGGAACAAGTATAGATCCTTGAATACAACCTGCAATTGACATAACAGGAATTACAGTCCTGAATTGTTGACCAAACATCAAACTAACTAGCATTAGTCTCGTTCAAGCCGGTACAAAGCTTACATCGACGGTTTTACATTACCCACCTTTAAGCTTGAGGTCATATTACGGATAGCATATCAGAATATTTATTTAGATCCTGCTCGTGTTTATAATTTGAACACCAGTTTGGAAAGAGTTCGGGTTCCAGCTCTTCATCTACCTGTTAAGTTTGAAGGACCATGAATGTGTTGGAACAACAACTTTACAGGACGGGTTTGTCGCCTGATAATGACGTGTCCCTGCTGAGCGCATCACAGTATGATATAACTTTTTGTTTTACATGTGAACGTCTTCAAGACATAGTTCGATGGAGATCAATAAAACGTAATGTCATTTTCCATGCAGGCAATGGGACGCTATTGCAGCAGGAAATGTTAAAAAATGGATGATAGAAAAAGAACTGCGGTCAAGCCAGCCGACACCTCGAGAACAACGGTGAAGCCAGCCGACCCAGTTTTTTGCTGTACGTGTATATACTAGCCATTACGGTAATATCGTCTCAGAACTGGTTTAAAAAAAAAACATTCGTCGGGTACATACCAAAAGAAAGTCAATGAAAGCATACCGGCTTTGTGATGTGTACTTCCAAAAAAAAAGCCAAACTTATAGACAAATGTAAGCTTTGGCAAATGTTTTTTATTGGAATTTTGAACAATGCCCTGTTTTCCGCACACCAATTTCACTTCAGGGTAATATGGCGTGTTCATATCGCTGGGAATTATGGGGAAAACATTTTGGCGACGTCGGAAAGTTCTCGTGAACTACACCTCATGATGCTCTGATGATTCTACTTCATTTCGGCAACTTGGGCCAGATTGTGTGCCGCCTTCAATCTATAGGTCCATGCCTTCAATCCTCTCCGAGTACCGGGAGGTTCGGACCCTAAGCTCAGAGGGAAGTGCTTTAAACACTCTGTTGGGTCGGAGTTTTCACTCTGAGTTTCGTGCGGAAGTAAAGCAATCCAAGTCCTCCAAGAACCCGTCACAACAATGGCTGCCCATTTCATTGATAGACTAAACTGAACCTGCAGCAAGCACTAAGAGGCGAACTTAACACCCATTCTAACATTTGCATTACGATACATTATAGCTTACAATTATAAACATAAACTGATAAATTCTCGCTCATGTTCAACCATTTTAAGCAGTTCTAATAACTGATTCAGCAAAGAGGTCCCTGCGGGCATCGATACTTGCTGTTATGTAGTCTAGTCTCACGAACAATCTGTATTTCTGGTTTTTACGTCATAGCCTACGAACTTCTGAGGGGCGTTTCCTGATACTTATGGTGTGATCCAGATGCGTCGGACACCAGCCTTCCGAGTTGCAAATGGGAAAATCTCCCAGCTTTCTTGCGACATGTCATGGAGACACGCCCCCTTTTGGTCGGGCCTCCTCGGAATTTTGCGAGTATACCGAGTTCAGTGATGACGCTCTCAACAAAAATGGCTGCGCCCTTAAAGAGATTTATTTTCTTTGTATTTGTACTACGTTGGTCATTTTAATGTCGATTTTAAATGCTCTTACACACTTGATTACATTGCTACTTTATTCCGGTCACCATTTTATGCATTGCTACCTGTTATCAGAGACTACTTCCACATCAGGGTCATAGTACACGACCGCTTCGTGTGACGCCGTCCATTTCAAGACATTATGATGTGTAGTTTCAACTAAAAAGCAGAACAAAAATTTAATTATGAGACTTATGAAACATGATTTGGGATTACATTTAAAAGGAAGCACCCTGTTATCTGAGACTAATTCCACATCAGAGTTATAGTACTCCAATGAAGCCCACAAAACTGAAATTGCTTTAAAAGTCATGCATAACAGAAGTAGTTATAATTTGATTTCACAACTAGAATTTTTAGTAAAACATAGAAATGTTGTTCATCAGAAATCTTTACATTGGATTTTTTTTTTTTTTTTTTGAAACTTAATGTCTTAAAACTTACTCGGTCACACTCTGGGGTTGTGTCCCCTGAGGTGGAATTAGTCTCTGATAACAGGGCGTTTAATTTAAAATTGAATCCAAAATCAAAAGTGATATGTCTCATATTTGAGTTTTTGGAGCACTTTTAATATGAAACTACACATTAGAATGTCGTGAAACTTACTGGGTCACACTATGGGGTCGTGTAAACCCTGCAGTGAAATTAGTGTGTGGAAAACCGGGCATTGTTCAAAATTCCCCCAAAAAATATTGCCTAAGATTACATTTGTCAATTAGGCTTTTATTTGGAAGTACACGTCACAAAGTCTGTACATTTCCTTTGATAGTATTTGCTTTGACTGTCTTTTGACTGTTTGACTGTCTTTTGGTATCTACCGACGAATGTTTTTTTTAAACCAGTTCTGAGACGCTATTACCGTAATGGCTAGTATATACACGTACAGCAAAAAACGGGGTCGGCTGGCTTTACTGTCGTTCTCGAAGTGTCGGCTGGCTTGACCGCAGTAAAAAAAAAAAAGGCTATAGTTAAATTGTAATAATTAATATTTGGGAACAACCAACCCCTAACATCGCGCCCTGTCGATTATCCCCAACATTTGGTCAGTGTGTGTCAGGGTTAGTTAGTTGGGGTAAGTTAGTGTGAATAAACAGACCCTGGTCGTCCATGTGATGAGGAGGAGGAAGTGATGCACATTAATGTTCACTGAGAGGAAACTGAAGCTCTTCTGCTCTGAACTAGATCTCCCGTTTCGAACTTTGTCCAGAAAAAGATCTGAACCCAAAAGGATCAACAGTCACCAAAGAACGATTGATCAACCGTCACCAAAGAACGAAGGCGTTCCCCAAAGTGGAGCAAAGTGTTTATTGTGATGAAGTCGGTAGCCGGGCGCTAGCTGCAAGCTAGCTGACCAGTACGAGCTGGTTCCAGCGGACTGGTTCCACTGGTCGGTCGGCCTGTAAACCACTGGGTTGGATCGCGGTTCTGTGATGCGACTGTAAACCAGCATCTCGTCGTCCAGGTGAGTGGTGTCTCCGTGGTGTTTCTTTACTTACTCAAAGAAGCTAACTAGCCGAGCTAGCTATGGCGACGCCACAGGGCCAGTCCCTTTCTATAGCTTCTGTGTAGCTTCTTTATAGATTCTATATAGCTTCTTTATATATGATATATGGCGTCTTTATATATTATATATAGCTCTCTGTATAGCTTATATTAGCTATCAATATATCTGTAAAGCTATCTATATAGCTATATATATATATATATATATATATATATATATATATATATATATATATATATATATATAGCTCGGTACCTATTTAGATGGTTATTTATCTATATAACTATATAGTTATATAACTAGCTATATAGAGAGCTGTCTATAAAGCTAACTATATAGACAGCTGTCTATATAGGTAGCTCTAGAGAGCTGTCTATATAGGTAGCTCTATAGAGCTCTCTGTATAGGTAGCTCTATAGAGAGCTCTCTATATAGCTAGCTCTATAGAGAGCTGTCTATATAGGTAGCTCTATAGAGAGCTGTCTATATAGGTAGCTATAGAGAGCTGTCTATATAGGTAGCTCTATAGACAGCTCTATATAGGTAGCTCTATAGAGAGCTGTCTATATAGGTAGCTCTAGAGAGCTGTCTATATAGGTAGCTCTAGAGAGCTGTCTATATAGGTAGCTCTAGAGAGCTGTCTATATAGGTAGCTCTATAGAGAGCTGTCTATATAGGTAGCTCTATAGAGAGCTGTCTATATAGGTAGCTCTATAGACAGCTCTCTATATAGGTAGCTCTATAGAGAGCTGTCTATATAGGTAGCTCTATAGAGAGCTGTCTATATAGGTAGCTCTATAGACAGCTCTCTATATAGGTAGCTCTATAGAGAGCTGTCTATATAGGTAGCTCTATAGAGAGCTATATTGAATCACATCTGTTGAAACGTCATTTAAAATCATGGATGATCCAGGGACCTTCTTAGGACATTTGTGTTCATCAATTCGAGTTTTTTTGTGTTTATTCCTTGCAAAGCTAGCTGACTCCATCCTTGTTGTTGATCCCTGACTGTTAAAGTCCTATTTCTACGGGCCTTACATGTTCGACATCAGCTTCATTCCATCGAGGACCACTTTGGAAATAAGTGGTTTAAGTAATGCCTTTAAGTGCTATCCTCTGGGATTGTTGTATATTTGATACTCCTTGGAGATGTTTGTATTTTTAAATTTCTATGCAATGTTTGTTTTCGTTAACAGTATTGTATCTCTAGTGGGAGATGGATGCATAATTTAACTTTTGTATGTTACACAGAGGTGTCCAAACAGTTTTGATCCAGCAGTCAAGGGTAATGTGTCTGAACATTTTATGACGGGGAGGGTTCACAGTTATTAAAGTACTTGTCTCTTTATAGTTATTAAAATTGATATTGGATAAAAATAACTCAAAACCGACGGTTTTTGATGCATTTTGAAGGGAGAAAGGCAACCGGTTTGGTTGGTTTACTTTGTTGTTATACATGGATTATACGGTTCATAATGTTTACGTTCTTAGTACAGAATACACCTCCATGATAACCCCTGTAAACACTTTCTAAGGTGTGCGTAAACTGTGATTTGAAAAGCCTAAACCACTTGTGGATCTCAAATTGCAGTTAGTTGAAAGAAATCGGTGTGCAGATTTGGGAGAGAGCTGCTATCATGTTGTGCCTATGATGGTAAGATAATGTGCAACTTTCAGCAGATGTCAAGGTCACCACAATGGATCAGGATAAGATGACCCATCCCTTCAGAGTGGCCTGCCTTGTCTGAGGACTGTGAGTCACAAGCCACATGATCATCTTCCCTAAAATATTCAATCATATGTAAATTATATATTGGATATTAATAAAAATATGGTATTATTAGCTAATTATCCTATTTGCTTACATAGGTAGCCCAGAGCAGAGGAAAAATGTGTTGTAAATCCTATCTGGGGACCTAGTCACACTACCCTTTTTAGATGTATTCTCTTGGTCGACAATGGTTATGTTAACAATATAAAGTTGTGTATTAAGAGGTCCTACAGACATCTTGACTTTATTAGTTTATTTACACTAGGCTTGCTGACCCTCGACTGAATCAAGAAGGCTGGCCCCACTTCTCCCATCACCAGTATTAAAGCTGCCCTCTTGCTGCCCTCCAGGGATCACCCCCCCGCTCTGCCCGAGGGCCACAGGGCTATGTGGAGACATCTCGCCTGGCCAGAGCAGAGGCGTCCAGGGGTTGCAGACGGCGCCTGACGCAGAGTGGGAGACATGGGCCAGTGTGTCACCAAGTGCAAGAACCCAACCTCCTCCCTGGGCAGCAAGAGCGGAGACAAGGAGAGCGGCTCCAAGGCTCACCACAAGAAGAGCAGCAGCACCTGCAGCGGTGGGCACAAGGAGGAGTCCAGCGCCTTGTGCAGGAAAGGCTCCGGCGAGCTGTCCAATGGCACAAAGGCCCCGGACGTGTCCCTGGAGACGGCCGTGGTCCCGTCGGTGACCCGGGACCCTCATCGGGAGGAGCCGGCGGCGGACAGAGACGGCCTCTCGCTGGCGCGCATTGAGCAGCTCTTCTGCTGCTACAAGGACCAGCAGGACGACGCCATCCTAGAGGAGGGTATGGAGCGCTTCTGCAACGACCTGCACGTGGACCCCGCCGAGTTCCGCGTCCTCGTCATCGCCTGGAAGTTCCAGGCGGCCACCATGTGCAAGTTTACAAGGTGAGGTTTGGTGTAAGCGAGTCAGACACTGTGGTGGAGTCACTCTGTGACTCCTCTGCGCTGGCTGTGCTGTGGTCCGAGTCGCCAGAATGGCCCAGAGGGGGCGGGGCTTCTGTTACTGATATTGATCTCGGAGGGTAAATGCTGCACTGGTTGATGAATCACCTCTGGCCAAATGATGCAACGGCCTCCATGGCGAAGGAGGGAAGTCCTCCACATTCAGCCACTCTTTCCAACTAGGCGGCCCATAGGACATGGATCTGTAGGCTCTGAAACAGCAGTGAGCCTCGCTGAATAGAGCTGTCTGTTGGCTTGCTCCCGTGTCCCCTCCTCCCTCTCCCTCCCTCTCGGCTGGGATCTTTAACTCAGCACTTTTCCATCCAGCAATTGGAAACAACAGCCGTCCCCCCAGTCAGAAAAATGTTTCATTGTTGTTTGATGCTTGCTTACTCAAGCTGTTTGCACCTGACAAGCCTGCAGTGTTGTCGTGGTTCAGCTGACAAAATTGCCAGGAGAATAGGAAATGCCAAAAATCTGTGAAGAGTTTCAATCTGACTTGAGAGGTTATGACATAATAATCCCAGATCAGTCACTAAGGTTTCACTTCTCCACTTGGACACGATGATGTACTCCAATTCTGAATCGTACCAAGGCCCATTTCAAGGCCCACGATGGGGTTGAGTGGGGATCAAGGTCACCAACTCCATAGTACTGACTCAGCACATGGTGTTGAGGGAGTAGGAAGGTCACCCAACATCCACTCAGAGGGAACCCTGACCAACGGCTTTGAAGAGCTGGAGAAGGCCCAGTAATGTTGCTATGGTTTATTTGTGTATAGTTTTATGGACAGTCCCCTTTGATTAACTGTCCAGTAAAAGGCTAATTTCCAGCTTTAGTCCCCGGCCAGTTGTCAATAGGCAACCTAAAATACATTAGAATAAAATACATTACATTTCTAATTACAGCAGGCCAAAGCAAAAGGGGAAAAGGACCAACAAACATATTGCACACAGTTGGAGCAAGAACAAACAAACACAGATGATGGGACAGACATCAAGGCAGTTCAAGCAAAAGAAACAATACACCGGAGACGAGGGAAAAGAGGCCACAGAGGTCACATTGAAAGCACATACAAGACGCCACGCGTGCAGGTAGCAGAGATGGAGCGGCGGCAACAATGACTGTCAAATCAAGCAGATACGTCACCTCTGACCAGGGCTCCAGAGTCACTTTATTCACTAGGAGCACTTTGGCACCTGACTGAAAACTTTAGGGGCGCACACCGTTAATCAACATGCCATCCAAATATTCACATTTCTACAAATTTTCACTGTATTACTAATACATATATTGATAATAGATGCAGAAACAATGTGCTGTTTCAAATTCAGTGTCACATTTTATTGTGATTCTCATCTATACCAACGGTTTCCATGTGTGCGCACATGCGTTCGACGAGCACGGAAGCGACAGTTTCACGGGAGTGCGCCCGCTTGTCGCGCCGCTCGACAGGACTCTGCGCCTCCTCTCTGCCCGCTGGCCTCTCCGTTGAGAACGCAGCAGGCGCGACAAACGGCTCCCGTGTGAAAAGCCCTTTATGGCACCTGAAGCAGAGCCCTGCACGGGTTCAGTTACCCGCACAATTTGGATGAAACGGGTGAAAAATGATGTACTATGTCGGACAAGGGTGCGGGTCGGGTCGGACACCTGAACAGCGCAGGTCGGTCGCGGGTTTTGCGAATGTGAGCGAGACCTCTCCGGTGCTGGATATGTTATTCAGGAGCGGTGGAGCCAACTAAAACAGTGGAACGGTGGATTATGTGCTTTTTTGCACAGCGATCTAAAGCACCACACCAAACACCAGATAGTTTAATTCACCGACGTTCCATCTAATGTGTCTAATTTTCCTTTGGGTGGGGGTCGGGCGTCGATATCAATTTATAGCGGGTCTGGTCAGGTGCGGAATGTAATTCGCGCTACTATCGAAACACGGGTCGGATGCGGTTTTAAGTATTGCGGGTATGGGTTTGCAAAATAAGACCCGGGCAGGACTCTGACTGGCACTGGCACACTAGCCGCAGGTCGGAAGAAGGAGTCATTCATTATTCAAACGTCATTGCTCATTATTCAAACGCACGTTGCAGGTTGTTAAATCTTTCTCCTTCTCACAGATGTTTACGCGCGCTCGATAATCCCTAGGACCCTTCCCCTCCACACATCAGCCACTAACAGTGGCCATTCCTTATCCTTCTCACACTCAGTGGCCAGCTACAGATTCCGGATTCATTGACGCGCCCCTTCCATTTGGTACAAATAAAAAAATAACAAAGGGGAAATTTACTGGTCGCACATGCGCGACCAAATGTAAAATTCTGTTAAAATAACCTTCAGTTTTCTTGTAAAGAGTTGCTAATGGCTTCAATGAAAAACTGTTAATTTGTCCACAGCTTGTTAGATGTGACATAATCATGGCATTCATGTATGTTTGGCAGCATTAAAAGTTAGTGCATTTCTAATATATTAAAAGCGATATTTATTAAAATTGGCTAGGCTAAACTTGACCCTGTTGCACACTTTCTTAATGTGTGCTTTAAAAGAAAGATGAGAATCATTAATAATGCCCAGATGCTTAAATTGTGGCACAATACAATGTGTTATGACCTGTTATCACACAATGTTGAATTTTCTTTTGGTGAAAAACATTCCTACAGTTTTATTCACATTGAGTTGGAGGCATGAACGGTTTAGCCAATTGGTGATCTGATCTATAGCTTTGGTGAGTTTGGCAGCAGCAAGATGTTTTGTCTTGGCATGCACATATACTACACTGTCGTCTGCATACAATGTTTTGATATCAAGGCAAACCAACACCAGATCATTAATATACAGACTAATCAAAAGTGAGCCAAGTCGATCCCTGTGGTACCCTAGTGCATAAGTTAAGAGCTGATTAATGTTGATTGTTCACAAAACATGTTGACTTCTACCAGTCAAATATGACTCAATCCATTTGAGTGTTAAGGGTGAGAGGTTAAAGGCAGACGGTTTAGCAATAAGGACCTGATGGTTGACTGTGTCGAAAGCTTTACGAAGGTCTAAAAACACAGCCCCAACAACACCTCCCTTGTCGACCATTGCTCGGACCTCCTCTAAGAAGAAACAGTTTGATGTTTCCGCAGAGTGGTGGGCCCTGAAGCTGCTCTATTTAGGGTTCTGTACATGATGTATGTCTTCTTTTGTTAACTTGTTCAAAAATATCCTTGCTTGCTTTGCTAACTAATGTGTCAACGAGTGATGGCTGTCATTCATTGATTCATTTGAAGCTGCGTCTGATGTAGTTTTAAATGGTTTCAATTAGGGGTGCAACGGTACACAAAAGTCACGGTTCGGTACGTACCTCGGTTTTGAAGTCACGGTAAGGTACAGGACGGTACGGTTCATAGTCAAGGAGAAAACTTTTAAAAACTGCTTGTTTGTCAACCACAGAGACTGGCCGTAGATCAGCAGCAATGAAAACACCAATAAACTTGGTTATGGCATTTGCATTTGGGACAACTGCCCATCACCTGAGGCTTCACCTCAACAAGACTGAGCTCCTCGTAATACCAGGGAAAGATTGCCCACACATGGATTTACTCGTCACTGTTGAGAACATCACTGTATCTCCTTCTCCAACTCCCAAAAACCTTGGTGTAGTGTTGGACAATCAGTTATGCTGCACCGCAAACATCACTGCGGTGGCCCGATCCTGCTGATTTGCACTTTACAACATTCGCAGGATCCGGCCCTTCCTCACAAGGGAAGCAGCTCAGCTTCTAGTCCAATCACTGGTCATCTCCCGCCTAGACTACTGCAACTCGCTCCTGGCTGGACTCCCTGCCTCTGCGATTAAACCCTTGCAGCGCATCCAGAATGTGGCAGCGCGCCTCGTGTCCAACCTACCAAAGTTTTCACATGTAACCCCCCTCTTCCGAGACCTCCACTGGCTCCCTGTAATAGCTCGCATCAGATTCAAGATGATGGTACTGGCATACAAGGCAGTCGATGGAACTGCCCCTGCCTACCTCCAAGCATTAGTAAAGCCACACACCCCAGCTTGATCCCTCCGCTCAACTACCTCAGCTGGACGTCTGGTACCGCCATCGCTAAGAGCAAGCAAAGGTCGATCAGCGAAGTCACAACTTTTCTCTGTTTTGGGACCTCAGTGGTGGAACGAGCTCCCTACCGATGTCAGGATCGCAGAGTCGCTCACCAGCTTCCGCAAAAGACTCAAAACTCACCTGTTCAGAGTTCACCTCGACTCTGCATAGAAACCAATGCACAGCCCACATTGAATGTTGTACGTCCTGGCACTTGTACATTGCACTTATTCAAGGTACTTAATTGTGTAGCATCTACAGTAGCTGCTTTCATTGCTTTACACGGGGAATTGGTTAGCCTAGCGATTGTAATACTTGCACTTGGTTCTATGAACGTCTTTACTGTACCGACAGCGATATATTGTTTCACTTCTTATGACAAATGTACTTATTGTAACAAATGCACTTATTGTAAGTCGCTTTGGATTAAAGCGTCTGCTAAATGCCCTAAATGTAAATGCATTTCTGAATTCCCAGACAGGGGTTGTTGAAATAGTGTCGTGAGCTGGGTTTGCACAGCTCGTCTTTTTTTTCATAGCAACAGTGATAGTAACACCTGGATGGTGCCTTTTCAAATGCGTGTGCATGTTAAAGTGCTGTACGTAGACACGGAGACCCCTCTTTGTAGCCGGAGAGCCTGTCGGAGACCCTCTCCGTAGCTCACGTGCGCATCCAATATTTTTTAGTTAACTATCTGTCGACGCCATGGACCTATTGGTCGACGCAACGGAGACGGCAAGGGCTGTGATTGGTCCTCTAACAGAATCATTTCCGGTTACACTTCTCCAGTTTGACTTTTCACCTTAATTACTTTGTACATTGTTTACTTTGCAACTGAAGGACCAGTAAAACACCAAATAAGATTTGAAAAGCTTTGGAAGTTTATTTACAACACTGCTTACATGGTTTGTAGTCAACATATGAGATCGATCGGCCAGCGAATTGCATTGCGTATCCGCCATCCCGACGGAGAGCTGCTGAGGGGTCTCCGTGGTTACGGAGTCGGATTACGGAGTCGGAGTAGTATGCTTTGGCTAAACGGTCCGGGGGGAACTCCAACTTCAAGTTTTAAATTCCGCATTGCAAAACAAGCCTTTACATTCGCCATATTAACGCTATGTACGCCACATTTACGCACCGTGGTCCACCTCTGTAACCACACCGGAGTGCCTGTACCATGGCGGCTCGGTACAAATACGTGTATCGTTAGTAGAGATAGACGATATGGTTTTTTCAGGGCCGACACCGATTATTAGTAGTCAAGGGGGCCGATAACCGATATTTGGAGCCGATATTAATTTACAGAAAAAGGGAAAAGATTGGCGTCAAAGTTTTGAATAATACAAACTCCAACACTTAACTTCATTTAAATGCCTTTAAGCATATGTTTAATAAACACAACAGCTTATCAGATTTGCAACATAACACAATTCAAACAAATAAATGGCTCACTAAAATTTTCCTGAAATGTTAATGTTTTACTTATCTTTCTTTTAAGTTCAAACAAAAACAAAAAGTGCAGGGTGTTCTAATGAAGTTAACTGAACATTTAAATAAATAAATAGTTCCCTAGTTAAACAGCCATTATTGCCCGACAGTTTTCTCTCAGACTGACGGTGCTTTGCTGTCAGTTTCTGCAGCTTCTCATGTGGCTTACACACACACACACACACACACACACACACACACACACACACACACACACACACACACACACACACACACACACACACACACACACACACACACACACTAATCTCTAGCCATCCCCTCATCGTGAGGGGATGGCTTCCCCCATCGTGCTTCCCTGCAATAAAACTAACTGAACTTTTCTCTCTTTCTTTTCTCTCACTCACTCACTCACTCACTCACTCACTCACTCACTCACTCACTCACTCACACACACACACTTCTTACTTTTATCACTGACTATTTTCCTATCAATATTAACAGCAACCTTGTTTCAAGTGATTAAACCGTTAAAAAACACTAAATAGCCTACAGCATGACCCTTGACCTCTGGTCCATTCACCACAGACCCTGACCCTTGACCTCTGGTCCGGTCACCACAGACCCTAACCCTGACCCTTGACCCTGACCCGCTCAGCATCTCTCTGACGTCTGCCTTGTCCCCTCCGGCCTCCAGGAAGGAGTTTGTGGACGGCTGCAAGGCCATCCAGGCGGACAGCCTGGAGGGCATCTGCTCCCGCTTCCCCTGCATGCTGCTGGAGGCGCGGGGGGAGGAGAGCTTCAAGGACCTGTACCGCTTCACCTTCCAGTTCGGCCTGGACGCAGAGGAAGGCCAGCGCTCGCTGCAGCGCGACATCGCCATCGCCCTGTGGCGGCTGGTGTTCACGCAGGACACGCCCAGCATCCTGGAGCGCTGGCTAGACTTCCTGGCGGAGAACCCTTCGGGCGTGCGGGGCATCTCGCGGGACACGTGGAACATGTTCCTCAACTTCACGCAGGCCATCGGGTCCGACCTGAGCAACTACAGCGAGGACGAAGCCTGGCCCAGCCTCTTCGACACCTTCGTAGAGTGGGAGACGGACAGCCGCCACAGGGAGGGGGAGCAGGCCGGCTGGGGGAGAGCTGAGACCAAGAGCTCGACGGAGGGGGGCCGCGGCTCCCAGACCTGGGGAGGGCACTGAGGGGGATCTGTCAATCATTGAATATTAGTATTACACTTATGGCTATTCATTTCTCTCTGCGGGATTCCCGTTGTAACCTTATTTGTTTTGGGTTATTGAAAGGGCTTTATGAACGGTTATATTTTGAGCAATTCTATTAAGTTATTTGACCTTTTTTTGATTTAATTTTCTTTCCATGTGTTTTTAGTAATTGGGTCCTGAGGTGCATTTTAATCTTAACTAACTCATCGATTACAATAATAATAAACACAGATATGAGCAACGCAGGAAACAAAACATGCAGAAGGCAAGCCTTTCATTAACAGCTGGGCTCTTTGAACTGATGACTGGTTATTAAGGGCCAAGCAAGGGGGTCAAGAAGAGACAGTGGACGCTCTCCGCTGTTACAATATGCTTTCACATCAAGACTTTATCCTCCAGGGTTCAGGGTCAGTTAAAGGAGCTCACCAACCTTATTGTAACATTGACAGAAGGCACTTGGTAGTACCTAGTGCTACGTAGTACCTAGTGCTACCTAGTAGGTAGTACCTAGTGCTACCTAGTAGGTAGCGGTCTGCTTGCACTACCAAGGCATAAACTAATGTTCCACATTTCATCATGAGAACATTCTTTTTAGGATGATGTCAGTTACACGTTTTAGTCATTGATTAAGGATTTTGCCCTAGGGAATTTATTTTAAAACGCCCCAACCTCGTCCCCCAATCTGTATCAGTGAATGCTGCGGACGTTTAGTGCTGAGAAAGGCAGTGTCTCAGCCGTGACTAAAGCCATGTACCGGTTCCACCTCTGAAACACACCTTTTGATGCTCACTGACTGCCAGGTCGCGGAAAAGGTGTACTATTATTAAAACGTGCAGGAATTCTGGCTTTATTCTCATGAGCTGCCTTATTTTATTTCTTGGAACATCAGAACAATTCATGCTAGGTTTGTAATTTCTTGAAATAGGAATCTTGCAACAGGGTTAGGTTAGGGCAAGGACATTTGGGTCAACCTCCCCTTTGACCTCATCTTGGATTTTCTTGTAGCATCTTCAACTGCTAGCTAGTATTGTGGCACTTGAGGAATGCGTTGACTCGTCAGTGGTGGTTGTAATAAATAAATGCACCGAAACGAATGGCCTGATAAGTCACCATATATGTAATGCTTTGCAAAGAGTGATGTCAGCTAAACTCTAAAGTGTGTAAACCTAAACAGCCTAGGGTGTTTTGGAAGTGATTGTTAACCAGGTTGTTTGACTTACCATGAGTCTAACTAGGTCCAGTAGGGTAATGGATACCCATTACTTTATTACCTTATAACCACTTTACAGTGGTTTCAATTCAGACCCCTTTGTCCTTTTTATATCAAATGCATTGGTTTATAATGAATAAAACAGTGTTCAACTTTTAAAAGCGGACCATGGAATTTCTGCTGTCTTTGCATGTCGCACCCAAACTGAAGACCTGTGACTATTGCCTCCTTGATGTTATCGCTTAATACCTCTAAAGCATTAGGGTTGGGGTTAGATGAACCGTACCCCTCTAAAGCATTTCTCTCCGTTGTAGGTCAGCTATATGAAGCTGTTGTTTGGGTTGTGAGCAGAGCAGGGGGCGTGTCAGGTTCAAGGGGCGTGTATGGTCCGGCTCGCTATTGGCAGATGGCTTGCCTGGTAACCTACCAACGCTAACAACAACACGGTGCAAATTAAATTACGTTCTCCAGAACGACTCGAAAATAACGAATAATAATTAAAAAAAATACTTCGCATAATGTAAGTATTGTTGGAGTTGGTCATGCAGTCTAGTTGTCAAACTTTTACTGTATTCCACATTTACTTTATCTGCCAGAGTTCATTATAGCTCTCGTTAGCATGTTAGCTTACTTGCCTGCCTAGATGCTATTTAACTAGCCTTCGTGTTAGATGATGACTAGATGATGGCAGGTTCACATATGTAACAGCTGTAGGTGCGATTATTTATGTGCATCTTCTACATCAATTGGGTCATTTAAAACGAAAGGGCAATGGTCTACATTAGCCCTCCCCAAAAATCGAATACATTGATGGATCTGACGACCTCCACATTTGTATAATTAAGAGATAAAAAGGAAGAGTTAAAAAATGGATACCTTTTTAAACGTTTCATTATTAGATTTATGAAGGAGTAAAAGCTCATACGTGTCTTCAAATGATGGAAGATGACATGGGCTGCGTTATATAACAAATCACTTCTCCTAAGATAGATAGATGAATACTTTATTGATCCCCAGGGGGAAATGGTCGGGAATGATGTCCGACACTGAAGAACTTAAGCATCATCTAACCCTAACACAACCCTGAAGAACGGTGGCTCACTCTGGATGAGGGGTTCCTGAGCATCATCTTACTCTGGATGATGGGTCCCTGAACATCATCTAACCCTAACCCTACTATGGATAGCGAGGTAGGCCGGCGATGTTTATCTTAATACATTTTGTCTTACGTTTGAGAATGCAAGTTGGCAAACAGGAAATGTTTTTTACTTGGCACATTACTATATATGAGGCATTATCAAATTATGCTTCCAATATATTTTGAATGGGTTTATTTTCTCTCCCTTCTGTATGAAGTAGTGTCAACTCTGCTCTTCTTTAAACCTTCTTCTGTTGGCTCAGGTGCTGTAGCCTGTCACTCTGAGTAAGACATCTGTCATTTCCTTTGTATTCTGCATGCCGTCCGTCATTGCTTGTGTTACAGAGAGTCCTTCTGTATTACAGACATGGCTATCTTTGCTTGAATAATCAATGTTGCATGTAACACAATCATGGCTGAACACATTATGGCCAAGACTTTCCCCTCTTCACTGATGGCTGCTGTGTATGCGGTTACATGGTTGATTAATAGCATCCAGCCAGCACAATACATGAGAGCAAGGAAACCAAAGCACTACACTTCTGCTGGACCTTCTCATACGGAGCCTGCAAAGCCTCAAGCCTCTTATGGGACCGCCTAAAGCCTCATATCGATACCGCCTAAAGCCTCTTATCGAGACTGTCTAAAGCCTCTTATGAGACCGCCTAAAGCCTCTTATCGAGACCGCCAAGAGGCTCTTATGAGACCGCCTAAAGCCTCTTATCGAGACTGCCTACTTTTTACCATTCAATGTAAAATGCATCAATCTGGTGCACTTTGAGCGGAAAATTAAGAGGCCAATTCAACTATCCTCACAGTGTCCTATGTGAGCTGTTTAGTATTATCTTCTGGAATAATTCAGAGGCGTTGGGGACCCTGCCTGTGTAACAGCCTGAAGAGGAGAGAAGTAAATAATCACCCTCGACACAGTGCTCTCTTTGTCTTGGCTTCAACAAGAATATATTAATATTCCAAAGTATATACATAGGTACAATGTTTTTTCAAAGAAAATATCAAAACAGAAAATATACAATTTGTGCACATTCAAATATGAAGTTCACAGTCTGGTTTTCTTCACATTTTCTCACTAAAGTAAACTCAAATAAATAAATATTAAACTTATAGCCATTTACTTGTGTTATTCCAATCATTCCCTCTCTTAAAAAGTTACATTGTGAATTAAACAAATCAATAATCAGGCCTAAATACAAACTTTAACATAAATTTACAAACCTATACATGCACAATGTGTGTTTCACTTTAACCCACCCAACCAGGGTCTCATGGCGCACTCTAGTGGACATGGTGGAAAAGTGCACTCCATGATCATATCACTGTATATTTTTACTGCCATGCGAGCCGCAAATAGAGGCTTATCGAGACCGCCTAAAGCCTCTTATGAGCTCTACGGCCTCTTATTGAGACCGCCTAGAGCCTCTTATGAGACCTAGAGCCTCTTATGAGACCTAGAGCCTCTTATGAGACCGCCTAGAGCCTCTTATGAGACCGCCTAGAGGCTCTTATGAGAGCTAGAGCTTCTTATGAGACCGCCTAGAGACTCTTATGAGACCTCCTAGAGCCTCTTATGAGACCGCCTAGAGCCTCTTATGAGACCTCCTAGAGCCTCTTATGAAACCGCCTAGAGCCTCTTATGAGACCTAGAGCCTCTTATGAGACCTAGAGCCTCTTATGAGACTGTCTAGAGCCTCTTATCGAGACCGCCTAGAGCCTCTTATGAGACCGCCTAAAGCCTCTTATGAGACCACCTAGAGCCTCTTATGAGACCTCCTCGAGCCTCTTATGAGACCTAAAGCCTCTTATGAGACCGCCTAAAGCCTCGTATCGAGACTGCCTAGAGCCGCGTATTGAGACTTATCGAGGTACAATGAGTCAGTTTCTGTCTGTTTTCTATTCTCATCAAATAATCATTCTCATCTAAGTGTGTGTGTGTGTGTGTTTGTAATACTGCTGTTTAATGTGAAGGAACACCAGAGGTGTCCGGGAGTGAAGCTCGGCTTTGCTGTGGAGGAGACTCTGGATGAATATTTAATTGGCCTTCAGCACAAAAACAGGTGAGGTGTGTTGCTGGTGGAGAGATTCAGTTTCACAGGAGAGGTTCTCTAACCTAAATACAGCTTCTGCATCCCCAGAGGCTGTGATTGGCTCTGTGGTCAGAAAGAAAGGGGGCTGTTGGCTACAGCCGGGTTTACATGGGTAAACATGGGTAAACATGCTCTGTGCAATCCATACAAAATGGAGTCTCTAATGCAAAGTGTGTCCTTTTTCTACCTTAAGTATTCTCGTTGTATTTGTATTATTTTGTACTCCAGTGTCTCCGAAGTTGAATCTTGGCAGGGGTTAGGGATAGGGTGAGGGTTAGTATGTTAGTATTTTATGTGCTTTATTAACCCTCGTCATTCATTCATTCATTCATTCATTCATGACCTTCCTGGTCCTCCCAGAGTCCTCAAGCGGCTCCGGACCAAAGGCCGCGAGCAAATAGAGCTGGAGCGCCTGGAGCAGGGCTTCTCCCTCTACCTCAATGGGGCCAACGCCGGGGCTGGGGGCCAGAAACCCAGGAAGCCCCCCAGCCTGCCTCCGTCTGCCCCCCCCACCACCAGGAGGCCCACTCACACTGCCGGTACGCCCCCTGCAGGAACGCAGCAGCGCTCACAGCTGCAGTGTTCCATAAGAGACTACCCAGACCACCACAAAGGGCTGGGGTCTGGGGGCACACGCACTGGGCACCACACTGCCACCACCCCTGTCTTCAGCCGGCATGGTACGGTCTCCCATCGCTGATGGACGAGTGACCGTTACCGCGGTAACCTGCAGGATTACTTAAAGGCCTTTGGTCCTTCTGGGGTTGTGATTGTGTGTTTTCTCTTCTCTTGGGCCATGTGTTTCCGGGACTCGTCTGCAGATGGTCTGAGAGGCAGTCAGGGCAGCCTGGTTCTTAGCGGGCCCACGGGCCCCCAACGGAGCCAGACGGGCCCCCAACGGAGCCAGACGGCCCCCGGAAAGGTGCAGAGAAGGGAATGGGTGCAGGTAGGGACTGCTGATGCTGCTTTGCTTTACTGAATTGACTCCTGTGGATTAGTTTCATGCTTGGATATCTTTATTTACTTATTTCTCTATTTTCAGTTCTTCGGTTCATTTGATTTTGAAATCAAGCTTTGGTCACATGACCTGTAGGATAATGTGCGCATTGCAGTCAAGGTTGCTTGATGATTTAAATATTTAAACGTATTCCGTATCTAAACTGCAGTGAGCCTTTGGACTCCACTGTGGGGGGGGGGTGATGGGGGTCTGACGGGGCTAAAGGGGGGTTCTGACAGGGGGTCTTGGGGTCCCGCAGGCCCCAGTCAGTATCCGCACCGAGGACGGAGCCTGTGTGAGAGTCTCCCCAGAGAAGCGCTACTCGGACGACTTCGAGCCTTACGGCAGCAAAGACATGGAGGTAGAAGAGCCTGTTCTCCTGTCTGTTCTCCTGTCTGTTCTCCTGTCTGTTCTCCTGTCTGTTCTCCTTTCTGTCCTCCTTTCTGTTCTCCTGTCTGTTCTCCTGTCTGTTCTCCCGTCTGTTCTCCTTTCTGTTCTCCTGTCTGTTCTGTCTCTCCTGTCTGTTCTCCTGTCTGTTCTCCTGTCTGTTCTCCTGTCTGTGTCTGTTCTCCTGTCTGTTCTGTCTTTTCTCCTTTCTGTTCTCCTGTCTGTTCTCCTGTCTGTTCTCCTGTCTGTTCTCCTGTCTGTTCTCCTGTCTGTTCTCCTGTCTGTTCTCCCGTCTGTTCTCCTTTCTGTTCTCCTGTCTGTTCTCCTGTCTGTTCTCCTGTCTGTTCTCCTTTCTGTCCTCCTTTCTGGTCTCCTGTCTGTTCTCCTGTCTGTTCTCCCGTCTGTTGTCCTTTCTGTCCTCCTTTCTGGTCTCCTGTCTGTTCTCCTGTCTGTTCTCCCGTCTGTTGTCCTTTCTGTTCTCCTGTCTGTTCTGTCTTTTCTCCTGTCTGTTCTCCTGTCTGTTCTGTCTTTTCTCCTGTCTGTTCTCCTGTCTGTTCTCCTGTCTGTTCTCCCGTCTGTTCTCCTGTCTGTTCTCCTGTCTGTTCTGTCTTTTCTCCTGTCTGTTCTCCTGTCTGTTCTCCTGTCTGTTCTCCTGTCTGTTCTCCTGTCTGTTCTCCTGTCTGTTCTCCCGTCTGTTGTCCTTTCTGTTCTCCTGACTGTTCTGTCTTTTCTCCTGTCTGTTCTCCTGTCTGTTCTGTCTTTTCTCCTGTCTGTTCTCCTGTCTGTTCTGTCTTTTCTCCTGTCTGTTCTCCTGTCTGTTCTGTCTTTTCTCCTGTCTGTTCTCCTGTCTGTTCTGTCTTTTCTCCTGTCTGTTCTCCTGTCCGTTCTCCTGTCTGTTCTCCCGTCTGTTCTCCTTTCTGTTCTCCTGTCTGTTCTCCTGTCTGTGTTGTCCTTTCTGTTCTCCTGTCTGTTCTCCTGTCTGTTCTGTCTTTTCTCCTGTCTGTTCTCCTGTCTGTTCTGTCTTTTCTCCTGTCTGTTCTCCTGTCTGTTCTGTCTTTTCTCCTGTCTGTTCTCCTGTCTGTTCTGTCTTTTCTCCTGTCTGTTCTCCTGTCTGTACGTCTGTTCTCCTGTCTGTTCTCCTGCCTCTGCTTGCTGGGGGGGAGGGCTTTGTGTCAGGTGCAGCTGACTGACTCCCCGTCTCATGTCTTTGCTCGTGGTCTGAACTCTGATCAGAGGTCCGGTCCGCGCTCCCCCGTCGCCCCCTGCTCCCCCAGGGACCCCAGGGACCCCAGGGGGTCCCGGCCGCTCAGCGTCCTGCCCGGGGGCCCTGGGCCCCTTGAGGCGTACAGCGAGAAGGTTCTCCTCAGCATGGAGGAGGTGAAGGTGAGAGGCTTGGGAGAAGGGCCGTCTTCTGATCAGCGACCCCTGCGACCTCTGTCCTCTGACCCCTGACGCTTGACCCTATCTTTACTGATACGACGGCAGTATATAGTTTCTCTTTCTTCTGAAAAATGAACTCATGGTAAGTCTCTGTAGTGAAGGCGTCTGCTAAACGCCCTCACTGAAACATGTAAAGCTGAGTGACCTCTGACCTCCAGGTGCTGAGGCGGAGCCTGGAGGTCAGCGTCCGCGGCGGGAGCCGGGGCTCCGCGGGGGAGGAGTCAGAGGAGGAGTGGGTGGAGGAGCAGACGGAGAGGGAGGAGAGCACAGAGAGTCTGGAGGAGCTGGGGATGGCCTCCTCCTCCGCCCAGCGCCTCCCCAGAGACGGGCGCTGCTCCCCCGCCGACCTCATAGTGCTGGACTTTGGCCCGCCGCTCAAAGGTCAGCGATCTGTTGGTGGTGATGGGTCTGCTGCCCACCTCATCAGCACTGATCTGAGGACAGGTCAGGGTTAACCCTGACCATATGGGTTAACCCTGACCTGGTGGGTTAGGGTCAGGGTCAGGGTTAACCCTGACCTGGTGGGTTAGGGTCAGGGTTAACCCTGACCTGATGGGTTAGGGTCAGGGTTAGGGTTAACCCTAACCAGATTGGTTGGGGTTAACCCTGACCAGATGGGTTAGGGTTAACCCCAACCAATCTGGTTAGGGTTAACCCTGACCAGATGGGTCAGGGTAACCCTAACCCTGACCCTAACCCATCAGGTTAGGGTTAACCTTAACCCTGACCCTAACCCACCAGGTTAGGCTTAACCCTGACCCTGACCCTAACCGTAACCCATATGGTCAGGGATAACCCTAACCAGATTGGTTGGGGTTAACCCTGACCAGATGGGTCAGGGCAGGGATAGCCAACTTTCATGATGAAGAGGGCCACCTTTTTCATCATAACGATCAGAAGGCCACAAGACTGCGCACTTCAACTAAACATAAGCTGAGAGAAGCTACAACATTTTGAATTTGGTAGATATGATTTCCTGTATTCTGGTGCATTTTGGGGATGGCCACTATCTAAAGAATCTTCCTATGTAAGGTATGTTAATTGAACCAACATACATTAATTTCATGTTTTCCATACTCAAACAGCCACATGAATGGTTAGTATTTTTATCAGTGCAAAGAGCTCACATGCATCATCATTCAATGATGTCACAAAACTGAAAACAGTGGCCCAACATTAAGTGCAACAACTCAATGAACTCAAACCCAACAAGCATGGTATTCTTTGCAGTTGTAGTAGTTGTAGTGGCGACTTAAGTGGAAATCTTTCTTGACTGATATCGTTTCTAAGCAAACTTGACACATGGGTTTGCCTTGTGATACTCTGCTTCTCATCTTTCTTGACCGAGTTTCCTGTAACTCGATCAAATTATTATTATTATTATTTTATTATTATTTATTTTATTTAATTATGTGCAGGCCTGACTGAGTGAGGATGCGGGCTGTAGGCGGACCGCCAGTTGCCCATCCCTGGGTTAGGGTTAACCCTAACCATATGGGTTAGGGTTAACCCTAATCATATGGGTTAGGGTTAACCCTAATCATATGGGTTAGGGTTAACCCTAATCATATGGGTTAGGGTTAACCCTAATCATATGGGTTAGGGTTAACCCTAATCATATGGGTTAGGGTTAACCCTAATCATATGGGTTAGGGTTAACCCTAATCATATGGGTTAGGGTTAAACCTAACCATATGGGTTAGGGTTAACCCTAATCATATGGGTTAGGGTTAACCCTAATCATATGGGTTAGGGTTAACCCTAATCATATGGGTTAGGGTTAACCCTAATCATATGGGTTAGGGTTAACCCTAATCATATGGGTTAGGGTTAACCCTAATCATATGGGTTAGGGTTAACCCTAATCATATGGGTTAGGGTTAACCCTAATCATATGGGTTAGGGTTAAACCTAACCATATGGGTTAGGGTTAACCCTAATCATATGGGTTAGGGTTAAACCTAACCATATGGGTTAGGGTTAACCCTAATCATATGGGTTAGGGTTAACCCTAATCATATGGGTTAGGGTTAAACCTAACCATATGGGTTAGGGTTAACCCTAATCTTATGCGTAAGGGTTAACCCTAACCATATGGGTTAGGGTTAACCCTGACCAGATTGGTTGGGGTTAACCCTGACTAGATTGGTTAGGGTCAGGGTTAGCCCTGCCCAGATCGGTCAGCGTTAGGGTAAGATGGGTCAGGGTTAGGGTTACATGGGTCAGGGTTAGGGTTAGATGGGTCAGGGTAAGGGTTAGATGGGTCAGGGTTAGGGTTAGGGTTAGATGGGTCAGGGTTAACAGAACTGGTGTTTGTTTCCAGGGCGTACGATTGACTGCTCTCTGTCCGCCAAGAGGAGAGACAGCGTTGAGACTTCCCTCTCCACCAAGCACAGGAACGGTCAAAGTAAGTCTTTAGCAATATCCCACAGAACAGTGTAATATACATACTGTATGTATGTAATATATATATAATATATACATATACTCTCACAGCACATGATCCAACGAACAGTATGTAGTCTTTCCAACTCAAAGATGTGTGCTTTGGTTTTCCTTGTGTGGTGCCCTCACTGCAGTGATCTGGGTTAGAGCAGGGCTAAACACGTTAGGGTTAACTAACCCATCCCGTCCTCAGGGTTAGGGTTAACTAACCTGTTCCTCGTCCTCATGGTTAGGGTTAACTAACCCGTTACTCGTCCTCAGGGTTAGGGTTAACTAACCCGTTCCACGTCCTCAGGGTTAGGATTAACTAACCCGTTCCACGTCCTCAGGGTTAGGGTTAACTAACCCGTTCCTCGTCCTCAGGATTAGGGTTAACTAACCCGTTCCTCGTCCTCAGGGTTAGGGTTAACTAACCCGTTCCTCATCCTCATGGTTAGGGTTAACTAACCCATTCCTTGTCCTCATGGTTTGGGTTAACTTACCCGTTCCACGTCCTCAGGGTTAGGGTTAACTAACCTGTTCCTCGTCCTCGGGGTTAGGGTTAACTAACCCGTTCCTCATCCGCAGGGTCAGGGTTAACTTACCCGTTCCACGTCCTCAGGGTTAGGGTTAACTAACCTGTTCCTCGTCCTCGAGGTTAGGGTTAACTAACCCGTTCCTCATCCGCAGGGTCAGGGTTAACTTACCCGTTCCACGTCCTCAGGGTTAGGGTTAACTAACCCGTTCCTCGTCCTCATGGTTAGGGTTAACTAACCCGTTCCTCGTCCTCAGGGTTAGGGTTAACCAACCCGTTCCACGTCCTCAGGGTAAGGGTTAACTAACCCGTCCCGTCCTCAGGGTTAGGGTTAACTAACCCGTTCCTCGTCCTCAGGGTCAGGGTTAAGTCACTGGTCACTGTTGAGAACATCACTGTATCTCCTTCTCCAACTCCCAAAAACCTTGGTGTAGTGTAGGACAATCAGTTGTGCTGCACCGCAAACATCACTGTGGTGGCCCGGTCCTGCAGATTTGCACTTTACAACATCCGCAGGATCCGGCCCTTCCTCACAAGGGAAGCAGCTCAGCTTCTAGTCCAATCACTGGTCATCTCCCGCCTCGACTACTGCAACTCGCTCCTGGCTGGACTCCCTGCCTCTGCGATTAAACCCTTGCAGCGCATCCAGAATGCGGCAGCGCGCCTCGTGTTCAACCTACCAAAGTTCTCACATGTAACCCCCCTCTTCCGAGACCTCCACTGGCTCCCTGTAATAGCTTGCATCAGATTCAAGATGATGGTACTGGCATACAAGGCAGTCGATGGAACTGCCCCTGCCTACCTCCAAGCATTAGTAAAGCCACAGACCCCAGCTCGATCCCTCCGCTCAACTACCTCAGCTGGACGTCTGGTACCGCCATCGCTAAGAGCAAGCAAAGGTCGATCAGCAAAGTCACAACTTTTCTCTGTTTTGGGACCTCAGTGGTGGAACGAGCTCCCTACCGATGTCAGGACCACAGTCGCTCACCAGCTTCCGCAAAAGACTCAAAACTCACCTGTTCAGAGTTCACCTCGACTCTGCATAGAAACCAATGCACAGACACCATTGAATGTTGTACGTCCTGGCACTTGTACATTGCACTTATTCAAGGTACTTAATTGTGTAGCATCTACAGTAGCTGCTATCGCTGCTTTACACGGGGAATGGGTTAGCCTAGTGATTGTAATACTTGCACTTGGTTCTATGAACGTCTTTACTGTACCGACAGCGATATATTGTTCACTTCTTATGACAAATGTACTTATTGTAACAAATGCACTTATTGTAAGTCGCTTTGGATAAAAGCGTCTGCTAAATGCCCTAAATGTAAATGTAAATGTAAATGTTAAGTAACCCGTTCCTCGTCCTCAGAGTTAGGGTTAACTAACCCGTTCCTCATCCTCATGGTTAGGGTAAACTAACCCATTCCTTGTCCTCATGGTTAGGGTTAACTAACCCGTTCCTTGTCCTCATGGTTAGGGTTAACTAACCCGTTCCTCGTCCTCATCGTTAGGGTTAACTAACCCGTTCCTCGTCCTCATGGTCAGGGTTAACTAACCCGTTCCTCGTCCTCATGGTCAGGGTTAACTAACCCGTTCCTCGTCCTCATGGTCAGGGTTAACTAACCCGTTCCTCGTCCTCATGGTCAGGGTTAACTAACCCGTTCCTCGTCCTCATGGTCAGGGTTAACTAACCCGTTCCTCGTCCTCATGGTCAGGGTTAACTAACCCGTTCCTCGTCCTCATGGTCAGGGTTAACTAACCCGTTCCTCGTCCTCATGGTCAGGGTTAACTAACCCGTTCCTCGTCCTCATGGTCAGGGTTAACTAACCCGTTCCTCGTCCTCATGGTCAGGGTTAACTAACCCGTTCCTCGTCCTCATGGTCAGGGTTAACTAACCCGTTCCTCGTCCTCATGGTCAGGGTTAACTAACCCGTTCCTCGTCCTCATGGTCAGGGTTAACTAACCCGTTCCTCGTCCTCATGGTCAGGGTTAACTAACCCGTTCCTCGTCCTCATGGTCAGGGTTAACTAACCCGTTCCTCGTCCTCAGAGTTAGGGTTAACTAACCCGTTCCTCGTCCCCAGGGCCTGCGTCCCCCCGCCCGGCCCCCCCCTACGTGGGCAGGAAGTTGTGCAGCGAGGACCGCGACCCGGAGGACGCTGCCTGCCGCGTCTTCCAGGCCATTCAGCAGGAGAACAGCAAGACGGTACTGCACTATGCTAAGGCTAAAGCTAGCCAAGGCTAGCTACGGCTAACGCTCACCCACTCTGCTGCACACAAACCCAACTGCTCTCTTGAGCCACTCTCTGAGCCGCTCTCTGCTCTCTGAGCCGCTCTCTGCTCTCTGAGCCGCTCTCTGCTCTCTGAGCCGCTCTCTGCTCTCTGAAACGCTCTCTGCTCTCTGAACCGCTCTCTGCTCTCTGAACCGCTCTCTACGCCGCTCTCTGCTCTCTGAACCGCTCTCTGCTCTCTGAGCCGCTCTCTGCTCTCTGAACCGCTCTCTGAGCCGCTCTCTGCTCTCTGAGCCGCTCTCTGCTCTCTGAAACGCTCTCTGCTCTCTGAGCCGCTCTCTGCTCTCTGAACCGCTCTCTGCTCTCTGAACCGCTCTCTGCTCTCTGAACCGCTCTCTGCTCTCTGAACCGCTCTCTGCTCTCTGAACCGCTCTCTGCTCTCTGAACCGCTCTCTACGCCGCTCTCTGCTCTCTGAACCGCTCTCTGCTCTCTGCGCCGCTCTCTGCTCTCTGAACCGCTCTCTGCGCAGCTCTCTGCTCTCTGAACCGCTCTCTGCGCCGCTCTCTGCTCTCTGAACCGCTCTCTCTCACCAAACAAGCCCCCAACCGAATGCTCGTCTACCACACCAATACGTTTAATGAGTGACAGTAACTTTAATTATTATTAATTATAAGTAAATTATTATTTACAATTATTTTCCCTAACCTGGTGGGCGGGGCCGACCCTAAGCAGGTGGGCGGGGCCGACCCTAAGCAGGTGGGCGGGGCTGCGCCAGGTGGGCGGGGCTGCGCCAGGTGGGCGGGGCCTCACCAGGTGGGCGGGGCCTCACCAGGTGGGCGGGGCTGCTGGCTGTAACCCTGGTTCTCTTCAGGGCTCCCTGGTAAAGGGATCGCTGGGCGCTCACACGCAGGACCGGGACCACAGCGGCGTTACCAAGGCGATGCAGAGGATAACGCTCATGGGCCCCAGGTACACACACACACACACACACACACACACACACACACACACACACACACACACACACACACACACACACACACACACACACACACACACACACACACTACTCTAGTGTCCTCTGTCCTCAAGGCATCAGCAGCAGCTCCTGGAAGCTCTGGAGAACCTGGAGACGAAGCCCTGCTTCAGCCCTGCCCCCCAGGCCGGCCTGGAGCTCAGCCTGGAGCTCAGCCTGGAGCTCAGCAGGCCAGCGGTGAGAGAGAGAGAGGGAGAGAGAGAGGGAGAGGGAGAGAGAGAGAGGTCTCATTTTGGTTTGTTTCGGTGTTGTGTGTTTCCCCCCCAGCCGAGGAGGCCCTCCTCTGCCGAGCCCCCCCCAGCTATCTACGTCACCATGGAGATCCTGTCTAACTGGGGCAACGCCCTCCAGGTGGGGCTGACGGAGGTGCAGTTCTTCTGCCCCAGGAACAAGAAGCTGTACGTGTCCCCGCACGACCTCGACATCAGGAACACCCACTGCCCCGGGAACCTGGCGGCGCTGGTCAACGGCACGGCCAAGGTCAGCCCTGCTCCTCCTCCTCCTCCTCCTCCTCCTCCTCCTCCTCCTCCTCCTCCTCCTCCTCCCTTCTTGGGGTCTAATAACAGTAGCCTCATCATAAAAGGTGTGTGTGTGTGTGTGTGTGTGTGTGTGTGTGCAGATGGGGGGCTGTAGATGGGAGGCTATAACATGTTTGTGGTCTTGACAGACCACCAGGGAGCGCCACATGTGGGCGTGTCCCTTCCACCCGCCCGTCCAGCTCTACTTCATCGTCAGGAACGCCGAGCGAGCCCCGGACTTCGGGATCTCCCGCATCAAGATCTGGAACTACAACCTCAGCCTCAACGTTCGTACTCACAACTCACTCCTGGATGCTTTGATTTAAGGGGTTCTTTGAGGATCTGGTTGACACTGAAGTTGTTGAGATAATGTAACTTCAATATTAATATCAGTTACTGAGCAGAGAGGGGCCCCGGGACAGAGGGGGGATGGGCGCTGGTCTTTAAGGGGCCTACACACCGCCCAGACTCAAACCAACGGCCAACATCCCACCACACTGTGGCCCCTCGTCTGAGCCGCAGAAAAGTTGCATTGAAATACACCGGGAAGGCTACTGCCAACTACACAGTAGCATGTACGTTCTGCGCTTGAGCAAGATACAGGCGCTAGTCTCGGGGTGCTATTCCACCCCTCCCATACACCTCTCTGATTCCCTGGCTGTGTGCTAGCAGCACACAGCCAGCGAATCAGGGTAATGAGCGTAAACAGCGTAATCAGCATCAGTGTGCTAGCAGCACACAACCAATCAAAAGTAGGGATGTTAACCGATGACCGTTTGACCGATGGTTGACCTTATCAACGTTAACTGATCAATCTTGTCGCTTGTCGGTTAATGTTTACGGTCAGTGTGGACTGTGGAGTGTGTGTTGGTTTCACTTCACATCAGATGAGGTGACTTATTGGAAGTTGGACAGACACCACGTCTCTAGCCCACTGTTTAATTTCTCCTCAAGTCTTAATTAGTCCCGCATGCGAGCGGCGGAGAATATGATCTCTAAATTATTATGGACAGTAGACTAAACGCTATAACACTACAGTTAACCATCTCATTCCAGGATCTTTTTGTGTGAAGTGAAAAAAATTATCCCTCACACTCAATTTTTCCGTCTCCTCAAAAACTAAACAAGTGGCGTCTCTTCGGAGCTGTCATTTTCTTAAATGAGCAGCGGAAATGTTACAAATGAGCTCCTAATGCTGCCCTCTTCCGATTGGCCCCGCTCTCTACACACAGTCAACTTGCAGTAAGCATGCCTCGTGTTTCAATTCAAACACAGGTTAGAGCCACTGCCTCTCACTCAGAGAGAGTGTGAGTCGGAGGCAGAGCGGGAGAGAGATAAGCAGAGTTACGAAATAGCAGGCGGCTGGCGCGGCTCGAAATGGCTGTTATTTCAAATAGCACATTATAATCTGATCGGTTAACCGGTATTAACCGGTTAATGAGGCTCGGTGGTCGGTCAAGAATATTTTACATTTTCGCCATCCCTAATCAAGAGTATCCGATGGCTAAACTCCTCCCCCCGTCACCACTCTCAGACGTTGCGTGTTGAACCGGAGCAGACAGCGCACGGTTCCAAAGCTTCAATCACAGCTGAACACACGCCACAGATCTGTTCCCGATCTCGTCCGAGTCTCCCCAAACGTTTCAGATGGCCAACGGTTGAGCCGGTGTGTAGCAGCCCTAAGCCTATGCTCTGAGCTGGCTGGAAGGCTGCCTAATGTGGAGCACAGAGAGATTAGCCTCAGAGGATTAGTGTCGCCCACTGCACCATGGGACGGCCCTCTGCCCACTGCCACTCTGCCCACTGCCACTCTCACTGGATGGACCTTCAGCTGGTGAGGGCTGTGTGTGCGTGTGTTTGTGTGTGTGTGTGTGTGTGTGTGAGAGAGAGAGAGAATCAGTCCACTGTGGTTTGGATTAGCGGTTGGCTAACCGAGTCCCAGAACAGGCATGAATGTGTTTCTGTTAGCCTAGCTTGCTGTTAGCCTAGCTTCGTGGTAGCTTCGACTCCTTCACGGTCTGCGTTGAGCGATATATCTTTACACTGGGCATGTGCTGGTTGCTTCTGGTGTGTTCGGCTAGGATTTCACTTTCAAATGACTCTCATTCTTTGGATCGTGTGTGTGTGTGTGTGTGTGTGTTAACAGCCTGCAAGGTTTTGTGTTTTTCTGGCAAGAAAAACAGAGTTGGCAGTTGGACTGTTATTAAGAGTAAACTAAATGTGAAACGAGGAAAAGCAGGTTCCCCCCAGGTTGAGTTCAGGTGAAGGTTCCCCCAGGTTAAAGTGAAGGTTCCCCCAGGTTCAGGTGAAGGTTCCCTCCAGGTTGAGTTCAGGTGAAGGTTCCCCCAGGTTAAGGTGAAGGTTCCTCCAGGTTAAGGTGAAGGTTCCCCCAGGTTAAGGTGAAGGTTCCCCCAGGTTAAGGTGAAGGTTCCTCCAGGTTCAGGTGAAGGTTCCCCCAGGTTCACGTGAAGGTTCTCTCAGGTGAAGGTGAAGGTTCCCCCAGGTTCAGGTGAAGGTTCCCTCCAGGTTGAGTTCAGGTGAAGGTTCCCCCAGGTTCAGGTGAAGGTTCCTTCAGTCTGAGTATGGCTGTGTTCCTCTGCAGAACCTGGACGTGGGCGCCAGGCACGTGAAGCTCTACCTCAATAGCACGCTGGCGTTTGACGGCGAGCTGGCCAAGGGCTGCGGTGACCAGGTGCTGGACTACAGCACCGCGGTGGACCTGCTGCCCCCCCTAACCCCCGCCACCAGCCCGGCGCCAGGGGGCAGCCCCCGGCGCCACGACGACCAGAGGGGCCCCGAGGGAGGGGGCAGCCCCCTGCGCCACGACGACCAGTGGGGCCTCCAGGGAGGGGGCAGCCCCCGGCGCCACGACGACCAGAGGGGCCCCGAGGGAGGGGGCAGCCCCCGGCGCCACGACGACCAGAGGGGCCTCCAGGGAGGGGGCAGCCCCCGGCGCCACGACGACCAGAGGGGCCCCGAGGGAGGGGGCAGCCCCCGGCGCCACGACGACCAGCGGGGCCCCGAGGGAGGGGGCAGCCCCCGGCGCCACGACGACCAGCGGGGCCCCGAGGGAGGGGGGGATGCGCAGGACGGAACGCAGATCGCCCTGCTCCCGCCCATCGTACCCTCCCCTCCACGCCACTCCCCCACAGAGAAGGACCCCCCGGACCCCCTGGACCTCTCGGGGTCCGAGGGGCCCCTCTCACTCACTGTAGCCATGGCGACGGTCACCACCCAGCCCCCCCCCTGCAGGGCGGCCCCCCAGTGGCTGCAGCCCCTCAGCAGGGCGGCGCCGGAGAGGGAGCGGCCTCTCTGGCTGGTGCCCCCCCCGGGCCCCTCCCCCCCGGGCCCCTCGGGCCCCTCAGGCCCCTCCCCCTCTCCCCCCCCTTCCTCCCTGCTCCCGGAGCCGGCCTGTGACCCGGGCTGGGCGTGCCGGGTGGGGGCCCGGGGGGGGGGCCTGAGGACGGGTCTGGACCCCCCCGGCGGTGACCTGCTGGAGGAGGGGGGGCGCAGGGCGGACCGGCCCGTCAGCGGGAGGCGGAGCTCGGCCCGTGGCGCCAACCCCCCCCACACCCGGCAGACCGAGGAGCAACAGGGGGGCGATGCAGGTACTGGGGGAGAGGCAACCCTCCTCTGAGAGGGTTCTCTAGTACAGGCCCCAGGATGAGAAGGGTTCTCTCTAGTACAGGCCCCAGGATGAGAAGGGTTCTCTAGTACAGGCCCCAGGATGAGAAGGGTTCTCTAGTACAGGCCCCAGGATGAGAAGGGTTCTCTAGTTAGGCCACCAGGATGAGAAGGGTTCTCTCTAGTACAGGCCCGAGAATGAGAAGGGTTCTATAGTTAAGCCACTAGAATGAGAAGGGTTCTCTAGTTAGGCCCCCGAATGAGAAGGGTTCTCTAGTTAGGCCACCAGATTGAGAAGGGTTCTCTTTAGTACAGGCCTCAGAATGAGAAGGGTTCTCTTTAGCCACCAGAATGAGAAAGGTTCTCTAGTTAGGCCCCAGAATGAGTAGGGGACTCTCTAGTACAGGCCCCAGAAAAAGAACGGTTCTCTCTAGTACAGGCACTAGGATGAGAAGGGTTCTCTAGTTCAGCCACCAGGATGAGAAGGGTTCTCTAGTTAGGCCCCAGAATGAGAAGGGTTGTCTCTAGTACAGGCCGCAGAATGAGAAGGGTTCTCTAGTTAGGCCCCAGAATGAGAAGGGTTCTCTCTAGTTCAGCCACCAGGATGAGAAGGGTTCTCTAGTTAGGCCACCAGAATGAGATGGGTTCTCTAGTTAGGCCACCAGGATGAGAAGGGTTCTCTCTAGTACAGCCACCAGGATGAGAAGGGTTCTCTCTAGTACAGGCCCCAGGATGAGAAGGGTTCTCTAGTTCAGCCACCAGAATGAGAAGGGTTCTCTAGTTCAGCCACCAGAATGAGAAGGGTTCTCTCTAGTACAGCCACCAGGATGAGAAGGGTTCTCTAGTTCAGCCACCAGAATGAGAAGGGTTCTCTCTAGTACAGCCACCAGGATGAGAAGGGTTCTCTAGTACAGCCACCAGGATGAGAAGGGTTCTCTAGTTAGGCCACCAGGATGAGAAGGGTTCTCTAGTTAGGCCACCAGGATGAGAAGGGTTCTCTCTAGTACAGGCCCCAGAATGAGAAGGGTTCTCTCTAGTACAGCCACCAGGATGAGAAGGGTTCTCTCTAGTACAGCCACCAGGATGAGAAGGGTTCTCTAGTTAGGCCACCAGGATGAGAAGGGTTCTCTAGATAGGCCACCAGGATGAGAAGGGTTCTCTCTAGTACAGGCCCCAGAATGAGAAGGGTTCTCTAGTTAGGCCACCAGAATGAGAAGGGTTCTCTCTAGTACAGGCCCCAGAATGAGAAGGGTTCTCTCTAGTACAGGCCCCAGGATGAGAAGGGTTCTCTAGTTAGGCCTCCAGGATGAGAAGGGTTCTCTCTAGTACAGGCCGGAGAATGAGAAGGGTTCTCTTGTTAGGCCACCAGAATGATAAGGGTTCTCTAGTTAGGCCCCCGAATGAGAAGGGTTCTCTAGTTAGGCAACCAGATTGAGAAGGGTTCTCTCTAGTACAGGCCTCAGAATGAGAAGGGTTCTCTGTAGCCACCAGAATGAGAAAGGTTCTCTAGTTAGGCCCCAGAATGAGTAGGGGACTCTCTAGTACAGGCCCCAGAAAAAGAACGGTTCTCTCTAGTACAGGCACTAGGATGAGAAGGGTTCTCTAGTTCAGCCACCAGGATGAGAAGGGTTCTCTAGTTAGGCCCCAGAATGAGAAGGGTTCTCTCTAGTACTGGCCGCAGAATGAGAAGGGTTCTCTAGTTAGGCCCCAGAATGAGAAGGGTTCTCTCTAGTTCAGCCACCAGGATGAGAAGGGTTCTCTAGTTAGGCCACCAGAATGAGAAGGGTTCTCTAGTTAGGCCACCAGGATGAGAAGGGTTCTCTCTAGTACAGCCACCAGAATGAGAAGGGTTCTCTTTGGCCACCAGGATGAGAAGGGTTCTCTTTGGCCACCAGAATGAGAAGGGTTCTCTTTGGCCACCAGGATGAGAAGGGTTCTCTTTGGCCACCAGGATGAGAAGGGTTCTCTTTGGCCACCAGGATGACAAGGGTTCTCTTTGGCCACCAGGATCAGAAGGGTTCTCTTTGGCCAACAGAATGAGAAGGGTTCTCTTTGGCCACCAGGATGAGAAGGGTTCTCTTTGGCCACCAGGATGAGAAGGGTTCTCTTTGGCCACCAGGATGAGAAGGGTTCTCTTTGGCCACCAGGATGAGAAGGGTTCTCTTTGGCCACCAGGATCAGAAGGGTTCTCTTTGGCCACCAGGATCAGAAGGGTTCTCTTTGGCCACCAGGATGAGAAGGGTTCTCTTTGGCCACCAGGATGAGAAGGGTTCTCTCTAGTACAGGCCCCAGGATGAGAAGGGTTCTCTAGTTCAGCCACCAGAATGAGAAGGGTTCTCTAGTTCAGCCACCAGAATGAGAAGGGTTCTCTCTAGTACAGCCACCAGGATGAGAAGGGTTCTCTAGTTCAGCCACCAGAATGAGAAGGGTTCTCTCTAGTACAGCCACCAGGATGAGAAGGGTTCTCTAGTTAGGCCACCAGGATGAGAAGGGTTCTCTAGTTAGGCCACCAGGATGAGAAGGGTTCTCTCTAGTACAGGCCCCAGAATGAGAAGGGTTCTCTCTAGTACAGCCACCAGAATGAGAAGGGTTCTCTCTAGTACAGCCACCAGGATGAGAAGGGTTCTCTAGTTAGGCCACCAGGATGAGAAGGGTTCTCTCTAGTACAGGCCCCAGAATGAGAAGGGTTCTCTCTAGTACAGCCACCAGGATGAGAAGGGTTCTCTCTAGTACAGCCACCAGGATGAGAAGTGTTCTCTAGTTAGGCCACCAGGATGAGAAGGGTTCTTTAGATAGGCCACCAGGATGAGAAGGGTTCTCTCTAGTACAGGCCCCAGAATGAGAAGGGTTCTCTAGTTAGGCCACCAGAATGAGAAGGGTTCTCTCTAGTACAGGCCCCAGAATGAGAAGGGTTCTCTCTAGTACAGGCCCCAGGATGAGAAGGGTTCTCTAGTTAGGCCACCAGGATGAGAAGGGTTCTCTTTGGCCACCAGGATGAGAAGGGTTCTCTTTGGCCACCAGGATGAGAAGGGTTCTCTCTAGTACAGGCCCCAGGATGAGAAGGGTTCTCTAGTTCAGCCACCAGAATGAGAAGGGTTCTCTAGTTCAGCCACCAGAATGAGAAGGGTTCTCTCTAGTACAGCCACCAGGATGAGAAGGGTTCTCTAGTTCAGCCACCAGAATGAGAAGGGTTCTCTCTAGTACAGCCACCAGGATGAGAAGGATTCTCTAGTTAGGCCACCAGGATGAGAAGGGTTCTCTAGTTAGGCCACCAGGATGAGAAGGGTTCTCTCTAGTACAGGCCCCAGAATGAGAAGGGTTCTCTCTAGTACAGCCACCAGAATGAGAAGGGTTCTCTCTAGTACAGCCACCAGGATGAGAAGGGTTCTCTAGTTAGGCCACCAGGATGAGAAGGGTTCTCTCTAGTACAGGCCCCAGAATGAGAAGGGTTCTCTCTAGTACAGCCACCAGGATGAGAAGTGTTCTCTAGTTAGGCCACCAGGATGAGAAGGGTTCTTTAGATAGGCCACCAGGATGAGAAGGGTTCTCTCTAGTACAGGCCCCAGAATGAGAAGGGTTCTCTAGTTAGGCCACCAGAATGAGAAGGGTTCTCTCTAGTACAGGCCACAGAATGAGAAGGGTTCTCTCTAGTACAGGCCCCAGGATGAGAATGGTTCTCTAGTTAGGCCACCAGGATGAGAAGGGTTCTCTAGTTAGGCCACCAGATTGAGAAGGGTTCTCTCTAGTACAGGCCTCACAATGAGAAGGGTTCTCTTTAGCCACCAGAATGAGAAAGGTTCTCTAGTTAGGCCCCAGAATGAGTAGGGGACTCTCTAGTACAGGCCCCAGAAAAAGAACGGTTCTCTCTAGTACAGGCACTAGGATGAGAAGGGTTCTCTAGTTCAGCCACCAGGATGACAAGGGTTCTCTAGTTAGGCCCCAGAATGAGAAGGGTTCTCTCTAGTACTGGCCGCAGAATGAGAAGGGTTCTCTAGTTAGGCCCCAGAATGAGAAGGGTTCTCTCTAGTTCAGCCACCAGGATGAGAAGGGTTCTCTAGTTAGGCCACCAGAATGAGAAGGGTTCTGTAGTTAGGCCACCAGGATGAGAAGGGTTCTCTCTAGTACAGCCACCAGAATGAGAAGGGTTCTCTTTGGCCACCAGGATGAGAAGGGTTCTCTTTGGCCACCAGAATGAGAAGGGTTCTCTTTGGCCACCAGGATGAGAAGGGTTCTCTTTGGCCACCAGGATGAGAAGGGTTCTCTTTGGCCACCAGGATGAGAAGGGTTCTCTTTGGCCACCAGGATCAGAAGGGTTCTCTTTGGCCACCAGGATGAGAAGGGTTCTCTTTGGCCACCAGGATGAGAAGGGTTCTCTCTAGTACAGGCCCCAGGATGAGAAGGGTTCTCTAGTTCAGCCACCAGAATGAGAAGGGTTCTCTAGTTCAGCCACCAGAATGAGAAGGGTTCTCTCTAGTACAGCCACCAGGATGAGAAGGGTTCTCTAGTTCAGCCACCAGAATGAGAAGGGTTCTCTCTAGTACAGCCACCAGGATGAGAAGGGTTCTCTAGTTAGGCCACCAGGATGAGAAGGGTTCTCTAGTTAGGCCACCAGGATGAGAAGGGTTCTCTCTAGTACAGGCCCCAGAATGAGAAGGGTTCTCTCTAGTACAGCCACCAGGATGAGAAGGGTTCTCTCTAGTACAGCCACCAGGATGAGAAGGGTTCTCTAGTTAGGCCACCAGGATGAGAAGGGTTCTCTAGATAGGCCACCAGGATGAGAAGGGTTCTCTCTAGTACAGGCCCCAGAATGAGAAGGGTTCTCTAGTTAGGCCACCAGAATGAGAAGGGTTCTCTTTGGCCACCAGAATGAGAAGGGTTCTCTTTGGCCACCAGGATGAGAAGGGTTCTCTTTGGCCACCAGGATGAGAAGGGTTCTCTTTGGCCACCAGGATGAGAAGGGTTCTCTTTGGCCACCAGGATCAGAAGGGTTCTCTTTGGCCACCAGGATGAGAAGGGTTCTCTTTGGCCACCAGGATGAGAAGGGTTCTCTTCGGCCACCAGAATAAGAAGGGTTCTCTAGTTAGACCCCAGAATAAGAAGGGTTCTCTAGTTAGGCCCCAGAATAAGAAGGGTTTTCTAGTTAGGCCCCAGAATAAGAAAGGTTCTCTAGTTAGGCCACCAGAATGAGAAGGGTTCTCTAGTTAGGCCACCAGGATGAGAAGGGTTCTCTCTAGTACAGCCACCAGGATGAGAAGGGTTCTCTTTGGCCACCAGAATAAGAAGGGTTCTCTAGTTAGGCCACCAGAATGAGAAGTGTTCTCTAGTTAAGCCACCAGAATATGAAGGGTTCTCTAGTTAGGCCACCAGAATGAGAAGGGTTCTCTCTTGCCCCCAGTATGATAAGGGTTCTCTTTAGTACAGCCACCAGGATGAGAAGGGTTCTCTTTGGCCACCAGAATAAGAAGGGTTCTCTAGTTAGGCCCCAGAATAAGAAGGGTTCTCTAGTTCAGCCACCAGGCAGAATGAGCTACAGCACGTTTTAATGACAAGTTAAAGACAGCCACTTCTAGAAAAATGCTGCAAATTGACGCATACAAACAAAGCCAACCTGTACTACCTTGTTCTATGTTCTATATGCTACTACATGACCTCCGGTCCTAGACAGCTGGTTAAGGCTTCGCACCCAGAGGTGAGGGTTAGGGTCACATGGTCAGTCCCCTGGGGACAGTCCTCTGGGGCCAGTCCTCTGGGGTCAGTCCTCTGGGGTCAGTCCTCTGGGGCCAGTCCCCTGGGGACAGTCCCCTGGGGTTAGTCCCCTGGGGCCAGTCCCCTGGGGACAGTCCCCAGAGGACTGTCCCCAGGGGACTGTCCCCTGGGGACAGTCCTTTGGGGACAGTCCCCTGGGGTTAGTCCCCTGCTGGGCTCACCTACGTGTGTGTGTGTGTGTGTGTGTGTTCTAGACGAGCCCCTCTCCCTGGTGGCCCCCCGGAGGCAGCGGACCCCCCAGGCGGGCTGCCAGCAGGACCACCCTCTGCGGGCGTCCTGGGACTCCCTGCTGCTCTTCAACCAGTGCCAGCGCGGACGCATCTCCAACATGAGCCTGGAGGGGGACATCTTCGACGAGTTCCTCCGGCAGAAGGGCCGGGCCCCGCTCCGGACCCCCGTCCCGGGGGACCCCCTCTCCCCCCCGCGGGGGGGCGGGGCCCCGGCCGCCGCGGGGCCCTCCCCTGCGGGCGCCCCCCCCTCGCCGTGTGAGGACGGGGAGGACGAGGCTCTGGCGGAGCGGGAGGAGGACTTCGAGATCCCGGTGCTGCCCCGGGGCCGCTGGCTGGTGATCCACATCCTGTCCACGTGGGGGGACCGCCACTACGTGGGCCTCAACGGCCTGGAGGTGTTCAGCTCCAGCGGCGAGCCCCTGAAGCCCGCCCTCATCAGGGCCGACCCGCCGGACATCAACGTCCTGCCGGCCTACGGCAGGGACCCCCGCGTGGTGAGCAACCTGCTTGACGGGGTGAACCGCACCCAGGACGACATGCACCTGTGGCTGGCCCCCTTCACCCCCGGCCGCAGCCACGTCCTCTACCTGGACCTGGGGGCGGCCTGCCGCCTGGCCATGGTCCGCGTGTGGAACTACAACAAGTCCCGCATCCACTCGTTCCGCGGGGTGAAGGAGGTGGAGATGGTTCTGGACGGGAGCTGCATCTTCCGGGGGGAGATCGCTAAGGCGTCGGGGACGCTGTCCGGAGGTGAACCCCCTGTTTATAGTGAACCCCCTGTTTAAAGAGAACCTCCTGCTTAAAGAGAACCCCCCCTGTTTATAGTGAACCCCCTGTTTAAAGTGAACCCCCTGTTTAAAGAGCAAGTGAACCCCCTGTTTAAAATGAACCCCCTGTTTAAAGAGCCAGTGAACCCCCTGTTTAAAAAGCCAGTGAACCCCCTGTTTAAAGTGAACCCCCTGTTTAAAGAGCTAGTGAACCCCCTGTTTAAAATGAACCCCCTGTTTAAAGAGCCAGTGAACCCCCTGTTTAAAAAGCCAGTGAACCCCCTGTTTAAAGTGAACCCCCTGTTTAAAGAGCTAGTGAACCCCCTGTTTAAAGAGCTAGTGAACCCCCTGTTTATAGTGAACCCCCTGTTTAAAGTGAACCCCCTGTTTAAAGAGCTAGTGAACCCCCTGTTTAAAGAGCCAGTGAACCCCCTGTTTAAAGAGCCAGTGAACCCCCTGTTTAAAGTGAACCCCCTGTTTAAAGAGAACCCCCTGTTTAAAGTGAACCCCCTGTTTAAAGTGAACCCCCTGTTTAAAGAGAACCCCCTGTTTAAAGAGCCAGTGAACCCCCGGTTTAAAGTGAACCTCCTGTTTAAAGAGAACTGGTCTCTGGTCCAGGTGTGGACCAGGTCTCCCTCTGATGTAGTCCTCACTGGTCTCTGGTCCAGGTGTGGACCAAGTCTCCCTCTGATGTAGTCCTCACTGGTCTCGGGTCCAGGTCTGGACCAGGTCTCCCTCTGATGTAGTCCTCACTGGTCTCGGGTCCAGGTCTGGACCAGGTCTCCCTCTGATGTAGTCCTCACTGGTCTCTGGTCCATGTCTGGCCCAGGTCTCCCTCTGATGTAGTCCTCACTGGTCTCGGGTCCAGGTCTGGACCAGGTCTCCCTCTGATGTAGTCCTCACTGGTCTCTGGTCCAGGTCTGGACCAGGTCTCCCTCTGATGTAGTCCTCACTGGTCTCTGGTCCAGGTCTGGACCAGGTCTCCCTCTGATGTAGTCCTCACTGGTCTTGGGTCCAGGTGTGGACCAGGTCTCCCTCTGATGTAGTCCTCACTGGTCTCGGGTCCAGGTCTGGACCAGGTCTCCCTCTGATGTAGTCCTCACTGGTCTCGGGTCCAGGTCTGGACCAGGTCTCCCTCTGATGTAGTCCTCACTGGTCTCGGGTCCAGGTCTGGACCAGGTCTCCCTCTGATGTAGTCCTCACTGGTCTCGGGTCCAGGTCTGGACCAGGTCTCCCTCTGATGTAGTCCTCACTGGTCTCGGGTCCAGGTCTGGACCAGGTCTCCCTCTGATGTAGTCCTCACTGGTCTCGGGTCCAGGTCTGGACCAGGTCTCCCTATGCTGTAGTCCTAACCGGTCCCTCCTGGTCCAGGTCTGGACCAGTTCGGGGACACCATCCTGTTCACCACGGACGATGACATCCTGGAGGCCATGTCGCGCTTCGACGAGACCTTCCCCAGCGAGGGGGGGGGTCCGGACAGCCTGGCCCCCGAGGAGGAGCTGCAGCGCCCCCGCACAGCGGATGGCGAGGGGGAGGAAAGACCCTTCACCCAGGCCGGCTTCAGGGAGGACGACCTGGAGGTCAGCCCCCTAGAGCCCACTGCCTTCACATTAAAAGCGTTTGTGTTCCTGAGTGTATTTGGCCCAGCTTGCCATCACGGTAAAAGTGTTTGTGTTACTGAGTGTATTTGACAGAGCGTCTCTGTCCCAGGGAGGAGAACTCTGGTGTCTTAAGGGAACGGCCTCGTATTATAAGAAGTGTACGTTGAGAGTAGTGTGCTTATGGATATCTATTCATATTCCATGTTGAATGAGTAAGGGCAAAGTATAAATAACGTAATGTGATGTGGTGTGATGTACTGTATATCATTTCATTATAAATATATAATATTCTCATTGTAAAGGTAAATTGTGGCATATCAAGAATCAATGAAGAGGCCAAAATATACGCCTATACCAGATCCTGGTAGTTTCATATGTGAGCATATTACCCTGAACCTGAGGACAAGCTGTCTCCACATCCTCCAGTTAATGCCGACTCTGGGCCCTGGCACGGACCAGCAGCCTGCCCAGAGCAAGGAGCTCAATCCTGGGGTGTATACCGGCAAGAGTGAGTATCACCTCCCCTCTAGGGAAGCACCACCTCCCCTCTGGAGATGTGAGTACCACACCTCCCCTCTAGGGAAGCACCACCTCCCCTCTGGAGATGTGAGTACCACCTCCCCTCTAGGGAAGCACCACCTCCCCTCTGGAGATGTGAGTACCACCTCCCCTCTAGGGAAGCACCACCTCCCCTCTGGAGATGTGAGTACCACCTCCCCTCTAGGGAAGCACCACCTCCCCTCTGGAGATGTGAGTACCACCTCCCCTCTAGGGAAGCACCACCTCCCCTCTGGAGATGTGAGTACCACCTCCCCTCTAGGGAAGCACCACCTCCCCTCTGGAGATGTGAGTACCACCTCCCCTCTAGGGAAGCACCACCTCCCCTCTGGAGATGTGAGTACCACCTCCCCTCTAGGGAAGCACCACCTCCCCTCTGGAGATGTGAGTACCACCTCCCCTCTAGGGAAGCACCACCTCCCCTCTGGAGATGTGAGTACCACCTCCCCTCTAGGGAAGCACCACCTCCCCTCTAGAGATGTGAGTACCACCTCCCCCCATGGATGTGAGTACCACCTCCCCTCTAGAGATGTGAGTACCACCTCCCCCCATGGATGTGAGTACCACCTCCCCTCTAGAGATGTGAGTACCACCTCCTCTCTAGAGAAGCACCACCTCCCCTCTAGAGATGTGAGTACCACCTCCCCTCTAGGGAAGCACCACCTCCCCTCTAGAGATGTGAGTACCACCTCCCCCCATGGATGTGAGTACCACCTCCCCTCTAGAGATGTGAGTACCACCTCCCCTCTAGAGATGTGAGCACCACCTCCCCTCTAGAGAAGCACCACCTCCCCTCTAGAGATGTGAGTATCACCTCTCCCCTAGAGATGTGAGTATCACCTCCCCTCTAGAGATGTGAGTATCACCTCTCCCCTAGAGATGTGAGAACCACCTCCCCTCTAGAGATGTGAGTACCACCTCCCCTCTAGAGATGTGAGTACCACCTCCCCTCTAGAGATGTGAGTACCACCTCCCCTCTGGAGATGTGAGTACCACCTCCCCTCTGGAGATGTGAGTACCACCTCCCCTCTAGAGATGTGAGAACCACCTCCCCTCTAGAGATGTGAGAACCACCTCCCCTCTAGAGATGTGAGTACCACCTCCCCTCTAGAGATGTGAGTATCACCTCCCCTCTGGAGACGTGAGTACTGCGCCACCACCTGTTAATACGTTTATTATGGCTTCCTATTTTGTAGGACTAATATTAGTTGTATCTATCCACTATTTCTACGGTATTTGTATTTTGAGGGACAATTCAGGATAATAAAAATAAGAACTTAGAGAGTTCTTATTGACTTAGAGAGCTAACTGTATTAGCTCTAGCCAATCAGTGTTAATCTGTGTTGACCTCGCCACTCTACACCCCCCCCGCTAAGCGCTCTGCCCCCCCAGGCCTCAGGATGGAGCTGGTGCAGACCTGGGGGGACCCCCACTACCTGGGCCTGACCGGGCTGGAGGTGGTGGGCCGGGACGGGGGCAGTCTGCCGCTGGACCTCAGCATGGTGACCGCCTCGCCCTCCGACCTCAACCAGCTGCCCGGGTACGGCCTCGACGCCCGCACGCTCGACAAGTAAGACCCGAGGGCTCGGCCCTCATTAGGTTAGGGTCAGCCTGGGTCCTTTAGGGGTGTGGATGGTGTGCACTGAGTCCTTTAGTGGTCAGATGGTGTACACTGAGTCCTTTAGTGGTCAGATGGTGTACACTGACTCCTTTAGTGGTCAGATAGTGTACACTGAGTCCTTTAGCATTTAGCTGCATTGCAGGTGAGGCTATGCACCCTAACCCAACCGAAGCATACAATCAACATTGGAGAAGCCAGGTTCTGCATGACCTTGTTTATCTGGTGCAAGATACAGAGTAGTACACACAGTACCATGACGCAGTAACATGACACTGTAACATGACCCTGTAACATAGTATTATAGAGTGGCGAAGTCACGCCCCTTCCGGTAGAGCCCATGGGATCAAAAAATATGAATGGAGAGAAAGTAATTATCTTCTTGTCCCAGTCTTTATATGCCCCAGATTACACATATGTTGTTTGTGGATTTAAATTATAATTTTTCATGTCAAGAGTTTGACCATTTATTGTTCAATTGTTCAGTTAAAGGCTGTAGAGAAAACACAATGAGAAAGACTACACGTCTCGTATGTGACGTCACGCTCCACGCGACTGGCGCGGACAAGACCGACAATCTCCCCATCGGCATAACTGAAGCTCTCCACATGGCCCGATTTGGTTTTCACCTCTTTCGATGCTTTTATCCTCCCCTTGGAAAAAAGCAGTAAGCTGGAGCAGAGAGATCGCCATGTCTGTACCAGAGTGGTGGTGACGGATATCATTTGCGTTGATATACGTCAGAGCAGCGAAGAGCTGTAGTTCACAAAGCGGCCTCACACAAAACCTAACATTATCAAACTTCTTCACAAAACTCTTTAGTTTTCTTTGCATGAAAAATTATTATGTGAATCCACAAACAACATACAGTATGTGTAATCCAGGGCATATAAAGACTGGGACCAGAAAATAATTACTTTCTCTCCATTGAAACCCATTCATATTTTTCTATCTCATAGGTCCCATGGGCTCTACCGGAAGAGGCGTGACTTCGCCACTCTATAGGGAGTTTAGTTTGAAGAATAAGGCCCAAATCCCGTTACACCCCTTGGCCCAAACCCTTAACCATATACCGCTACGAAATGGGACGACAACCATTCAAGACCCAGTTACAGCCCGCCATCTTGCCTAGGATCTTTCTTTATTTTCCATTTTCTCGCAAGGTATTGTGGGAGTAAGTCACAACTGGAGTGTTGCAAGGGTTCCCGTCGAAAATCCTAACTTCAAGGGGATGTTAGCCCTGCCCCTTACCCCTTACCCCTTAATAGAACGGCCAATAGGACGACCCTATGCACGTGAACGTGCAACAGCGAGGCGTAGGGTTGAGATTTTGGTTGGCGCAAAGGAATGAGACTGAGCCTAAATCTATCTGTCCCTATGTAACTGTCTCACTCTTTCTCTCCTCCTCCTTCGTGTGTGTGTGTGTGTCAGGCTTGTGGACGGTCATAACCTCACCACGGAGGACCACCACATGTGGCTGGTCCCCTTCTCCAGTGGGGTGCCCCCCCCCACCGTCACTGTCTCCTTCCCGCGGCCGCAGCACATCGCCGGACTGCGGGTCTGGAACTACAACAAGTCCCCCGAGGACTCGTACCGCGGGGTGAGCTGCTGCTAGGGTTAGGGTTAGGGTTAACCCTAACCCTAATAATAACGCGTTTGTCTGCTGCTGGTGGCAGGTGAAGGTGATCCATGTGTTCCTAGACGACGTCGCCATCTCTCCAGCCGACGGCTTCCTGATCCGTAAGGGCCTGGGCCACTGCCACTTCGACTTCGCCCAGGAGATGCTCTTCATCGACGTGCTGCAGAACCCCAGGGAGCCACACCACCAGTAGGCAGACCAGGGCCCACGGCCCTCACACCACATCACACCCCTGACACCACATCACACCCCTTACACCACATCACACCCCTTACACCACATCACACCCCTGACACCACATCACACCCCTTACACCACATCACACCCCTGACACCACATCACACCCCTGACACCACATCACACCACATCACACCCCTTACACCACATCACACCCCTTACACCACATCACACCACATCACACCCCTTACACCACATCACACCCCTTACACCACATCACACCCCTTACACCACATCACACCCCTTACACCACATCACACCCCTTACACCACATCACACCCCTTACACCACATCACACCCCTTACACCACATCACACCACATCACACCCCTTACACCACATCACACCCCTTACACCACATCACACCCCTTACACCACATCACACCCCTTACACCACATCACACCACATCACACCCCTTACACCACATCACACCCCTTACACCACATCACACCCCTGACACCACATCACACCCCTTACACCACATCACACCCCTTACACCACATCACACCCCTTACACCACATCACACCACATCACACCCCTTACACCACATCACACCCCTGACACCACATCACACCCCTGACACCACATCACACCACATCACACCCCTTACACCACATCACACCCCTGACACCACATCACACCCCTGACACCACATCACACCACATCACACCCCTTACACCACATCACACCACATCACACCCCTTACACCACATCACACCCCTTACACCACATCACACCCCTTACACCACATCACACCCCTTACACCACATCACACCCCTGACACCACATCACACCCCTGACACCACATCACACCACATCACACCCCTTACACCACATCACACCCCTGACACCACATCACACCCCTGACACCACATCACACCCCTTACATCCCTCACACCACATCACACCACATCACACCCTCACACCACATCACACCACATCACACCCCTCACACCACATCACACCGCATCACATCACACCACATCACACCCTCACACCACATCACACCACATCACACCACACCCAGTCCCTGGTGCTGAGACACACTGACCTGCTTCATCCGAAGCCCATTGCATTGGATAGAGGTCCATGTCATTAATGACGGTACGCACTACATTAAGATTGAAATGTTTTGCTCTAACCGATTCCATTCCGGCCCAGTCTCCATTTTCAAGATCAAACCTCTCTGTTCTCTGGCGCCTCAGGTGGAACACGCGGTCGCGTTCAGGAGCTTCGCCAGCTTTGGAAATAATTATGTTTCAGAAAATGTGAAACTTTGCTTTTTCTACCATGGCTTCTGTTATGATCAATGTATGTATTGTGTTATTACGTTAAGTCAGCGTGGCTCCCCATTGGCTATCGTCTTCCCACATGATAATCATCCCGGGCTGTGGTCAGGGTTCCCCCACACTACAGGACATGGGGTCGTACCCCACACTGAAGGATACAGGGTCGTACCCCACACTGTAGGATACGGGGTCGTACCCCACACTGCAGGATACAGGGTTGTACCCCACACTGAAGGACATGGGGTCGTACCCAGCACTGTAGGATATGGGGTCGTACCCCACACTGCAGGACATGGGGTCGTACCCCACAATGAAGGACATGGGGTTGTACATGTCTAAGCTACACCGTCTGTTGACATAACTGTGGACACGGGTCTCGACCCCAGGACCCTTAGGGCTGGGCGTCCACAGCCCGTTCCTAGTTCTGATGCGTTCTGTGTCCTGTTGATCCCTTCAGAGGAGGCGGGCCCAGACCGGAGCAGGCCAGCAGGGACTACGAGGCTCCCATCATGCCTTGCGGCTGTATCCTTTGTACCATCATGCTGGGACTCAAGGGATTAGAAACATCGGATCCAGTTGAATCGCTGTGTGTCTGTGTGTTTATTGAAGGACATGAGGTGAGGGTTTGTCTCCTTGACCTCTGACCCCGCAGTCATCTTCCAGCTGCAGCTGCTGACCACCTGGGGCGACCCGTACTACACGGGCCTGAACGGCCTGGAGTTCTACGACCAGAACCACCAGAAGATCAGCCTCACTGACAACAGTATCCAAAGGTTACCACAGATCGTCAATTATTCAATTCAGAGTATTGTGTTTACTTTTGTACAATTTGGGCTCTTGGATTAACATTTTGGTAAGTAGTTCAGGGTATTAGGAGGACGATACAATGAGCCCCATGGGTAAGGGTCAGGGTTAGGGTTAGGCTCCCCAGGTTTAGGCTCCCCAGGGTCAGGTTTAGGGTCAGGGTTAGGGTCAGGTTTAGGGTCAGGGTTAGGGTCAGGTTTAGGCTCCCCAGGGACAAGTTTAGGGTCAGGGTTAGGCTCCCCAGGGTCAGGTTTAGTGTCAGGGTCAGGTTTAGGGTCAGGTTTAGGGTCAGGGTTAGGTTTAGGGTCAGGGTTAGGCTCCCCAGGGTCAGGGTTAGGGTCAGGTTTAGGTTTAGGGTCAGGTTTAGGTTTAGGGTCAGGTTTAGGGTCAGGGTTAGGCTCCCCAGGGTCAGGGTTAGGGTCAGGTTTAGGTTTAGGGTCAGGTTTAGGGTCAGGGTTAGGTTTAGGGTCAGGGTTAGGCTCCCCAGGGTCAGGGTTAGGGTCAGGTTTAGGTTTAGGGTCAGGTTTAGGGTCAGGGTCAGGTTTAGGGTCAGGGTTAGGCTCCCCAGGGTCAGGGTTAGGGTCAGGTTTAGGTTTAGGGTCAGGTTTAGGGTCAGGGTTAGGTTTAGGGTCAGGGTTAGGCTCCCCAGGGTCAGGGTTAGGGTCAGGTTTAGGTTTAGGGTCAGGTTTAGGGTCAGGGTTAGGTTTAGGGTCAGGGTTAGGCTCCCCAGGGTCAGGTTTAGTGTCAGGGTCAGGTTTAGGGTCAGGTTTAGGGTCAGGGTTAGGCTCCCCAGGGTCAGGGTTAGGGTCAGGTTTAGGTTTAGGGTCAGGTTTAGGTTTAGGGTCAGGTTTAGGGTCAGGGTTAGGCTCCCCAGGGTCAGGGTTAGGGTCAGGTTTAGGTTTAGGGTCAGGTTTAGGGTCAGGGTTAGGTTTAGGGTCAGGGTTAGGCTCCCCAGGGTCAGGGTTAGGGTCAGGTTTAGGTTTAGGGTCAGGTTTAGGGTCAGGGTTAGGTTTAGGGTCAGGGTTAGGCTCCCCAGGGTCAGGTTTAGTGTCAGGGTCAGGTTTAGGGTCAGGTTTAGGGTCAGGGTTAGGCTCCCCAGGGTCAGGGTAGGGTCAGGTTTAGGTTTAGGGTCAGGTTTAGGTTTAGGGTCAGGTTTAGGGTCAGGGTCAGGTTTAGGGTCAGGGTTAGGCTCCCCAGGGTCAGGGTTAGGGTCAGGTTTAGGTTTAGGGTCAGGTTTAGGGTCAGGGTTAGGTTTAGGGTCAGGGTTAGGCTCCCCAGGGTCAGGGTTAGGGTCAGGTTTAGGTTTAGGGTCAGGTTTAGGGTCAGGGTTAGGTTTAGGGTCAGGGTTAGGCTCCCCAGGGTCAGGTTTAGTGTCAGGGTCAGGTTTAGGGTCAGGTTTAGGGTCAGGGTTAGGCTCCCCAGGGTCAGGGTAGGGTCAGGTTTAGGTTTAGGGTCAGGTTTAGGTTTAGGGTCAGGTTTAGGGTCAGGGTTAGGTTTAGGGTCAGGTTTAGGTTTAGGGTCAGGTTTAGTGTCAGGGTCAGGTTTAGGGTCAGGTTTAGGGTCAGGGTTAGGCTCCCCAGGGTCAGGGTTAGGGTCAGGTTTAGGTTTAGGGTCAGGTTTAGGGTCAGGGTTAGGTTTAGGGTCAGGGTTAGGCTCCCCAGGGTCAGGTTTAGTGTCAGGGTCAGGTTTAGGGTCAGGTTTAGGGTCAGGGTTAGGCTCCCCAGGGTCAGGGTAGGGTCAGGTTTAGGTTTAGGGTCAGGTTTAGGTTTAGGGTCAGGTTTAGGGTCAGGGTCAGGTTTAGGGTCAGGGTTAGGCTCCCCAGGGTCAGGGTTAGGGTCAGGTTTAGGTTTAGGGTCAGGTTTAGGGTCAGGGTTAGGTTTAGGGTTAGGGTTAGGCTCCCCAGGGTCAGGGTTAGGGTCAGGTTTAGGTTTAGGGTCAGGTTTAGGGTCAGGGTTAGGTTTAGGGTCAGGGTTAGGCTCCCCAGGGTCAGGTTTAGTGTCAGGGTCAGGTTTAGGGTCAGGTTTAGGGTCAGGGTTAGGCTCCCCAGGGTCAGGGTAGGGTCAGGTTTAGGTTTAGGGTCAGGTTTAGGTTTAGGGTCAGGTTTAGGGTCAGGGTTAGGTTTAGGGTCAGGTTTAGGTTTAGGGTCAGGTTTAGTGTCAGGGTCAGGTTTAGGGTCAGGTTTAGGGTCAGGGTTAGGCTCCCCAGGGTCAGGGTTAGGGTCAGGTTTAGGTTTAGGGTCAGGTTTAGGGTCAGGGTTAGGTTTAGGGTCAGGGTTAGGCTCCCCAGGGTCAGGGTTAGGGTCAGGTTTAGGTTTAGGGTCAGGTTTAGGGTCAGGGTTAGGTTTAGGGTCAGGGTTAGGCTCCCCAGGGTCAGGTTTAGTGTCAGGGTCAGGTTTAGGGTCAGGTTTAGGGTCAGGGTTAGGCTCCCCAGGGTCAGGGTAGGGTCAGGTTTAGGTTTAGGGTCAGGTTTAGGTTTAGGGTCAGGTTTAGGGTCAGGGTTAGGTTTAGGGTCAGGTTTAGGTTTAGGGTCAGGTTTAGTGTCAGGGTCAGGTTTAGGGTCAGGTTTAGGGTCAGGGTTAGGCTCCCCAGGGTCAGGGTTAGGGTCAGGTTTAGGTTTAGGGTCAGGTTTAGGGTCAGGGTTAGGTTTAGGGTCAGGGTTAGGCTCCCCAGGGTCAGGTTTAGTGTCAGGGTCAGGTTTAGGGTCAGGTTTAGGGTCAGGGTTAGGCTCCCCAGGGTCAGGGTAGGGTCAGGTTTAGGTTTAGGGTCAGGTTTAGGTTTAGGGTCAGGTTTAGGGTCAGGGTCAGGTTTAGGGTCAGGGTTAGGCTCCCCAGGGTCAGGGTTAGGGTCAGGTTTAGGTTTAGGGTCAGGTTTAGGGTCAGGGTTAGGTTTAGGGTTAGGGTTAGGCTCCCCAGGGTCAGGGTTAGGGTCAGGTTTAGGTTTAGGGTCAGGTTTAGGGTCAGGGTTAGGTTTAGGGTCAGGGTTAGGCTCCCCAGGGTCAGGTTTAGTGTCAGGGTCAGGTTTAGGGTCAGGTTTAGGGTCAGGGTTAGGCTCCCCAGGGTCAGGGTAGGGTCAGGTTTAGGTTTAGGGTCAGGTTTAGGTTTAGGGTCAGGTTTAGGGTCAGGGTTAGGTTTAGGGTCAGGTTTAGGTTTAGGGTCAGGTTTAGTGTCAGGGTCAGGTTTAGGGTCAGGTTTAGGGTCAGGGTTAGGCTCCCCAGGGTCAGGTTTAGTGTCAGGGTCAGGTTTAGGGTCAGGGTCAGGTTTAGGGTCAGGTTTAGGTTTAGGGTCAGGGTCAGGGTCAGGTTTAGGTTTAGGGTCAGGTTTAGGGTCAGGGTTAGGTTTAGGGTCAGGGTCAGGCCCCCCAGGGCCAGCAGTCTTCCTCAGCCCCCCCAGACATCGCTGCGTTCCCAGACAGCGTCAACGTGCTGCAGGGTGTGAGCGGAGACGTCAGGACCCCCGACAGACTGGTGGACGGAGACAACAGCAACCTGGACGGACACCATACCTGGCTCGCCCCCGTGCTGCCCGGCCTGGTGGGTGGGGGGGGGGGGGGGGGGCTCACCCTGTGATTGGCTCATGTGTTACGGTGGTCGTCCGTCTCAATGTAAGATCCCACGTGCATCGTCCTACTCGCTGAGCCGGCCTGTGTCGTGTGGCAGGTGAACCGGGTGTACGTGATCTTCGACCGTCCCGTCACCGTGTCCATGATCAAGCTGTGGAACTACTCCAAGACGCCGCAGAGAGGGGTCAAGGAGTTCGGGGTGAGGCCCTGAATCCAAAAGGTTTTCCTGGTGTTTGGAGAACACCGAGCGACGGAGGTTCTTGTTCTTGTGCGTCCAGCTGTTGGTGGACGACCTGCTGGTCTACAACGGCGTCCTGGACAGCGTGGGGCCGGCGTCCCGCGGCATCTTGCCCACCTGCGACCCCGTGGTGCCCTACCACTCCATCCTGTTCACCGACGACGCCGGCATCACCCACCGCGAGAGGAACACCGTCATCAGGTACCACTGGGACCCCCCCCCCCTTAGTGGGACCCTGTCCCCCTTAGTAGGACCCCCCCCTGATATGGTGCATCATACCAGGGACGGCCGACTTGTCCCTTCAACACACAAGTCCATTTAAAAGTGGACCGAGATCCCTAGGGGTCAGGAGCCTCCATGGGGGGTAGGGTTAGGAGTCAGGAGCCTCCATGGGGGGTAGGGTTAGGAGTCAGGAGCCTCCATGGGGGGTAGGGTTAGGACTCAGGAGCCTCCATGGGGGGTAGGGTTAGGGCCAGCGGTTCCTCCTGGTGGTCTGAGCTGTGCTCTTGTCCCCCCAGCCCCCGTGGCAGCAGGACCCCCCCTCAGTGAGTAGCAGCTCAGTCCTCCATCCCCCTCACCGGCTCCCCCTAGTAGTGGATTGTAGTTACTGTACCAAGTACCTCCTGTAGGACCCGGACCCTCCCGCTCATCCCCCCGCCCCACCTGAATATCTCTCTCTCTCTCTCTCTCTCTCTCTCTCTCTGTCTCTGTCTCTCTCTCTCTCTGTCTCTGTCTCTGTCTCTCTGTCTCTCTCTGTCTCTCTCTCTGTCTCTCTCTCTGTCTCTGTCTCTGTCTCTGTCTCTCCCTCTGTCTCTCTCTCCCTCTCTCTCTCTCTCTGTCTCTCTCTCCCTCTCCCTCTCTCTGTCTCTCTCTCTCTCTGTCTCTCTCTCTCTCTCTCTCTCTCTCTCTCTGTCTCTGTCTCTCTCTGTCTCTGTCTCTCTGTCTCTGTCTCTGTCTCTGTCTCTCTCTGTCTCTCTCTCTGTCTCTCTCTCTGTCTCTGTCTCTGTCTCTGTCTCTCCCTCTGTCTCTCTCTCCCTCTCTCTCTCTCTCTGTCTCTCTCTCCCTCTCCCTCTCTCTGTCTCTCTCTCTCTCTGTCTCTCTCTCTCTCTGTCTCTCTCTCTCTCTCTCTCTCTGTCTCTGTCTCTGTCTCTGTCTCTCTGTCTCTCTCTCTCTCTCTCTCTCTCTCTCTCTCTCTCTCTCTCTCTCTCTCTCTCTCTCTCTCTCTAATGGTTGTGTTTTGCACTGCAGTAACTTTGTGGAGGACCAGGATGTGAAGCTGACCAATGAGAATCAGATCGTTTATCACAACAAGAAGAAAGCGACTGCAGACCCGGGTGAGTGAGTCATGACTGAAGCCATCGAACACGTTCCTCTTAACCCTCAACCCTCAACTAAACTCACCTACGTTTGGTTTCTTTGCGCCCGCTAAGCCCTGAGGCCGAAGACCTGCATGACGGACGCAGGGGGGAAGAGGAGGTACTGACAGCAGCCAATCAGAGACCCTGGCCCCTCCCCCTCTCCTAAGAAGAGGTACTGACCAGCAGCCAATCAGAGCCCCTGGCCCCTCCCCCTCTGCTAAAAAGAGGTACTGACCAGCAGCCAATCAGAGCCCCTGGCCCCTCCCCCTCTCCTAAGAGGAGGTACTGACCAGCAGCCAATCAGAGCCCCTGGCCCCTCCCCCTCTCCTAAGAGGAGGTAATGACCAGCAGCCAATCAGAGCCCCTGGCCCCTCCCCCTCTCCTAAGTGGTTGTACTGACCAGCAGCCAATCTGGCCCCTCCCCCTATCATCGCAGCCACTCGCTCAGATTATCAAGACCAGCAGGTTGCCGCCACTCCGGGGCCCCGCCCACATCGCCAGGGTAACCACTGGGGCAAAGTGGCCCTGCTCTACTTCCTGCTCTACTTCCTGCTCATCACCAGGTCATGTGACTCATGCTGTTGGCTGCACCTTCCCCACATGATTGGTTGGTGTTTACACACACACACACACACACACACGTGTTCTCTTCACCAACGGTGCACCTGAAGTCCATCACCATGGCAACAAGCACACCCTCCTGCTGGCTCCGCCCGTCGTATCGCTATGCAGCCGTCAGCGTGCTCAGTGTGTTGCCTCACAAGGTGAGCACAACTCACCTTTAGCCACCGTGTCAGTCTATACCCTTATTCTCTCAGTGACCTTTATGGATTCATTATCTTCCATTAAAGGGAAAGAGTTTTGCAGAAATATATAATGTGGAATGAATATAAATTGCCAGTCATGGTTTGGTCTAGCTTATGGATACATTTGATATTTTTAATATGCACTATTAAGATACCTCAAAGGGAAAATAGAATACAAATGGGGAAAAGTTCTAGTTCTAGTACACCACTGGTAATAGTTGTTGTTTCTTTGTTTTCGTGTGGTACTGACTGAGGTAACTAAAACATGTCAAACATTTGACAGGAGGAAGTTAATTCACACATCAATAAAATGCAGTTTTATGTATTTCATCTCAATATGTTATATCCTCTCTTCGTAGTTTTTTTCGAGTCGACATCTTATTTTTTTATCTTCTTCATTCATGTGTACATTGGTTGTAGGATTATTTAAGTGTTAATAAAAGATGGGGAACAATGTTTCTGAGTTTGTTGTGGACTGACAGCTCAGCAGGAACAGGTTAGGGCTATGGTTAAGGTAAGGTCAACCCTAACCCTAGCCCTACCTAGGGGGTTAGGGCTATGGTTAAGGTAAGGTCAACCCTAACCCTAGCCCTACCTAGGGGGTTAGGGCTAGGGTTAAGGTAAGGTCAACCCTAACCCTAGCCCTAGGGGGTTAGGGTTAGGGTTGACCTTACCCTAACCCTAACCCGGCCGCCATGAGTTCATGTATTGCAGTCTTATGAAAGTGGGTTGTGGAAAGATATTCAAATATATTTGTATAAAAAAGAACCTACACAACATGATTTATACATATATATTCTTTTTAATTATATTCAATAAGGGAAAAACAAGGAAGAACAGCTCCGTCATATTCAATAATTGAAGTGTTTTAATCAGACTTTGTTCTGTTGAATAATGTTAGGAGGAGGTGGAGGACTGATGGTGTTCTCCACCCTCAGCATCATATTCACAGGAGGTGGAGGACTGATGGTGTTCTCCACCCTCAGCATCATGTTAACAGGAGGTGGAGGACTGATGGTGATCTCCACCCTCAGCATCATGTTAACAGGAGGTGGAGGACTGATGGTGTTCTCCACCCTCAGCATCATGTTAACAGGAGGTGGAGGACTGATGGTGATCTCCACCCTCAGCATCATGTTAACAGGAGGTGGAGGACTGATGGTGTTCTCCACCCTCAGCATCATGTTAACAGGAGGTGGAGGACTGATGGTGTTCTCCACCCTCAGCTCATATCTTTCCTGGGAAGGTTCCGTCCGCTCGCTGATCCTCCCACTTCTGGACCTGAGGAGGCAGAGACGCTATTGGCTACAAACGGCAGAGACGCTATTGGCTACGAACGGCAGAGACGCTATTGGCTACGAACGGCAGAGACGCTATTGGCTACGAACGGTAGAGACGCTATTGGCTACGAACTCTCCTTTGGTCCTTTAAGCATTCTGAAGGGTTTCAAACTCACGACTAAAATATGGACTATGAAGTTAAAAAAAAACGGTGGTTTGTGTTCTGCCCCAATGATCATGCGTGGTGAGTGATTTAAAAGATATTTACTCACACATGAACATAGCCTGCTACTGAAATAACGTCTCAATCTGATGTTCACAGTCCGCTCATTACGGAGGTGTGTGTGTGTGTGTGTGTGTGTGTGTGTGTGTGTGTGTGTGTGTGTGTGTGTGTGTGTGTGTGTGTGTGTGTGTGTGTGTGTGTGTGTGTGTGTGTGTGTGTCAGATGAGGTTAATGGTTACCCAGGACATGGGGCAGAGGGACTTGTACACCCTCCTATACCAGTCACACGGAGTCACGTCCACTCCTTTGGCCGTCAGAGACTTCTGGCAGCGGTGGAAGTCTGAATGTGAAACAAGAGCCGTGAGGAGGATACCTTTAGACAGCAAGCTTCACTTTGATGAGCACTATTAAAAAAGCATACTTAAAAGATGTACTCATTCATGTATTGAGTGTAGAGAATTAACAAAAATAGCATGCATGAATTTGTATTCTTTTTGGGGGCATTTAGTTGATAATTTGAGGCTTACCCAGGTAGTTAGACCAGCAGTTCTTGGTCTGGTTCTGATTGGGGAATCTGGCGTCAAACGGAGCCGTTCGGTAATTGTCGAGCTTGGTTTGAATGTCTTCCATTTTCAGACCTAAAAAAATAAATAAAATAACAAACATTTGTGAATGATAATAGACAATAATGCAAGACACCAATGCATTAAATGAGGTGGTTGTCTTGATTGAATAGCATATTCTACAACAAAAATAGCTAGTCAGTCAACCACAAAGATGATTGACAGGGGTTTACTTCGAGCCCTTTCCTCCGTGTTCATTAACATCTATACGTGTCCTCATAACAAGGGTAACAACAGGTGTTTAAATTGGCATGCATTTGATCATTATACTAAATACAAATGAAATTGAAAGATTCGATATATGTCTGCCTATATGCTATAGAAAGATATAGAAAGTAGTACTGCGTGTTTTACCTTAAGGACGCTGGTTCCGAGTGACGCTAGAAACTCTTAGCAGGTGAGACACGCAGCAGGTGAGACACGCAGCAGGTAAGACGTGCGGTCCTGCGGCGACGGGATGGTGACCAAGGACACGCCCGAACGACTGACGTGAACCAGTCTGATAACAGGCGGCCGGTCTGACCACAGGCGGCTATGCGTCGCTTTGGATAGCCTCACACATACCGTCATGTGGAAGCGTGAATATACGTAAGGGATAATGTATAGAACGCCGGTCATTATCCGGAAAATAAGGCCCGACAGGGCGAACCTTCGCGTCGGCAATAATGCCCGGCGACGTTCTATACATTATCCCGCTTATTACACAGCTACTTGCCAAAACGAAAAAATAACTTCGTTTAGGGTTACAGCTAGGGTTGCCACCCGTCCCGTAAAATACGGAATCGTCCTTTATTTGGCAATTAAATGTTGCGTCCCGTATTGAACCAATACGGTACGCGATTTGTTCTGTATTTCCATAAATGTCCAATACACGTATACACATGCCTAGCGACAGACACCCACACTGGCGTTGCTCACAAAACCCGCGCCTTTTAAAAATGTCCGCTACACCCGATACTCCACCACGTCCTCAAAAGCGGAAACGCTTGCAGAAGTACAGACGTGAGTGGGAAGAGGCACTTCCTTGGCTGGACAGCGTCAGTGGAGATGTTTAGAAGGCAAATTGTAAAATATGTCGGCGAGTGTTTTTCAGTGGCGCACGGTGGGCTGTCTGACATCAGACAGCATGCAACAGGAGAGCAACACTGCAGACACGAAAGATCACAGAAGACCCAAGCGTCAGTGTCACAGTTCTTCATACCCCAATCATCTCCTGAGATTGATACGGTATGGGACATTATGTTGTGATTGAGTTCCTATCTGGTTGTGCTTTTGCCAGAAGATGGCAGTGCATGGGCAGAGCCTATTTTAGTAAACTGTTGTGGTTTGATTAATTGTTAAGGATGTTGAGTTTTTAAAGTCGAATGAACGATAATTTATTTAATATACAGTAGTGTTAGCCAATTTAAATATTATATATGGCCATTTAAAGAACAAATCATACTAATGTATTAAAAGTTAATAAATAAATAAATACATTTGTTAAAAGAAAACGTTTATTCTTTAATATATATACATTTCCTAGATTAAAAATGTTTGCAGAGCTTTCTGTGTATTCTGTGTCAAAATGTTTATATTTTTGTTCAGTGATCATTACATAAATTATATTATTAGTGTGGTTTAACTGTTTGGATGACCTGACTTCCTTTCAAGTCATAAGACAGGCAGCAGGCAAATACTGTTCAATTTAATTAACAATGTCATCCCACTCCTCCCCTCTAGGTTACCGCAGCTGAGGTGACACAGGTGTACCACACAGTCAGACACAACCTCAGCTACAACAGTGCTGACTGTGCACATAAACTGAATCAAAAGATTCTCCCGAATTCAAAAATTGTAAAAAAAAAAAAAAAAAAGACTATCGGGAGAACAAAGGCAGAGGCAGTGGTTAAAGATGTCCTTGCTCCAAAGGCAGTGGCTGATGTTCTCAAGGCCCTAACATCAGATAAACCCCTCCCATTTTCCATTCAGACAGATGCATCAAATAAAGGCAACAGGAAGATGTTCCCCCTTGCTGTTCAATACTTCAGTCCAGAATGCGGGGTCACCAACAAAATGCTGGATTTCATTGAAAATGCAGATGAGGCCGCTGCTGGGATTGTAGCTCTCATAGAGCAGTCGCTTGACAAATGTGACTTATCGTTTGATCAAGTGACAGCATTTAGTGCAGACAATACAAATGTGAATTACGGAATTCACAACTCTGTCTTCACCAACTTGAAGAAGAAACAAAAAGATCTGCTGCAAGGAAACTGCCATGCCCATATTGTGCACAACACAGTGAAGCATGCTCTTGACCAGCTCACTGTAGATGTGGAAAATGTTGTGCTGAAGGTCTATGCCTTCTTTTCCACATCTGCCAAATGAAGAGAATCACTCAAAGAGTTTTGTAGGTTTTGTGATGTTGAGTTCCAGGAAATTCTGCGACATGTCACAACCAGGTGGCTCTCCCTTAATCCAGCCATCACCCGGCTAATGCAAACCTGGATTGCACTGAAATCATACTTCATCAGCCGGGGGGAGGAGTGTCCCAAACAACATCGAGCATTGTTAAAGCTCAGTGAGGACTCAACTGAGGAAGATGGAGACATTGTGGAGGTTTACCTTCTTTTCTGCAATAATATCCTCTCTCTCTTTGAGGAAGTTGTAAAGAAGCTGGAGAGTGATGAAACCACCTGTGTTGAGTTATATTCCATCATGGATAACTTCAAGCAAAAGCTCACACAGACGAGATGACAAGTTCTATGGCTACTTAACTAAAGTGAAGCTGCAGCGTCTCCGTCCACGTGATGCAGACATGGCAAGGGCAGATTTTACTGCATTTCTCAACACAGCACTCTCACATGTTGAGAAATGTTGAGAAACTTTTCAGAAGACAACTGGTTGTTCTCACTGCAACCTCTCTCTCTGCACCATGGCACCATGACCTTTAGTGACATTGAGAGGGTGACCACCAAGCTCAACCTCATCCATAAAGTCAACATGGATGAACTTTATGATGAATGCTCCACAGCAAAACCCATTCTGAAGAGGCTCAAAGAAGATGCTGAAGATGAATGGAAGTCCAAAGGTGTGGCTGCCAGGTGGGTGGCTCTCTTTCAAGTAGCTGACCTGCCTAACATGCTGTCATTCACTAGCCACATCCTGAGCATCCCAGCATCCACTGGATATGTGGAAAGGATCTTCTCCAGAATGGCCAACAAATGGAGTGACTGCAGGAACAGGTGCCCCACAGAGCTCATGAGAAGTGAGCTTCTGATCACTCTCAACTTTGAGCAGTCCTGTTCAGAGTTTTACAACAGCGCTTTGAAAGACAAAGAGTTACTCAGTGCTGCAAGGAGTAACAAGAAGTACACCTGGAAAAATAAGTTTTGAGGGAAGGAGTAATGTTGAGGGAAGGAGTAATGTTTTGCACTCTTTTTTTACATAAGTGTTTTTGTTGTTTTTTTGTACTGTTTTTTTTCGTAAAAATGTTCAGAGAGTCCCTATAGTTATGCACTTAAAAAGTTACATGAAGTTCTCAGTTTATTTAGTTTATATATTAAAAGTTCATTGTTGCACACGCCACACAAAGAGATTTCATTCATTCATGCACTTTATAAGAGAATGTTAATTGGTAATAAAGCATTTCAAGCTTTAAGTATGACTAATTGCTTTCTTGATCACCCCTTTACTAAAAACACCAGCACAAAATAAAACATACCACTGCTGCGGGTGGCCCGCCCCACAGGAGTCGGGCCCGTGGTGGGCGTCCCTTATTTTCATTTCTGAAAGGTGGCAACCCTAGTTACAGCTGTGTAATAAATATATTTAAAACGGACGGTCTCTCTCTCTCCCTGTCTCTCGCTATATATATATATATATAAATAAAAGATAAGAAAAGCCAGATAGTTAGGAATTAACCGTTTATTATTCAAATAAACAGGACAAGTGAAGACAGTTAACCCGTTGAATGCCCAAAGGTCCCGTCACCTTCAACCATTTGTAAATGTGTAAATCAAAAAGAATGCATAGGCATAACAAAGACATGAGCAACTCTGAAACACGGAGAGCAGCATCACAACATCCCAAAGTTAGCGTGCACTGAAGTCATCCCTAGCGCCAGCATCTTGGACCAAGTTCACCTGAACCTTTATGTCGAAGGCCACGTTGGCGACGCCCAAGTGAGTCAGCGTGATAAAAGAAACATTTACACCAACCACCGCAGAGTAAAGCAGAGTGGAGGCAGACCCCCCCAGGGTGGAGGTAGACCCCCCCAGAGTGGAGGTAGTGCCCCCCCAGGGTGGAGGTAGATCCCCCCCAGAGTGGAGGTAGACCCCCCCAGGGTGGAGGTAGACCCCCCCCAGGGTGGAGGTAGACCCCCCCAGGGTGGAGGTAGTCCCCCCCAGAGTGGAGGTAGACCCCCCCAGGGTGGAGGTAGACCCCCCAAGGGTGGAGGTAGTCCCCCCCAGAGTGCTAGTGTTCATTGAAGCTGATTGTGGGCCGTCTTCGTTCTCCGGACCCCAAAGCGTTACCCCCCCGCAGGTCGGAGGTCACAGGCGCACCGTTTAGGGTCCGAGGGTCGCGGCCGCTACTCGTCGCTGAAGCGCAGCCGGCTGAAGGCCTCCTTGACCGTATCGTCCGTCTCCGTGGTGACTGAGAGGGGGTGCACGCGGCTGATGACCACGTCGTCCTTCAGCTTCCTCTTCCTCAGCATCACGCCGCCGGCGCCCTCCGTCAGCAGGAAGTAGCAGGCATGGCGGCCGCGCTCCAGCAGGGTGGCTACACACACACACACACACACACACACACACACACACACACACACACACACACGATACTTCCATTATGTATATGGAATATTTTTGGATGATTTGAATATAAATGCCCCCCTCTCCTCACCCCTGAAGGCCAGGATGTGCTCCATGACGGTGGGGGTCTCCATGGCGTTGGGGGTCTCCATGGCGTTGGGGGTCTCCAGGAGCACGGAGGGGTGCAGCGGGTGGAGCATGTAGGAGCGGCAGTCTCCAGGGGCAACCTGACCACCAGAGGAGGGAACAGATGAACAATATTCCATCAAGAGGCCCCCCCACAGAAGGTTAGCCTGACCCTGAGCCTAAAGGCCGATTCATATCTCCGGATCCGGACTAAATTCCTCGATCCGTACCAAGTGTTGTCTCCGGGACTACCCTTCATACCTCCGTCCGGTTTCAGCGTTGTTATGGGTGTTACACAATACATCCTCTAGAGGGCAGTGACTGTCACAAATCACCGCCATCGACAATCGCAAACATGGCATATGTAGAGGAGATGGTTTTGCTTTGTCTCATCCGAAATCGGCAAAAAAAAAAAAGGCGCATAAAGTGCAGGCCTACGCGGCGGTGGCATGTGTCACCCCTCACCAACCCGCTGATTCTCTCCTCAAAATGTTGCGCCATTTTTAAATGACCAGTTACAACTCATTGCCAAGCAGTTGAACAATAAAATAAAAAGGTCAGGTCAATTGCATAATATAAGTATAAAACGTTAAATACAATATATATATATATACATCTTAGATATTATACTACTCTTTTTATTTTCACAAATGGTCTGACTTCTGACTCTATACTGCCGCCTCGATTTCCGGTGGTATTGCTCCGTCTCTCCCGGAGCACTCCGGGTTCCTAACCTCAGAGGCCCCGGACCCACTGACGGACCAAACGACCTCCGGGACCGGACGAAAGGGTCCCTATCCGTATCGACCGTAGGGTGTGAATGGGCCTTTACCCTAACCTTAACCCTACAGAGGGTTAACCTCACCCTAACCCTAACCCTAACCTTACAGAGGGTTAACCTCACCCTGACCCTAACCCTGACCCTAACCCTACAGAGGGTTAACCTGACCCTAACCCTACAGAGGGTTAACCTAACCCTAACCCTGACCCTGACCCTACAGATGGTTAACCTCACCCTAACCCTGACCCTAACCCTACAGAGGGTTAACCTCACCCTAACCCTGACCCTGACCCTAACCCTGACCCTACAGAGGGTTAACCTCACCCTGACCCTAACCCTGACCCTACAGAGGGTTAACCTGACCCTAACCCTGACCCTAACCCTACAGAGGGTTAACCTCACCCTAACCCTGACCCTGACCCTAACCCTGACCCTACAGAGGGTTAACCTCACCCTAACCCTGACCCTAACCCTACAGAGGGTTAACCTCACCCTAACCCTGACCCTGACCCTAACCCTGACCCTACAGAGGGTTAACCTCACCCTGACCCTAACCCTGACCCTACAGAGGGTTAACCTGACCCTAACCCTGACCCTGACCCTAACCCTACAGAGGGTTAACCTCACCCTAACCCTGACCCTAACCCTACAGAGGGTTAACCTCACCCTGACCCTACCAAACAGGTCAAAGTGCATTCAAACACAACAATTCCTGTTCCGCCTTGGAGCCGAATGCCACTGTTTCTTTGGTGTGTGGTTGATGGCTGGTTTAGGCAGAGATGTGGTGTAAGTGATTTAAGATGGATTAAGTGGTTTAAGATGGTTTAAGTGGTTTAAGATGGTTTAAGTAGCCAGCAACCACACAGTTTGAAAGCCTGATTCGGAGCGTTGGTAAAGAACTCACCGAGCGGTTTCCCGCGGTGGGCAGCAGACCCCAGAACATGAAGACGGAGACCGAGTTGAGGGTGAGGACAGAGGCCGGGGGAGGGCAGTCCGGGCTGGGCAGCATGCTGACCTGCCACAGCACCGCCCCCGACGCCCCGCTCAGGACCTCCAGCTGAGGACGGAGAACAGGGTTAGATGGAGGCCGGAGACCCCCCGGCATCGCGGCCATCGACCAACACTCACCCTCCGGCTGCCGTTGCCCCCGTCCCTCTCCAGCACCACGTCAGGGACGCCGTCTTTGTCAAAATGTCCGAAGGAGGGCGCCCTGGACGGACAGACAGACAGCAGAACCATTACGACCCGCCATGACACACCAGCACGCAGCCACGTGGAGCCTACCTGGAGACCCCTGGTGGAGCCTACCTGGAAACCTGGTGGACCCTACCTGGAGACCCCTGGTGGAGCCTACCTGGAGACCTGGTGGACCCTACCTGGAGACCCCTGGTGGACCCTACCTGGAGACCTGGTGGACCCTACCTGGAGACCCCTGGTGGACCCTACCTGGAGACCTGGTGGACCCTACCTGGAGACCTATTGGATCCTACCTGGAGACCCCTGGTGGAGCCTACCTGGAGACCTATTGGACCCTACCTGGAGACCTCTTGGACCCTACCTGGAGACCCCTGGTGGAGCCTACCTGGAGACCCCTGGTGGACCCTACCTGGAGACCTGGTGGACCCTACCTGGAGACCTGGTGGACCCTACCTGGAGACCTATTGGACCCTACCTGGAGACCCCTGGTGGAGCCTACCTGGAGACCTGGTGGACCCTACCTGGAGACCTATTGGACCCTACCTGGAGACCCCTGGTGGAGCCTACCTGGAGACCCCTGGTGGACCCTACCTGGAGACCTGGTGGACCCTACCTGGAGACCCCTGGTGGACCCTACCTGGAGACCTGGTGGACCCTACCTGGAGACCCCTGGTGGACCCTACCTGGAGACCTGGTGGACCCTACCTGGAGACCTATTGGATCCTACCTGGAGACCCCTGGTGGAGCCTACCTGGAGACCTATTGGACCCTACCTGGAGACCTCTTGGACCCTACCTGGAGACCCCTGGTGGAGCCTACCTGGAGACCCCTGGTGGACCCTACCTGGAGACCTGGTGGACCCTACCTGGAGACCTATTGGACCCTACCTGGAGACCCCTGGTGGAGCCTACCTGGAGACCTGGTGGACCCTACCTGGAGACCTATTGGACCCTACCTGGAGACCCCTGGTGGAGCCTACCTGGAGACCCCTGGTGGACCCTACCTGGAGACCTGGTGGACCCTACCTGGAGACCCCTGGTGGACCCTACCTGGAGACCCCTGGTGGAGCCTACCTGGAGACCTGGTGGACCCTACCTGGAGACCTGGTGTGTGGCCCTACCTGTCCCCCTGGTGTGTGGCCCTACCTGGACTCCTGGAGGACCCTACCTGGACCCCTGGTGTGTGGCCCTACCTGGACCCCTGGAGGACCCTACCTGGACCCCTGGAGGACCCTACCTGGACCCCTGGTGCGTGGCCCTACCTGGACCCCTGGAGGACCCTACCTGGACCCCTGGTGCGTGGCCCTACCTGAGGACCCCGGAGGTGTTGAGGCTCCAGAGGCGCTGCAGCTTGTCTCCGTCCATCAGCAGCAGCTCCTCCTCAGCCACCAGCAGCAGGCTGGACGGCTCCTGGGGACTCCCCGTCCGTACCACCTCCCTCACAGAGCTCCGCCTGCAGCCGCCAGAGACACAGCGGTGGTCCATTAAAAATAATATTAAAATAATATATATATAAAAATATATATATATAATATAGAGAGAGGTTAATAGTGATAGAGGTGAAAAGTGATACAGGTAATAGAGGTTAATAGTGATACAGATAATAGAGGTTAATAGTGATACACATAATAGAGGTGAATAGTGAAAGAGATAATAGAGGTTAATAGTGATAGAGTTAATAGTATATAGTCATAGTATATCATAGTCTTCTTACGTGTAAACGGGCACGAGGTCGAAGGTGGCGTTGGCTCTGCTCTCCCAGTGGCGGTCACCCCTAAGCCCCACGCCCAGGCCTGCTCTAGCCTGGGCGGCGATCCTCCACAGCGCCAAGCCGTACAAACCAGTCTCTGAGGACCAACACAGCCCAGGGACTTAGGTTAGGGTTAGGGGGTTGGGTCCTTCTTAAGCCCTGTCTGAGGACCAACACAGCCCAGGGACTTAGGTTAGGGTTAGGGGGTCGGGTCCTTCTTAAGCCCTGTCTGAGGACCAACACAGCCCAGGGACTTAGGTTAGGGTTAGGGGGTTGGGTCCTTCTTAAGCCCTGTCTGAGGACCAACACAGCCCAGGGACTTAGGTTAGGGTTAGGGGGTTGGGTCCTTCTTAAGCCCTGTCTGAGGACCAACACAGCCCAGGGACTTAGGTTAGGGGGCTAGGGTTAGGTCAGGTGAGTAAAGATTGGGGGGGTCTGTGGTCGCAGTTGCACTGGCCTATTGTACCGTGTGTTGTAGAGATGTGATAAGAAATGTGTGTGTGTGTGTGTGTGTGTGCGTAATGGGTGATGAATGTGTGATAGGTGTTGGATCGATGTGTAATGTGGTTGTAATGAGTGTGTACTAATTGAAGAATGTGTGTCGTGGGTGTGATGCATGTGTAATGGCTGATGAATGTGTAATGAATGTGTAATAGGTGATGAATGTGTAATGAATGTGTAATAGGTGATGAATGTGTAATGAATGTGTAATAGGTGATGAATGTGTAATGAATGTGTAATAGGTGATGAATGTGTAATGAATGTGTAATAGGTGATGAATGTGCGATGGGTGTGGTGGGTGTAATGAATGTAAGGTGGATGTGTAATAAGGGTGTAACGAGAGGGTATTAGGCATGTGGTAGGTGTAGTCAATGAGTAATAGGTTGTGAATGTGTGTGGTGGGTGTAATGTATGTGAAAGGTTGTGGTGAATGTGTGATCTGGTTCAGGATTTTTCATTCAGGCCTGTGGGTGTGAGTGTATGTAACCAGGTGGTCCATTGGTGTTCTATGTGTCTGTGTTGGGGGGTGGTTCATTGGTGTTCTATGTGTCTGTGTTGGGGGGTGGTCCATTGGTGTTCTATGTGTCTGCGTTGGGGGGTGGTTCATTGGTGTTCTATATGTCTGCGTTGGGGGGTGGTTCATTGGTGTTCTATATGTCTGCGTTGTGGGGTGGTCCATTGGTGTTCTATATGTCTGCGTTGGGGGGTGGTCCATTGGTGTTCTGTGTGTCTGCGTTGTGGGGTGGTCCATTGGTGTTCTATGTGTCTGTGTTGGGGGGTGGTTCATTGGTGTTCTATGTGTCTGCGTTGGGGGGTGGTCCATTGGTGTTCTATATGTCTGCGTTGTGGGGTGGTCCATCTGTGGTCTGACTCTCATCCGGTGATGGTGAGGTGGGTGACAGGGTGTTGTGCGAAATGTTTGACCAGAGTGGTTTGTAGATGCTGGTGTTTGATGTTGCAGAGGTGTTGTTTTAGTCGGATGATCATAGTGTGTTTTGTTTCCCCGATGTAGTGTTTATGGCAGTGTGTGCATGTGATTATGTAGACTGTGTTGGGGGAATAAATACATGGGGGTGGAGGATGGGTAGAGTGGTGTGGCTATGTGGGTTGGTGATGGATTTGTGTGGTTTGAAGTAGTGAGTTATAGACGGTGGTCGTTGTGAGGGTTAGGGGGTTAGGGTTATGGTTAGGGTTATAGGGTTAGGGTTAGGGCTAGATGGTTAGAGTTAGGGTAAGGGGGTTAGAGTTATGGTTAGGGTTATGTTTAGGACTAGGGGTAGAGGGCTAGGGTTAGGGGGTTAGAGGGTTAGGGTTAGGCTCACACCATCCCTCTGGTAACGACCCCCACCTCTCTGGAGCAGGACGTAGTGCGCCCCCTCATCCGTGGTGTGGAGCAGGTGGTGCCCAGTCGAGGCCACGCCCACTGAGGCCACGCCCACTGAGGCCCCCAGCTGCTCGCCAGTCCTCCCAGAGAGGATCCACACCTGGGTCTGCAGACACAAGAAGGGAGAGATAAAGATAAAGATATATATATATAATGATCACTGCAAACTAACTCATTAACAGGATAGAACACAGCCACAAAGCGTTCCAGCTTTAAGTTAAGAGATCCAAGAGAGAGATATAGATCACTATAGATCTGTCTATATAGGTAGGGTAGGGTTAACCCTAACCCCTTTAGATCTGTCTATATAGGTATCATATACAGCTGTCAAGCTTTAGGGTTAGGGTTAGGGTAGGGTTAACCCTAACCCTATTTAGGTATCATAGACAGCGGTCTAGCTCCAGGGTTAGGGTAGGGTTAACCCTAACCCTATATAGGTATCATAGACAGCGGTCTAGCTCCAGGGTTAGGGTAGGGTTAACCCTAACCCTATATAGGTATCATAGACAGCAGTCTAGCTCCAGGGTTAGGGTAGGGTTAAGGGTTTAAGCTCCGGGGTGTTGGACTCCCTGTAGCGCCCCCTGCGCTACAGGGAGTCTGTAGACGGTGCCCAGCTGCTGTCCTCTGAGTATCAACACGGTGGCTCAACATGCGCAGAATGTCTCCCTAGTGAACCCCCCCCCCCTCCGCTGGGTTACCTGGGGGCTCCCCGGACACACCAGTGCCACCTCCCCCACCCCGTCTCCATCCAGGTCTGGGAGCAGCAGGACAGGCAGGGTGCTGTTGGGTCCTGGGGGGTGGGGCCGCTGCCAGACCACCGCGCCTGGACCCCCACACAGCACGGGAGCAGAAAGAACACATCAACAACAACACATCAACAACAACACCTCAACAACAACACATCAACAATATGACATCAACAATAACACCTCAACAACAACACATCAACAACAACACAACAATAACACAACAACAACACAAAAACAATAACGCATCAACAACAACAACACCTCAACAACAACACATCAACAATAACACATCAACAACAACACAACAACAACACAACAACACCACATCAACAACAACACATCAACATGGCGTCAAATCCACAGAAAATAACTCAGCACTGAACCCCACCATCACTGAACCCCACCATCACTGAGCCCCAGCATCACTGAACCCCCATCACTGAACCCCACCATCACTGAACCCCACCATCACTGAACCCCACTATCACTGAACCCCCATCACTGAACCCCACCATCACTGAACCCCCATCACTGAACCCCACCATCACTGAACCCCACCATCACTGAACCCCATCACTGAACCCCACCACCACTGAACCCCATCACTGAACCCCACCATCACTGAACCCCCATCACTGAACCCCAGCATCACTGAACCCCACCATCACTGAACCCCACCATCACTGAACCCCACCATCACTGAACCCCACCATCACTGAACCCCAGCATCACTGAACCCCACCATCACTGAACCCCAGCATCACTGAATCCCCATCACTGAACCCCACCATCACTGAACCCCAGCATCACTGAACCCCACCTTCACTGAACCCCAGCATCACTGAATCCCCATCACTGAACCCCACCATCACTGAACCCCAGCATCACTGAACCCCAGCATCAAGTAAAAATAATTTGTCCGTACATCATTTGGAAGATAGATTTAAATCCACAGAATTTATTTTGATTTACATTAACGCCAGAAGAAGAAACAGATTCTAAATCAAAACCACTGCTTGGATTTCCTTGGTTTTGCATACTCTCTACGTTTGGGCAAAATGAAGTTTCAATGGTAAAGCAGCCTCAACCCTCGGCAGAGAGATAGAGAATAGAGAAGGTTGGGAGATATCTATGAGGTCTCCTGGGACCCCATAGCTAGTCCTTATACCAGGTATCTTTCCTAAGTTCTCCACAAGTCCCTTTGGATAAAAGCTGTAACAAGCTGTGGTAAATAGAGGATGGCGTATAAAGACATGAGAGGCTCACCGCTGGGCTTGTCCAGGGCTGTGAGCCGGTCCGAGTGGAACAGCAGGCAGTCCCAGCCCGCCGACTCCTTCTCCCCCCCCAGACCACACTGAGCCCAGTGGAACTCGGGGGCCAGGGGCCGCTCCCACAGCGTGTCCCCGTCGGTCCCAGCCACCGCCACCGCCACCACACACGGGCTCGGTAGACCTGCGCACACAGCGGAGCTTGAGGCTCTCATGAGCACCAACAGCGGAGGGGGGACACTGATCTAACCAGCTCCAGTACAGCTGGATCAGCTCTATCTGCTTTATAGCAGGGGAAGGGGAGTGGACGCTGTTTGACTCCAAGCTGAGACCTTATTGGCCGCATGCCTAGCGCCTTAATGACATGTGTTCCCGTTAACAGCTGCTTTGGATAAAAGCACCTTCACAATGAATCAAAGACTGTATTAGAGCCGACATGGCCGCACCTTCACCCGCACACGTGTTGTTCTGGGAGCCGCCCGCGTCCTTCAGCACGAACACCACATCCATCATTTTGTCTCTGTTTGCATCTTCGATAGCGAGGAAATCGTATGTGGCTGTGAACAGGAGGGTGGACAGAACAGCAGGGGTTAACGTTCACCTACAAGACTTCCAGAGAAGATGCAGTCAGGTTCTAGACCCATAGAGTGCGTCTGTCCTTACCGGCCTGGTAGAAGGTCCTGTTCCAGGTGGACAGGTACTGCGGGCGGACAGGGCAGGGGATGATGAAGGAGAAGGCGAAGACGATAGTGAGGCACAGGAACAGGGAGAAGAAGAAGATGGCCGTCCGCCAGTGGGAGAGCTTGGCAAAGGTCAAGCCTTCCCTGCAGCTCGTCTTCAGGTCCAGCTGGGAGGCCGTGAGGCCAGCCTCCACCTTGTCCGCTCCACCCTTCAGGGGCTCCACCTCCGTGGAGGTCTGTGTGGCTGTGGAGTTCTCCATGACGGCCTCACAGCATTACGACCTGACTGTTCGGAAACACAGACCAAATGCCAACAGGCCTCAGTCCTCCTACCATGTTGTTCAATAACAGCTGTTAACTGTGTATGCACATTGTAGGCAACAAGACAGTGTATTTAGTGTGTTGTTTCTCAAATATGAAATACACGTCATCGATTGAAAGCCCTAGCAGTGGCTAACGCACAGTTACTTCTCCTTCACTGGCCTTTGTGGAGTTGAAACCTATTCAGAGGAGCCGGCAATGACTCCAGTGTTTTCCCAGCGGAACAACAAAAAGCCTTGACAGACTCATGGCATTTGAAGACCTATTATGTGCCATATGCGCAGTCACATATGGCGCGATTCTATTCGTTTTGTATCAGTGATTGTACAGTGTGTCGAAAGCATAACTTCATTTCAAATTTACATTATCTGGGCCCAATAAGGCCTACTTGCCGACCGGGCTAGAATGTCAAAGCTGTCAACTTGGCTGTCTGTTTGAGTTAGTTGACCAACTATATGTAGCAGAGACAAGTACGGCAGACGCCGAACCTATATCAGAGCAGATTCTATGATAAAACGATGAATAGGTGACTTTAGAAGAAACATATGTATATTCTTACTTTATTCCTCCCTGCCGTCTTTGGTAGCTAGATGCTAAAACTAGCCTTCAGGTGTTCGCCCTGAACTGTCAGCCAGGCGACATCAACAAACAGAACCATCTTCTCCCTGATTGGTTCGCTCGCTGGCTCTTGGTTGTGATTGGCGGGTTCATACCGGACATTCCATCGACTGAAAACCGGAAGCTGGCGGGCGGTTCACGGAAGAGAAGCTCGAAGCGGCGTCTCTAGGAAGAGTGAATATAGCTCAAATATATAACATAAACCAGGGATATTGTGTGCATCGGCCGGGAGATAGGGAGACGCTGGAGAAGAAGTACGCGAGATGTCTGCTCAAGCTCAAATGAGAGCTCTGCTCGACCAGCTCATGGGAACAGCGAGGGACGGTGAGTGGAGCAGGGTGCTAGCCGAGCTAGCTACTTAGCAAGATGGCGCCGTCGTAAAGGCTCGTTGTGTTGTCGGGATGAACCACCGAGGGATGAATGGATGACTGCCGGCGGCTGTGTTCTTTATGTAGGCCAGTCTCGACCACCTCCTTAATGTTTGTATCCATTGGGGTTCGCCCACTGTTTATTTTCATCGTGTCACGGAGTTTCTGATCGGATGTATTGGACGTCGACTCCCGCTTCCTAGAGTTAACCCTAACCCCCAACCCTAGGGTTAACCCCAACCCTAGGGTTAGCCTCAACCCTGGCGTTGACCCTAACCACACGGGAACTTGGAATTTGGAGAATTGGACCACAAAACCCATTTTCTAAATAGTCTGGTTACCCTAAATTACCAGATAGAGGCAAAAAAGCAGTAACCCTGCTATGTCGGTAGAACCAAAGGAATGGTGAATATTATGTATACCTATTTAATAGAGTTGAACCTTATGTTATTGTTAACCTTGCGTTTCCTTCGTCGAACGTTTTTTTTGTGGATACAAACATTAATTAATAAAGCAGTATGGTGTCTTCTCAACATACGATGGTGACCTATTTACATCCGAACCAACCCGCACAGAAGAAGTTCATCTTTTCTTTCAGTTGAATGGGTGGAAATTCGCTAACTTCTGGCTCATTTCAATCTTCTTAGAATAGGATCCTCATAGTGTGATTGACGGTGTGGTGTGTCTGTGGGCGATTGTGTTGAGATATTAAATTCATCCCATACATATGTTGCATACAAACTGAACAATTCTGGCCCCTTTATTCTATTCATAAAGGTTCAGTATCTTTGCCAGCCTACATCAATCTGCAAAGGAGTTGCAGAAAGCCTCATGTTCATCGAGCCGTGAGTCACACATGATTTTTAAAGCTGTTATGATGAATATCCAAACCATTTATTTGCCTTCTGGACGTTGTTTTTTTTTTTATCACACAAAATGGCTAAATCTCCAGTGGCACTAGATTAACAGTTTGGAGCTTCAGTATAAAGACGTGTGGTCGCGGTCATTAGAGCAGTTCTCAATGCTCCGACATACGTCTGTTTCCAAAGGACCTGTTAGACACACAACATTTTGCACAGATCCTTTGCAATCTGACTTTTGTGTATGACTCCTAACTTCTTACTACAGGTATGGGCAAGAACACTGTTCCCATTTATACTTTTCAACAGCGGGTTTAGAACTCTGCCGCTGGGGTCTTGAAGATGCAGAGGGGTACAGTATATGGTGCAGAGCGCAGTGTGTATGAACTAACTCTTTCCTTCGTTTTCACTTTTTTCTTTTGATTCTGTGTTTTTGAATTTCTTTTCAATGTCCCACATCTATTAAGGACTTGGCTGGAGCATATTTTTGGAATGTTAACCTATATTATGCCATAATTCCAAAACCAGCTCTCCCTGTGTAGTAGTAACAGCTGGGAACAATGACATCCAGCAAGAACATTCCAGCAGCTAGCCCCTTCCCCACCTGTCCACCCCAATCCACCTAAACCTCACTAGTTTAGCTTTACTGCTAGCTGCTTTACTTCAGACACAGGGGCCCGGGTCTCCAGTCACTAGTTTAGGGCTAGGGCTAACCCTAACCCTAGCTGCTTTAGTTCAGACACATGAGGGGCCTGAGTCTTATTTCACAGGGCGAGCTAAACTCAGCTTAAGCTGAATCTCATTCCAATGTTATATTAATGGGGCATTGGGTAAGGTAAGCTACAATACTGGAAGGCCGTCTGATTATTTGACTGTTGAGACTTTGGTAGCTGATATCCCCTCACAGTTGCGTGTCCTGGTAAGCTGCTGTCAACGCATATGTTAACTTCCTAGTGTACATTGGCATTCACTTTGGATGGAGCAAATCCTTGAAGTTCAGCCGTAGGGACGAAGTTAGGCCTCTGGCCACATTGGAAACAGACTGGAAGCCAGTAACGCAGTAGATAAGCAGGTTCTGATGCCTCGCAGCAGGTAGCCGGTATGAAAGGGGGCGCTCATTGGCTGTTCTTGGACTGTTTCAGGCGATGAGACGCGGCAGCGCGTCAAGTTCACGGACGAGCGAGTCTGCAAAAGCCACCTGTTGAACTGCTGCCCTCATGACATCCTGTCTGGAACGGTGAGCGGCGTGTGTGTGTGGTATAACAGTAATCCAAGCTTTAGTCGTGGCCTTCCGGGCTTTGGCCCCTGTTTGTTGTCCATGGCAACAGCCCCAATAACAACGTCTGTGGTCGACAGCGCATGGACCTGGGGGAATGCTCCAAGATCCACGACCTGGCTCTGAGGGCCGACTACGAGATCGCCTCCAAGGACCGGGACCTGTTCTTTGAGCTGGACGTGAGTTTCTCTTTTTGGGGCTACGGTCGTTTTAGTGAGCATTAAGCTCAATTATCTAGGGTTCGCTTTTATTATTAGTTAGTATTTAGCTAGTGATCTACGGTCTCCCCTCCTCCAGAGTTAGTTAGCTGTTGTTGTTAGTTAGTTAGTTAGTAATAGTATTAAGGCAGTGGTCTAAGGTCTCCCCCCCCCCCCCCAGGGTTAGCTGTTGTAGTTAGTTAGTTAGTTAGTTAGTAATAGTATTAAGGCAGTGGTCTAAGGTCTCCCCCCCCCCCCCCCAGGCGGTGGACCACCTGGAGTCCTTCATCGCGGACTGCGACCGCCGGACGGAGCTGGCCAAGAAGCGTCTGGCCGAGACGCAGGAGGAGATCAGCGCCGAGGTGGCGGCCAAGGTGAGGCCCAGTGAAGAACACATGACTGCAGTGACAGTCCCAATCTATAGCTTCAGTTATTGTGAACTAGAGCATACCTACCTACAGAGAGAGGAGAGGTCACCGTGACGACAGGCGGAGAGAGGGAACGTCTAGGGTCGAGCTAGAGAGGAGTTGATGTCTGTTAGTGAACAATCAGACCCTAAATGACTAACACAGACCCTAACACAATCTAAATAATATTCCATTTGTAAACATTTGGACCTTTCAAAGCTAAAATCAAACACTGCACCTGACAGCGAAACATAAAACCTGGCAGCACATGTTGGTTTTCAAGTCTATTTTGCAAGTTACTAAACAGTACAACCAAACTTATTTCCCTATTTAAAAAATATAGCCCTAAAAGGTAACAAAACTGAAAGAAACTAACAGACCATTTAGGCCAAAGTACCTTTTCCAACAGATTTATAATGAAAATGCAAGTGCAATTCTGCAATGTATGAACATTCAACAAAATGTTGACATGGTTTGTACTTGTATTCAAGTACAATCAGAGACTTTTGCATTACTTCCAAAATGAATATTGGTTTCAAAAGCAATATAACATTAAAACAAAATCTAACAAAAAAAATTAAGTCTTGCACTCGTGTTCCCGTCTTCTTGTGACAACGCAACACGCGTGCAAGCCGTGCATCGCACACATTCCACACAGCACGCTCACGTGCAGTGGCTACTATACGTGACCACGCAATGCAAGCGAGCGATGGAGGACGTTAAGAAGAAATGAGAGAATGGTGCCGGACAGTCTGTCCGGCACCATTCTCAGTTCTCAGTTATCATGGCCTTTTTGTGAATTAAGGAAGTTATGATTGAGCCTCTTCTGCTCGCAGTTAACGCGCGCTTGTTGCGCTGATCGGTTGACAATTCGTTTAATAAAGGCGTGCTTTCATGGTACAAACGTAAACATTTCTTTACTATTCGAAGAAAAAATGGACTAACTGTCAGGCTCGGTTACTCCTCTGTCGGGCGCGGGCCGGGCTCGGACAGAAACATGCGGCCCGTTCCACGCTCTAGTATGAGCCATAGAACTGCAACTGATTGAATACAGAGATACTTACAGAGATACTAACGATCTCTGTAAGGCAGATCGCGGGGACAGGGTTAGGGTTAGAGTTAGGGTTAGGGTTAGAGAGAGAACCTAACCCTAACCCAACTGATTGAGTGTGCACTGTAGCACGATACTAACGATCTCTGTAAGGGCACATCGCGGGGACATGTGAGACATTTTAATCGTTCACAATCTAATATTGCACACCCCTAGGCCAGGGGTCCCGTGGAGATGGGGTTCTCGACCCTGACGGGGGACAGTGATCCGCTAGGGTCCTGACGCTGAGCTACTGCAGCACAGCGGTCAGGACCCCAGCAGATGGCCAGCTCTATCCTAACGCTTGTTGTCCTGCTGCAGGCGGAGAAGGTCCACGAGCTGAACGAGGAGATCGGCAAGCTGCTGGCCAAGGCAGAGCAGCTGGGAGCTGAGGGCAACGTGGACGAGGCCCAGAAGGTCCTGCAGGAGGTGGAGAAGGTCCGCACCACCAAGAAGGACGCGGAGGTGAGGAGATGGCCACACAGCCTCAATGTGTTCCTCATAGTCTCATGGCGTTCCTCATGGCGTTCCTTATAATCTCGTGGTGTTCCTCATGGACTCAATGTGTTCCTCATGGTCTCATGGCGTTCCTCATGGCGTTCCTCATGGCGTTCCTCATGGCGTTCCTCATGGCGTTCCTCATGGCGTTCCTCATGGCGTCCTCATGGCATTCCTCATGGTGTACCTTATAGTCTCGTGGTGTTCCTCATGGTCTCATGGCGTTCCTCATGGCGTTCCTCATGGCGTCCCTTATAGTCTTGTGGTGTTTCTCATGGTCTCATGGTGTTCCTCATGGTCTCATGGTGTTCCTCATGGTCTCATGGTGTTCCTCATGGTCTCATGGCGTTCCTCATGGCAGTCCTCATGATGTTCCTCATGGCGTTCCTCATGGTGTTCCTCATAGTCTCATGGCATTCCTCATGGTGTTCCTCATGGTCTCATGGCATTCCTCATGGTGTTCCTTATGGTCTCATTGCGTTCCTCATGGCGGTCCTCATAGCATTCCTCATGGTGGTCCTCATGGCATTCCTCATGGTGTTCCTCATGGCGTTCCTCATGGTCTCATGGCGTTCCTCATGGCGAACCTTATAGTCTCGTGGTGTTCCTCATGGTCTCGTAGTGTTCCTCATGGTCTCATGGCGTTTCTCATGGTGTTCCTCATACTCTCATGGCGTTCCTCATAGTGAACCTGATGGTCTCATGGTGTTCCTCCACGGTGGACCGATGGACTGATCTAAATGGGTGAAACCCTTCCTCCTCATCTCTAAATGTTCTCCCCTGGCGCCCCCTCAGGAGGAGTACAGGAACTCCATGCCCGCCTCCAGCTTCCAGCAGCAGAAGCTGAGGGTGTGCGAGGTCTGCTCTGCCTATCTGGGTCTCCATGACAACGACCGCCGCCTCGCCGATCACTTTGGCGGGAAGCTGCACCTGGGCTTTATCCAGATCCGAGAGAAGTTGGACCAGCTGAAGGTACGGACCGTCTGGAGCCAGACTGTGGACCTCCACCTTCTGCTGCTCCTCTCCCCGGCCCCCAGCCTCTGCAGAGCTGAACCCAGATACAAGGGTTAGGGTTAGCTAACCCTGGGTCTTATGTTAGGGTTAGCTAACCCTGGGTCTCATGTTAGGGTTAGCTAACCCTGGGTCTCATGTTAGGGTTAGCTTACCCTGGGTCTCATGTTAGGGTTAGCTAACCCTGGGTCTCATGTTAGGGTTAGCTTACCCTGGGTCTCATGTTAGGGTTAGCTAGCCCTGGGTCTCATGTTAGGTTTAGGGTTAGCTAACCCTGGGTCTCATGTTAGGTTTAGGGTTAGCTAACCCTGGGTCTCATGTTAGGGTTATTGTTAGCTAACCCTGGGTCTCATGTTAGGGTTAGCTAACCCTGGGTCTCATGTTAGGGTTAGCTAACCCTGGGTCTCATGTTAGGGTTAGCTAACCCTGGGTCTCATGTTAGGGTTAGGGTTAGCTAACCCTGGGTCTCATGTTAGGGTTATTGTTAGCTAACCCTGGGTCTCATGTTAGGGATAGCTAACCCTGGGTCTCATGTTAGGGTTAGGGTTAGCTAACCCTGGGTCTCATGTTAGGGTTAGCTAACCCTGGGTCTCATGTTAGGGTTAGGGTTAGCTAACCCTGGGTCTCATGTTAGGGTTAGGGTTAGCTAACCCTGGGTCTCATGTTAGGGTTAGGGTTAGCTAACCCTGGGTCTTATGTTAGGGTTAGGGTTAGCTAACCCTGGGTCTCATGTTAGGGTTAGCTAACCCAGATACTAGGGCTGCAGCAACACGTCTTTAGCTGTCGTCTCTGGGGCCCCTCACAGCCTTTCTATTGAGTCACTATCTACAGCCATCTTTATATTCTCTGTCGCATGTTTCCCTGGGTTTGGTTCTTCTGGAACCGGTGCTCCAGGGTTCGTGGAAAGGAGAACCCGTTGAACCAAATGTTTTTATTCTGACCAGAAAACGGTGGTGGAGAAGCAGGAGAAGAGGAACCAGGAGAGACTGAAGAGGAGAGAGGAGCGAGAGAAGGAGGAGAAGGTGAAGAAGAGGTGAGACCCCCAATGTTACAGGGCCCTTAGGTCCCCCCTTAAGGCCCCCCTTAACCCTAACCCTTACCTGTTACATAGTTAAAGGGACCTTAGGGCCCCCCTTAGGGCCCCCCTTAACCCTAACCCTTACCTGTTACATAGTTAAAGGGACCTTAGGGCCCCCCCTAACCCTAACCCTTACCTGTTACATAGTTAAAGGGACCTTAGGGCCACCCTTACCTGTTACATAGTTAAAGGGACCTTAGGGTAACCCTTACCTGTTACATAGTTAAAGGGACCTTAGGGTAACCCTTACCTGTTACATTGTTAAAGGGACCTTAGGGCCACCCTTACCTGTTACATAGTTAAAGGGACCATAGGGCCACCCTTACCTGTTACACAGTTAAAGGGACCTTAGGGTAACCCTTACCTGTTACATAGTTAAACGGACCTTAGGGCCACCCTTACCTGTTACATAGTTAAAGGGACCTTAGGGTAACCCTTACCTGTTACATAGTTAAAGGGACCTTAGGGTAACCCCTACCTGTTACATAGTTAAAGGGACCTTATGGCCCCCCTTAACCCTAACCCTTACCTGTTACATAGTTAAAGGGACCTTAGGGTAACCCTTACCTGTTACATAGTTAAAGGGACCTTAGGGCCCCCCCTAACCCTAACCCTTACCTGTTACATAGTTAAAGGGACCTTAGGGCCACCCTTACCTGTTACATAGTTAAAGGGACCTTAGGGTAACCCTTACCTGTTACATAGTTAAAGGGACCTTAGGGTAACCCTTACCTGTTACATTGTTAAAGGGACCTTAGGGCCACCCTTACCTGTTACATAGTTAAAGGGACCATAGGGCCACCCTTACCTGTTACACAGTTAAAGGGACCTTAGGGTAACCCTTACCTGTTACATAGTTAAACGGACCTTAGGGCCACCCTTACCTGTTACATAGTTAAAGGGACCTTAGGGTAACCCTTACCTGTTACATAGTTAAAGGGACCTTAGGGTAACCCCTACCTGTTACATAGTTAAAGGGACCTTATGGCCCCCCTTAACCCTAACCCTTACCTGTTACATAGTTAAAGGGACCTTAGGGTAACCCTTACCTGTTACATAGTTAAAGGGACCTTAGGGCCCCCCTTAACCCTAACCCTTACCTGTTACATAGTTAAAGGGACCTTAGGGCTCCCCTTACCTGTTACATAGTTAAAGGGACCTTATGGTAACCCTTACCTGTTACATAGTTAAAGGGACCTTAGGGTAACCCTTACCTGTTACATAGTTAAAGGGACCTTAGGGCTAAGGTTAGGGTTAGCCTAACCCTTACCTGTTACATAGTTAAAGGGACCTTAGGGTCACCCTTACCTGTTACATAGTTAAAGGGACCTTAGGGCCACCCTTACCTGTTACATAGTTAAAGGGACCTTAGGGTAACCCTTACCTGTTACATAGTTAAAGGGACCTTAGGGTAACCCTTACCTGTTACATAGTTAAAGGGACCTTAGGGCCACCCTTACCTGTTACATAGTTAAAGGGACCTTAGGGTCACCCTTACCTGTTACATAGTTAAAGGGACCTTAGGGTAACCCTTACCTGTTATATAGTTAAAGGGACCTTAGGGTAACCCTTACCTGTTACATAGTTAAAGGGACCTTAGGGTAACCCTTACCTGTTACATAGTTAAAGGGACCTTAGGGTAACCCTTACCTGTTACATAGTTAAAGGGACCTTAGGGTAACCCCTACCTGTTACATAGTTAAAGGGACCTTAGGGCCCCCCTTAACCCTAACCCTTACCTGTTACATAGTTAAAGGGACCTTAGGGCCCCCCTTAACCCTAACCCTTACCTGTTACAAAGTTAAAGGGGCCTTAGGGCCCCCCTTACCTGTTACATAGTTAAAGGGACCTTAGGGCCCCCCTTAGGGCTAGGGTTAGGGTTAGCCTAACCCTTACCTGTTACATAGTTAAAGGGACCTTAGGGTCACCCTTACCTGTTACATAGTTAAAGGGACCTTAGGGCCACCCTTACCTGTTACATAGTTAAAGGGACCTTAGGGTAACCCTTACCTGTTACATAGTTAAAGGGACCTTAGGGTCACCCCTACCTGTTACATAGTTAAAGGGACCTTAGGGCCACCCTTACCTGTTACATAGTTAAAGGGACCTTAGGGTCACCCTTACCTGTTACATAGTTAAAGGGACCTTAGGGCCACCCTTACCTGTTACATAGTTAAAGGGACCTTAGGGTAACCCTTACCTGTTACATAGTTAAAGGGACCTTAGGGTAACCCTTACCTGTTACATAGTTAAAGGGACCTTAGGGCCACCCTTACCTGTTACATAATTAAAGGGACCTTAGGGTCACCCTTACCTGTTACATAGTTAAAGGGACCTTAGGGTAACCCTTACCTGTTACATAGTTAAAGGGACCTTAGGGTAACCCTTACCTGTTATATAGTTAAAGGGACCTTAGGGTGACCCTTACCTGTTACATAGTTAAAGGGACCTTAGGGTGACCCTTACCTGTTACATAGTTAAAGGGACCTTAGGGTAACCCTTACCTGTTTCATAGTTTAAGGGACCTTAGAGTAATCTATCCTAATCTTCCGTTTTTTTTTTGCAGAACCAGATCAAAGAGCAAAGAGCATAAAAGGTAGAGAACCTCCTCCGGCGGTGACCTCTCCTCCTGGTTCTAACCTCATAACATCTCCTCCTCCTGGTTCTAACCTCATAACATCTCCTCCTCCTGGTTCTAACCTCATAACATCTCCTCCTGGTTCTGCCCTCATAACATCTCCTCCTAGTTCTGCCCTCATAACATCTCTTCCTCCTGGTTCTGCCCTCTTAACATCTCCTCCTCCTGGTTCTAACCTCTTAACATCTCCTCCTCCTGGTTCTAACCTCATAACATCTCCTCATCCTGGTTCTGCCCTCATAACATCTCCTCCTCCTGGTTCTGCCCTCATAACATCTCCTCCTGGTTCTAATCTCATAACATCTTCTCCTGGTTCTAACCTCATAACATCTCCTCCTCCTGGTTCTGCCCTCATAACATCTCCTCCTCCTGGTTCTAACCTCATAACCTCTCCTCCTCCTGGTTCTAACCTCATAACATCTCCTCCTCCTGGTTCTGCCCTCATAACATCTCCTCCTGGTTCTAACCTCATAACATCTCCTCCTCCTGGTTCTAACCTCATAACATCTCCTTCTCCTGGTTCTGCCCTCATAACATCTCATCCTCCTGGTTCTGCCCTCATAACATCTCCTCCTCCTGGTTCTAACCTCATAACATCTCCTCCTCTCGTTCTAACCTCATAACATCTCCTCCTCCTGGTTCTAACCTCATAACATCTCCTCCTCCTCGTTCTAACCTCATAACATCTCCTCCTCCTGGTTCTAACCTCATAACCATCTCCTCCTCCTGGTTCTGCCCTCATAACATCTCCTCCTCCTGGTTCTAACCTCATAACATCTCCTCCTGGTTCTGCCCTCATAACATCTCCTCCTCCTGGTTCTAACCTCATAACCATCTCCTCCTCCTGGTTCTAACCTCATAACCATCTCCTCCTCCTGGTTCTAACCTCATAACCATCTCCTCCTCCTCGTTCTAACCTCATAACCATCTCCTCCTCCTCGTTCTAACCTCATAACATCTCCTCCTCCTGGTTCTAACCTCATAACATCTCCTCCTCCTCGTTCTAACCTCATAACATCTCCTCCTCCTGGTTCTAACCTCATAACCATCTCCTCCTCCTGGTTCTGCCCTCATAACATCTCCTCCTCCTGGTTCTAACCTCATAACATCTCCTCCTGGTTCTAACCTCATAACCATCTCCTCCTCCTGGTTCTAACCTCATAACCATCTCCTCCTCCTCGTTCTAACCTCATAACATCTCCTCCTCCTGGTTCTAACCTCATAACATCTCCTCCTCCTGGTTCTAACCTCATAACATCTCCTCCTCCTGGTTCTAACCTCATAACCATCTCCTCCTCCTGGTTCTAACCTCATAACCATCTCCTCCTCCTGGTTCTAACCTCATAACATCTCCTCCTCCTGGTTCTAACCTCATAACCATCTCCTCCTCCTGGTTCTAACCTCATAACATCTCCTCCTCCTCGTTCTAACCTCATAACCATCTCCTCCTCCTGGTTCTAACCTCATAACATCTCCTCCTCCTGGTTCTAACCTCATAACCATCTCCTCCTCCTGGTTCTCCTCCTCTCAGGTCCCGCTCCCGCGAGCGCCGTGCCAGGAGGCGGTCGCGTTCCCCATCCCGTGAGAAGAAACGTTCTGCGTCCCGTGAGAAGAAACGTTCTCCGTCCAGGGACCGCGAGAAGAAACGGTCTGCGTCCCGGGACCGTGAGAGACGGCGGCGCCACCGCAGCCGGTCCCACAGCCGCAGCCACCGCCACGAGCAGAGCTCTAGACACAGGTAGACACAACCCTACACAGGGAGGGCTCCAGGTAGACAACCCTACACAGGGAGGGCTCCAGGTAGACAACCCTACACAGGGAGGGCTCCAGGTAGACACAACCCTACACAGGGAGGGCTCCAGGTAGACACAACCCTACACAGGGAGGGCTCCAGGTAGACACAACCCTACACAGGGAGGGCTCCAGGTAGACACAACCCTACACAGGGAGGGCTCCAGGTAGACACAACCCTACACAGGGAGGGCTCCTGGTAGACACAACCCTACACAGGGAGGGCTCCAGGTAGACACAACCCTACACAGGGAGGGCTCCAGGTAGACACAACCCTACACAGGGAGGGCTCCAGGTAGACACAACCCTACACAGGGAGGGCTCCAGGTAGACACAACCCTACACAGGGAGGGCTCCAGGTAGACACAACCCTACACAGGGAGGGCTCCAGGTAGACACAACCCTACACAGGGAGGGCTCCAGGTAGACACAACCCTACACAGGGAGGGCTCCAGGTAGACACAACCCTACACAGGGAGGGCTCCAGGTAGACACAACCCTACACAGGGAGGGCTCCAGGTAGACACAACCCTACACAGGGAGGGCTCCAGGTAGACAACCCTACACAGGGAGGGCTCCAGGTAGACACAACCCTACACAGGGAGGGCTCCAGGTAGACAACCCTACACAGGGAGGGCTCCAGGTAGACACAACCCTACACAGGGAGGGCTCCAGGTAGACACAACCCTACACAGGGAGGGCTCCAGGTAGACACAACCCTACACAGGGAGGGCTCCAGGTAGACACAACCCTACACAGGGAGGGCTCCAGGTAGACACAACCCTACACAGGGAGGGCTCCAGGTAGACAACCCTACACAGGGAGGGCTCCAGGTAGACACAACCCTACACAGGGAGGGCTCCAGGTAGACACAACCCTACACAGGGAGGGCTCCAGGTAGACACAACCCTACACAGGGAGGGCTCCAGGTAGACACAACCCTACACAGGGAGGGCTCCAGGTAGACACAACCCTACACAGGGAGGGCTCCAGGTAGACACAACCCTACACAGGGAGGGCTCCAGGTAGACACAACCCTACACAGGGAGGGCTCCAGGTAGACACAACCCTACACAGGGAGGGCTCCAGGTAGACACAACCCTACACAGGGAGGGCTCCAGGTAGACACAACCCTACACAGGGAGGGCTCCAGGTAGACACAACCCTACACAGGGAGGGCTCCAGGTAGACACAACCCTACACAGGGAGGGCTCCAGGTAGACACAACCCTACACAGGGAGGGCTCCAGGTAGACACAACCCTACACAGGGAGGGCTCCAGGTAGACACAACCCTACACAGGGAGGGCTCCAGGTAGACACAACCCTACACAGGGAGGGCTCCAGGTAGACACAACCCTACACAGGGAGGGCTCCAGGTAGACACAACCCTACACAGGGAGGGCTCCAGGTAGACACAACCCTACACAGGGAGGGCTCCAGGTAGACACAACCCTACACAGGGAGGGCTCCAGGTAGACACAACCCTACACAGGGAGGGCTCCAGGTAGACACAACCCTACACAGGGAGGGCTCCAGGTAGACACAACCCTACACAGGGAGGGCTCCAGGTAGACACAACCCTACACAGGGAGGGCTCCAGGTAGACACAACCCTACACAGGGAGGGCTCCAGGTAGACACAACCCTACACAGGGAGGGCTCCAGGTAGACACAACCCTACACAGGGAGGGCTCCAGGTAGACACAACCCTACACAGGGAGGGCTCCAGGTAGACACAACCCTACACAGGGAGGGCTCCAGGTAGACACAACCCTACACAGGGAGGGCTCCAGGTAGACACAACCCTACACAGGGAGGGCTCCAGGTAGACACAACCCTACACAGGGAGGGCTCCAGGTAGACACAACCCTACACAGGGAGGGCTCCAGGTAGACACAACCCTACACAGGGAGGGCTCCAGGTAGACACAACCCTACACAGGGAGGGCTCCAGGTAGACACAACCCTACACAGGGAGGGCTCCAGGTAGACACAACCCTACACAGGGAGGGCTCCAGGAAGACACAACCCTACACAGGGAGGGCTCCAGGTAGACACAACCCTACACAGGGAGGGCTCCAGGTAGACACAACCCTACACAGGGAGGGCTCCAGGTAGACACAACCCTACACAGGGAGGGCTCCTGGTAGACACTACCGACTGACACACACGCCCCTCCCCCCTGACGTTGTGGTGTCTCCCCCCTTACGTTGTGGTGTCTCCCCCCTCTGTCCCCCCTTACGTTGTAGTGTCTCCCCCCTTACGTTGTGGTGTCTCCCCCCTTATGTTGTGGTGTCTCCCCCCTCTCTCCCCTGACGTTGTGGTGTCTCCCCCCCCCCCCTCCTCCCCCCTGACGTTGTGGTGTCTCCCCCCTCTCTCCCCCCTGACGTTGGGGTGTCTCCCCCCCCCCTCCCCCCTGACGTTGTGGTGTCTCCCCTCTCCTCCCCCCTGACGTTGTGGTGTCTCCCCTCTCCTCCCCCCTGACGTTGTGGTGTCTCCCCCCTCTCCTCCCCCCTGACGTTGTGGTGTCTCCCCCCTCTCTCCCCCCTGACGTTGTGGTGTCTCCCCCCTCTCTCCCCCCTGACGTTGTGGTGTCTCCCCCCCCCCCCCCTCCCCCCTGACGTTGTGGTGTCTCCCCCCTCTCCTCCCCCTGACGTTGTGGTGTCTCCCCCCCCCTCCCCCCTGACGTTGTGGTGTCTCTCCCCTCTCCTCCCCCCTGACGTTGTGGTGTCTCTCCCCCCTGACGTTGTGGTGTCTCCCCCCTCTCCTCCCCCCTGACGTTGTGGTGTCTCCCCCCTCTCTCCCCTCTGACGTTGTGGTGTCTCCCCTCTCTCCTCCCCCCTGACGTTGTGGTGTCTCCCCCCTCTCTCCCCTCTGACGTTGTGGTGTCTCCCCCCTCTCTCCCCTCTGACGTTGTGGTGTCTCCCCCCTCTCCTCCCCCCTGACGTTGTGGTGTCTCCCCCCTCTCTCCCCTCTGACGTTGTGGTGTCTCCCCCCTCTCTCCCCTGACGTTGTGGTGTCTCCCCCCCCCCTCCTCCCCCCTGACGTTGTGGTGTCTCCCCCCTGTCTCCCCCCCGACGTTGTGGTGTCTCCCCCCTCTCTCCCCTCTGACGTTGTGGTGTCTCCCCCCTCCTCCCCCCTGACGTTGTGGTGTCTCCCCCCTCTCCTTCCCCCTGACGTTGTGGTGTCTCCCCCCCCTCCTCCCCTCTGACGTTGTGGTGTCTCCCCCCTCTCCTTCCCCCTGACGTTGTGGTGTCTCCCCCCCCTCCTCCCCTCTGACGTTGTGGTGTCTCCCCCCTCTCCCACCTGACGTTGTGGTGTCTCCCCCCTCCTCCCCCCTGACGTTGTGGTGTCTCCCCCCTCCTCCCCCCTGACGTTGTGGTGTCTCCCCCCTGACGTTGTGGTGTCTCCCCCCTGACGTTGTGGTGTCTCCCCCCTCTCTCCCCTCTGACGTTGTGGTGTCTCCCCCCTCTCCTCCCCCCTGACGTTGTGGTGTCTCCCCCCTCTCCTCCCCCCTGACGTTGTGGTGTCTCCCCCTCCCCCCTGACGTTGTGGTGTCTCCCCCTCCCCCCTGACGTTGTGGTGTCTCCCCCCCTCCCCCTTTAGGGAGCGCAGAGACGGGGTGAACGGCCGGTCGGACCCCCGGCGGGCGGACGAGCGGGGGTCAGGAGACTTCTGATGTCCACCCCCCCACCTCTCACCCTCTCACTCCTCAGGAGGCGGAACCCAAATGTGTCACCGTACGGCCGCAAGCCCCGCCCCCAAGAGTCATGATTTGTTTTTTCATTTTTAATTGACGGCTCTTCCAGCCAACAGATCAATTCTGAAGCGGTTTGTTCTTCCAGCCTTCGTTATCACCCCACACTTCATCCATTTATATACACTTACTCTGTTTGTTCCAACGTGTAAAAAAGAAATAAGGGCCGCCCACTATCCAGGGAAAAGGTGATTGAACCTGTATGCAACGAGCTGTGAGACTCCCCACGGTCCCTTGGTTTAACCTTGGTTTAGACCTTGGTTTAGACCTTGGTATAACCTTGGTTTAGACCTTGGTTTAACCTTGGTTTAGACCTTGGTTTAGACCTTGGTTTATCCTTGGTTTAGACCTTGGTTTAGACCTTGGTTTAGACCTTGGTTTAACCTTGGTTTATCCTTGGTTTAGACCTTGGTTTAACCTTGGTTTATCCTTGGTTTAGACCTTGGTTTAACCTTGGTTTAGACCTTGGTTTAGACCTTGGTTTAATCTTGGTTTAGACCTTGGTTTAACCTTGGTTTAACCTTGGTTTATCCTTTGTTTAGACCTTGGTTTAGACCTTGGTTTAGACCTTGGTTTAGACCTTGGTTTAACCTTGGTTTAACCTTGGTTTAGACCTTGGTTTAGACCTTGGTTTAACCTTGGTTTAGACCTTGGTTTAGACCTTGGTTTAGACCTTGGTTTAGACCTTGGTTTAATCTTGGTTTAGACCTTGGTTTAACCTTGGTTTAGATCTTGGTTTAGACACGGTCTTTGATACACATGACAAATGTAAATAGACGTTGGATATGAAGGAGGCTGTTATGTCCAGCTGCTCTCTTAAGACGCCATGTTTAAGTTATCCTAAACCAACCTTAATAAACACATTAATACGATTATTATTCTGCACCAAGCTAAGAATCACATTTAAATAGTTTATTATCCTTCACCAAGCTAAATAAACACATTCACCGCTTGAGTCCGTTACCTTGGGGCTTAGCGTTACCTTGGGGCTTAGCGTTACCTTGGGGCTTAGCGTTACCTTGGGGCTTAGCGTTACCTTGGGGTTAGCGTTACCTTGGGGTTAGCGTTACCTTGGGGTTAGCGTTACCTTGGGGTTAGCGTTACCTTGGGGTTAGCGTTACCTTGGGGTTAGCGTTACCTTGGGGCTTATTGTCACCTTGGGGGTTAGCGTTACCCTTGTTTAGCGTTACCTTGGGGGTTAGCGGGGGGAGGATGAGGGAACCGCATGGTGTCGAGGGGCAAGCAGCTTTTTTTTAATTGGTGCAAGTCGTGCTCGTATTAGAATTTATTTTATATAATAGAGGAACTTGGTATAGATGTGAAGTAATTGGCAAACGGTCTTTGGTATTTTTTGAAATTTGTACGTATCCATTTCACATGTTGGTTCATGAGTTGTAATGGTTTGAAGACCAAACTGCGGTGAAGTCGTCCTGTTGCTTATTTACCTTTTTTTTTGCGGAAATACTTTTTTGAAGCCTCAATAAAATTATTCCAGCCTTTTATTTTCATGATGTCTCATTCCCTTTCTTACAATATACACATAGGGATATTCTTTAAAGCAGAAGCAGCACTCAGCTGTTAGAACGGATGTACAAGAGGTATTTTAAATAAAAGATAAATAGATTTTAAATTGACCTTCAACAGAGTGGATATGTAGAAACAGTTGTGTTAGATCAGCGATCCTCCATTAGCGGATTATTTCAGGAGGAAGAATAAAAATGTGCTGAAATAAACCAGGGAGGCAAAATCGTGGCCAACCATGTTTGAGGAGGCTGAACGTTCTTCACTTTCTACCAACTGGAGTATTGTTCCAGAAGGACCAGGTCAGGGTCCTGGTAGGTGAACAGGTGATGCTTTGGTGTTCAGAAGATCCATCCTCGTGGTAGGTGGAGTTAAGTATTATAATGTTGTCGTGTTTGCCTGGCTCTTCAAATCTACTTTCATCTTCTGCTTCTCCATGACGGCCTCCAGCTCCGTGGCGTTCCGGGCGTCCTGGAAGAAGGTAAGAGGTGAAGTAAAGGGTATTATTTCGTTAGATCTTCAACATTGTGGTCATTATTTTAATTACCAGGCACGTTCTGAACATTTTATTCAATCTGTTGTGTGGACCGCTTACCTCCAGCAGCGCCCTCTGCACCTCCAGCTGGCTGTACACTCTGGCGCCCTCTTCAGGAAGCACTGCGCGTAGCTCCTCCTTGTTCAGGGAGAAGAGCTGGGCGCCCGTCAGAACCCCGAGGCACTGCGCTGCCCTATAGTTAAGTTAGTTTCGTTTTATTTCGGCATCATGGCAGGTGCATGAAGACAGCATACAGAAATCCATCATCGCAAAAAATGAATTACTTATGCTGTTACAATTAGAACATATTTAAAATTCAACTTAATATTTGCGATATAAAAAAAGAAGCTACAACATACGTTAAAACTAACGGGTACAGTCCATTGTCATTCATTGCACATATATGGGATTGGAGATCTTCTGTCTCAGTTCTGTATCTTGGGAGGGACAGTTTGCTTACATTTCTCATTGTTCGATAAGTCAGTTTTTCTCTTTCTGTATTTGTTTCTGTAATTGGACTACACCAGTTTTCTGGCTAGTTTTCTAGATATAGTTGTATAGATATAGATAGAACATCCCCAACATCACCTCTCCAACTACATATTGTTAATATCTCACTGAGGCACTGGGCCATCCTGAACACGGAACAACATCTAATTCAGCGTCAACACTCCCAACCTATTCAACTACATAATGTTAATGCCTTGATGACCAACCAATCCAAGCAAGGTCCACAAGGAGCTGAACTCTGCCAGTCTCGGTTCTCTTGAGGTCCACAAGGAGCTGAACTCTGCCAGTCTCGGTTCTCTAGAGGTCCACAAGGAGCTGAACTCTGCCAGTCTCGGTTCTCTAGAGGTCCACAAGGAGCTGAACTCTGCCAGTCTCGGTTCTCTAGAGGTCCACAAGGAGCTGAACTCTGCCAGTCTCGGTTCTCTAGAGGTCCACAAGGAGCTGAACTCTACCAGTCTCGGGTAGATCTAGATCTAACCCTGGTTCTAGAGCTTGACTTACGGTTCGGTGAAGCCCTTCCCCCTGAGCCAGCTGGCCACCTCGTCGGGGGGGGAGTGGTAGTCCAGCGGCGCGCTGGTCTCGCTGGAGCGGGGGATGACCAGGGCGGGCTTGGTGAGGGGGCTCCTCCCATTGGTCAGCCTCTGGAGCAGCTCGTCATTCACCTGCATCGCTTCAGGAGGAGACACGTCATCAGGGTTAACAAGGCCAATCAGGAGGAGACACGTCATCAGGGTTAACGAGGCCAATTAATGGATCAGAACGCCCATTAGGGTTAGACACTAAGGGTAGGGTGAGGGTTAGACACTAAGGTTAGGGTTAGACAGTTAAGGGTTAGACACTAAGGTAAGGGTTAGACACTAAGGTGAGGGTTAGACACTAAGGTTAGGGTTAGACACTAAGGCTAGGGTGAGGGTTGGACACTAAGGTTAGGGTTAGACACTAAGGGTTAGACACTAAGGGTAGGGTGAGGGTTGGACACTAAGGTTAGGGTTAGTCACTAAGGGTAGGGTGAGGGTTGGACACTAAGGTTAGGGTTAGTCACTAAGGGTAGGGTATGGGTTGGACACTAAGGTTAGGGTTAGACACTAAGGGTAGAGTGAGGGTTAGACACTAAGGTTAGGGTTAGACACTAAGGGTTGGACACTAAGGGTAGGGTTAGACACTAAGGGTTAGACACTAAGGTTAGGGTTAGACACTAAGGGTAGCGTGAGGGTTAGACACTAAGGTAAGGGTTAGACACTAAGTGTTGGACACTAAGGGTAGGGTGAGGGTTAGACACTAAGGTTAGGGTTGGACACTAAGGGTTAGACACTAAGGGTAGGGTGAGGGTTGGACACTAAGGTTAGGGTTAGACACTAAGGTTAGGGTTAGACACTAAGGGTAGGGTGAGGGTTGGACACTAAGGTAAGGGTTAGACTCTAGTATTCGTTAGGGTTAGGGTTAGCCTAACCCTAACCCTAACCCTAGGGGTAAGGGTTAGACTAGTATTCGTTAGGGTTAGCCTAACCCTAACCCTAACCGTAGGGGTAAGGGTTAGACTCTAGTTTTCGGTAGGGTTAGCCTAACCCTAACCCTAACCCTAGGGGTAAGGGTTAGACTAGTATTCGTTAGGGTTAGTCTAACCCTAACCCTAACCCTAGGGGTAAGGGTTAGACTCTAGTTTTCGGTAGGGTTAGCCTAACCCTAAGCCTAACCCTAGGGGTTAGGGTTAGACTCTAGTTTTCGGTGTAATATATACGATATGGATCCAATGGCCATCTCTAGGGTCGGTGGGCTCACCTTTCTCTGAGTCTTCTCCACTGGCCATGAGGTGCTGGCCGTAGGGGGGCAGGCCACGCGGACGCTGGCCTGGCGACTGGTGCACGGTGAGGGGGCTGGGCGTGGCTGCCGAGAACGTCTTGGCCAGTGGGGGAGGGGCCGGAGCCTGGGGGGGCAAACAGAACCAAATGAGGGGGATGTGAGTGAAAGGGTTCATTGCATGCAGCCCTTGTTTGATTCTTGAGTTATTCCTTCTATTGTGTTTTTTATGTGTATCTGGCTGTTTGTGTGCACACATAGACGCCTGTGCGTGCGTGTGCACGTGTGTTTGTGTGTGTGTGAGTGTGTGTGTGTGTGTGTGGGCCTACCTTGGGGGGTCCCTGCCCCTCCTCAAGGGGGTCTATGTACGCGACCGGCTCCAGGATGTTGGACGGGACGAAGCCCACCTCGTTGAAGCGGTTACGACACTTCCACCAGCGCTTGGACGACTCCAGCACCTGTCAGACACACAGGTCAGCGTGATGGTGCCTCCACCCGAAGCCTGCTCAGACCAGCAGGTAGGACGTCCTCTAAACGAGGCTCCGTTTAAGAAACTAATCTGTTGGATCTCAGCTTGGTGAGGCTGAACTAACAATCTCCTTCTGCCATCCTCTGGACTTAGCATCGTGGTCTACTGAATGCGTTAATTAGATATGAGCACTTAACATTGGGTGTGTGTGTGTAGCGTGTGTGTGTGTAGCGTGTGTGTGTGTAGCGTGTGTGTAGGACTGCCCACCTCCAGTTTGTCTCCCTGCTGGACCGACAGCTCGCTGCTGTTTCTCGCCACGAAGTCGTAGCTGCAGCTGTAGAGCCGCTGGGCTCCATCCCTGAGGACGAGCAGCACATAGCAGCTGACCTCACAGCCGGGGAACCCACACCAGGCTGACCTCACAGCCCGGGGAACCAACCCACACCAGGCTGACCTCACAGCCCGGGGAACCAACCCACACCAGGCTGACCTCACAGCCCGGGGAACCAACCCACACCAGGCTGACCTCACAGCCCGGGAACCCACACCAGGCTGACCTCACAGCCGGGGAACCCACACCAGGCTGACCTCACAGCCGGGGAACCAACCCACACCAGGCTGACCTCACAGCCGGGGAACCCACACCATGCTGACCTCACAGCCGGGGAACCACACCAGGCTGACCTCACAGCCGGGGAACCCACACCAGGCTGACCTCACAGCCGGGGAACCAACCCACACCAGACTGACCTCACAGCCGGGGAACCCACACCATGCTGACCTCACAGCCGGGGAACCACACCAGGCTGACCTCACAGCCGGGGAACCCACACCATGCTGACCTCACAGCCGGGGAACCCACACCAGGCTGACCTCACAGTTGGGGAACCCACACCAGGCTGACCTCACAGCCGGGGAACCAACCCACACCAGGCTGACCTCACAGCCGGGGAACCAACCCACACCAGGCTGACCTCACAGCCGGGGAACCAACCCACACCAGGCTAACGTATCAGGGGGACTCACCTCTCGTCTGCCAGGGGGGGGGAGGGCCGGACCACCGACTGAGACTGCTGCCAGGTGGGGGGGAGGAAGAGAGTTAAAATAGAGAGATAGCTAGAATGGTTATATAAGAGAGAGAGAGAGAGAGGGAGGGAGGGAGGGAGGGAGGGAGAGAGAGAGAGGGGGGGAGAGGGGGAGAGAGGGAGGGAGGGAGGGAGGGAGAGAGAGAGAGAGAGAGAGAGAGAGGGGGGGGGGGGGGAGAGAGGGAGGGAGGGAGGGAGGGAGAGAGATAGAGAGGGAGGGAGAGAGAGAGAGAGAGAGAGAGAGAGGGGGGGGGGAGAGAGAGGGAGGGAGGGAGGGAGGGAGGGAGGGAGCCTACTCTCCAGGGCGTACCTCCTGTTCAGCCCGCAGAGCTTCGTGTTCGTGCTCGGACTCCACTGGATCTTCCCACAGCTGACCGTCCTCCCGGACCGCCTCCGGACGCCAGCCGCCGTAGAAGACCGGAGAGTACGGAGACACCTGGCCCAGCTCACACCTGGAGGGAGAGACGGTGGGAGAGAGGGTGGGTGGGTGAGTTAATGCCATCAGGGTTAGTAGCAGCCGTCACTTGGAGTAAAGGTGTGGTCTATTTTAGCTTAGAGAACTGCTGAGGGGCTAGCGTAGCTGACGGGTTAGCGTAGACGAGGGGTTAGCGTAGCTGAGGGGCTAGCGTAGCTGAGGGGCTAGCGTAGCTGAAGAGCTAGCGTAGCTGGGGGGCTAGCGTAGCTGAGGGGCTAGCTGTGGCCCCTGAGTTCCACTGACCGGCCCAGCGTCCAGTTGGGCCCCAGGGACGTCCAGAGCCGCTTCTCGTCCTCCCCCAGTGTGGCCCTCAGCAGGGAGACGGCCGCGCTGCTGAGGGCCGGGCTGGACACCGAGGCCCCCAAGGCCGGCCCCCCTGTGGTCCTCACCACCTGCACACACACACACACACGCACACACACGCACGGACAGACGCACACGCACAGACACATGCAGACGCACACACACAGACACATGCAGACACACGCGGACAGACACGTAGGCATGCAGACACAAAAGAAAAGATTATTGCTTTTTCAGAGTTACGTGATTAATTTTTGTTTCAACAAATCCTTTTAGTCTAATAGTCTAATATCTTTCTGGCAATCATGTTTATAATTACGTTTTAGCCAAGTTGTTTTACATTCACCTTCACAAAGCATAAGGAGATTGATTTATTGTAATAGTATTGATGTATCATAGTTTCACATAATCGTATAATAATAGTCCCATAATCATATAATGATCACATAATCGCAGCGACAATGAGGTCTCATGCTCTCTCCCTTTCTCTACTAAGGAGTGTTAGCAGTCAGCACGCGGACACACCGTGCCAATGTCAATAAGCGACCCAAAGGGAGAACTTTAATGTTTACTTTAGTCATAGCCTTGGGTTGACGACTTGAACAATAGAGAATGTTTTATTGTAGAAACACCAGGTAACAGGCAGAGAGAAGAGATGTAGAGTCTGTTCAGAACGGAGGTGAGAACGACCCAGCGCTACCCGCTCTCCAGCCAACTCTGCTTTGTGTAAACAGCAGCAGCCGGCAAAATGCAACTAGGAGCTTTCCACTGTTTTGACAAAGGACATGCTGATATACACAGTCATCCTCCCAGTGTGATACTAGGGCTAGTATAGGGTTAAGGTTAGGGTTAGTATACGGTTAGGCTCACTCACCATATCCAGAGGCCTGAAGAGGTGGTGGACCAACTCCTGGGATGAGGGGCTGGCGATGGCAGACTTCAGACGGGCCTGGGGGGGGGGGGGGAAGAGAGAGAGGAGAGGGAGAGGGAGAGAGAGATCTAAGTTAGAGCCAGACAGACAAAAGAGGTGTAGGCCAACATTCAGATGTGATTAGACTCTCTCACCAGGAGGCAGAAGCAGTATTTAAACTTCTGGAATATATCCAGGAACTCCTCCTTGGAAGGGGGGGCGGGCACGGTCCGCCAGGAGGTCATCTGTTGTCAAGGGAACGGGACAGAATGAGTTCTGACAGCAAGATACACAACTCCTCCTCGTAGGGTGAGGGTTAGTTTCGTATACCTTTAGCTTCTGCACTTATTAGATTAGGTTAGCTTTGTATTCCTTTACCTTAGGGTAAGGTTAAGGGTTAGCTTAGGGTTAGCTTTGTATTCCTTTACCTTAGGGTAAGGTTAAGGGTTAGCTTAGGGTTAGCTTTGTATTCCTTTACCTTAGGGTAAGGTTAAGGGTTAGCTTAGGGTTAGCTTTGTATTCCTTTACCTTAGGGTAAGGTTAAGGGTTAGCTTAAGGTTAGCTTTGTATTCCTTTACCTTCTGCCATTTGCTTTTTGCTTTTCTTCTTCTTCTTCTTCTTCAGGCTCAGGGGTGCCGTTTGCCTCAGCGGCCTGCTGCAGTCTGGACAGGAAGCTCTCCATGTCGTCAAAGCACTGGTTGAGAATCCTCTGGAGACGAACAGGAAGTACAAACACATTCAACGTCTCCCATTCACCAACCCTAACCCATTCACCCAACCCTAACCCATTCACCAACCCTGACCCATTCACTAACCCTAACCCATTCACTAACCCATTCACCAACCCTAACCCATTCACCAACCCTAACCCATTCACCAACCCTAACCCATTCACCAACCCTAACCCATTCACTAACCCTAACCCATTCACCAACCCTAACCCATTCACCAACCCTAACCCATTCACTAACCCTAACCCATTCACCAATCCTAACCCATTCACCAACCCTAACCCATTCAACAACCCTAACCCAT
>NC_136952.1:287082-330496 GCF_949987615.1 Pollachius pollachius
AGGCAGCCTGGCGACAGGCAGCCTGGAGACAGGCAGCCTGGCGACAGGCAGCCTGGAGATACACATCCTGGAGACAGACAGCCTGGAGACACACAGCCTTGGGACAGACAGCCTGGAGACAGGCAGCCTGGAGACAGGCAGCCTGGAGCCAGACAGCCTGGAGACACACAGCCTGGAGACACACAGCCTGGAGACAGACAGCCTGGAGACACACAGCCTGAGACACCAGCCTGGAGACAGGCAGCCTGGAGACACACAGCCTGGAGACACACAGCCTGGAGACACAAAGCCTGGAGACAGACAGAGCTAGTGATGCTGTGAGGAGCACAGCTGCTCGTCCTCTATCAGGGTGCAGCCTCACCTTCACTTAAACATGAAGAAGATAATAACGTTTTACAGTACAAACAAGAGAAGAGGCAACACAACACAGACCTTCACAGACACAATTCTTGTGAGAGACTACTCAGACTATATCTCTGTTCTTTAAAGGACGGAGCAGCTTTGTTGTCACTGACAACCATCTCTCACTAAGCTGTTGAGTACACAAAAAGCCGCCCATGTGGCCGCGAGTCAGGGTGGGTCAGGTGGGACTCCCGGTGCCATCGAGAGAAACCGCCTCGTTCTCCAGGTGTGTTCCAGTCTCAAGGCGCCCAGGGCAGCTGCCCAGTCCAAACTCAGAGGCCACCGCGCTCATACCATGCCCAGCATTCTACCGTTCAGACTATTGAGGTCACACTGGTCGCTTCCACATCAGCCGACGGATAACAAAGAAGAGATGAAGAGCAAACCGAATCAACAGGAAGAGCAGAACAAACACTCAGAGCTCCAGTAGAACGAGTTCCACACAGAACCGGTGGAAGAGGAAGGGATTCAAACAAGTTCCTAACTCAACTCAATGACTTTCAATTGAATTAGGAACTAACTTGTTCCTTCCTTTGACAACAGTGTGAAGTATATAAAAATATAATTCAGCTGACCTCCCAATGGAGGGCAGGCTGATACCACAGACTGCAGATCAATCCCTGTGATTGATCCTCAGTCACAGGGATATCCTAAAGTAAGGGAGATCGTCTTACCGTATCGCTCGTCCTCTGGGTCCAGCTGAGGCACACACTGCAGCCGCTCTACACTCAGTTAGGGGTTAGCCCCAACGCAAGCAACACTGCCTCTCTCTGTCTCTCTCTCTCTGCCTCTCTCTCTGTCTCTGTCTCTGTCTCTCTCTCTGTCTCTCTCTCTCTGTCGCTCTCTCTGTCTCTCTCTCTCTCTCTCTGGCTCTCTCTCTCTCTGCTCTCTCTCTCTCTCTGTCTCTCTCTGTCTCTCTGTCTCTCTCTCTCTCTCTGGCTCTCTCTCTCTCTGTCTCTCTCTGTGTGAGTGTGTGTGTCACTCTCTCTCTCTCTCTCTCTCTCTGTCTCTCTCTGTCTCTCTCTCTCTCTGGCTCTCTCTCTCTCTGTCTCTCTCTGTGCTCTCTGTCTCTCTCTGTGTGAGTGTGTGTTGTCACTCTCTCTCTTTCTCTCTATGTCTCTCTCTCTCCTCTGCTCTCTCTCTGTCACACCTCCTTAAGTTATGTAGAAAACCGGTCAAACCGGTTGGTCCTCCCTCACTCTCTCTCAGCAGCTTACACACCCCTCTGTGTACGCCCCTCCCTCTCTCCCTCTCTCCCTCTCTCTCCTCTCTCTCTCTCTCTCTCTCCCTCTCTCTCTCTCTCTCTCTCTCTCTCTCTCTCTCTCTCTCCCTCTCTCTCTCTCTCTCTCTCTCTCTCTCTCTCTCTCTCTGTTGAACGCTGAATAGAATATCACTATCAAGGTCCAACAGTCTATTAAGGGTCAATTACCCAACCATCCACCCCCCCCCCCAGCCATCCACCCCGACCCAAGGAGTCAGTGTGACCAGTGCTCATAATTACCTGAGTGCCTCTGGCTTCTCCGCGTTTCTATTGGAGGACGAGGGCGAAACCACGAGTGTGATGTCATCGCGGATCCTCTTGGCCTAGGAAGACATTTTCATTTTTCAGAGCTTCAACACTACAACACGTGACACCAGACAGCCGTCCAAAGAACCGGATGAGCGGCTCACCGCCTCGCAGCTGAAGAACAGCACGTCGGAGCTCTCCTGGTCCGAGCCACAGACCAGCAGCAACAGGCTGGGGAACTCGGGCACGGAGAAGATGGCGTCGCAGCGGTGGACCACTTCCACAGGGTAGCGCTCCAGCTCCTCCTGTTGGCCACGGGAGCCATCACTCAGCCGCCCACAACCAGGACTAGGCCCGCCCTTTCAGTCTTTTAGTTACTAGTTACTTTCCTTTTAGTTTGTTTATGTTTTATCTTTCATTTATAGACCCAATGGTTTCCACTGAAACCATTCAAACCACTAGCAGGTCTGGAAGACAGAAGCCAGCGACCGCTAGTGGAAGGATGAACCAATAGGCTTAGGGTTAGGGTTAGCTAACCCTAGCCCTAACCCTAACCAATAACAGGAAGACCGGTTTGGATTCCTTCAGCTTTATGCAGACTAATTAAGAAGTGACGAACCGACCCCAAGACCCCGGCGGTCCCCCAGACCCCGGTGGTCCCCTAGACCCCGGCGGTCCCCTAGACCCCGGGGGTCCCCCAGACCTTTGGGGTCCCCCAGCAGACGGACCTTGGTCTGGATGTCCAGCAGCCGGAGGGCCGCGGGCCCCACCTCCAGGACCATGCACTGGCTCCACAGCTTGTCGGCCTTGGCCAGCTGGCCGAGGCGTGTCCGGGCGGCCGCCACGTCCGCACCCTCGCCGCTCCGCAGCGAGAAGGTCAGCAGGTGCTGGAGGGGGAGGAGATGTTCTGAACCAGGACTGGAACCACACCACAGGGTCCATCAGTACCGGCCCCCTACAACCTCAGACCCTCTAGGTTCAGCCTTGGGTTTCCTCTGACAAACCGACTTAGTCTGTGTCCCTTTGGATAAAGCGTCTGCTAAATGTCAATGGTTCCATCCTTGTTTTTGTCCCCGTTTCAAGCTGTGTTTGAGACCCTAACTTTAACTTGCTCTAGAATCTAGACCAATAGGTCTAGAATCTAGACCAATAGTTCTAGACCAATCGTGGTCTAGACTCTAGACCAATAGCTCTAGACCAATCGAGGTCTAGACCAATCGTGGTCTAGAATCTAGATCAATAGGTCTAGACCAAACGTGGTCTAGAATCTAGACTAATAGGTCTAGAATCTAGACTAATAGGACTAGACCAATCGTGGTCTAGACTCTAGACCAATAGGATGGGATCCATCAGAGATTTATTAGTGACCCCCTTTGCTGGTCACTGATGATCACAGAAGTATCAGGGCACTCAGTACTCACATTAACGATCATAGGAGTATCAGGGTACTGAGTACTTACATTAACGATCAGAGGAGTATCAGGGTACTGAGTACTTAAATTAACGATCAGAGGAGTATCAGGGTACTGAGTACTCACATTAACGATCAGAGGAGTATCAGGGTACTGAGTACTCACAATAACGATCAGAGGAGTATCAGGGTACTGAGTACTCACATTAACGATCAGAGGAGTATCAGGGTACTGAGTACTCACATTAACGATCAGAGGAGTATCAGGGTACTCAGTACCCACATTAACGATCAGAGGAGTATCAGGGTACTCAGTACCCACATTAACGATCAGAGGAGTATCAGGGTACTCAGTACTCACATTAACGATCAGAGGAGTATCAGGGTACTCAGTACCCACATTAACGATCAGAGGAGTATCAGGGTACTCAGTACTCACATTAACGATCAGAGGAGTATCAGGGTACTCAGTACTTACATTAACGATCAGAGGAGTATCAGGGTACTGAGTACTTACATTAACGATCAGAGGAGTATCAGGGTACTGAGTACTTAAATTAACGATCAGAGGAGTATCAGGGTACTGAGTACTCACATTAACGATCAGAGGAGTATCAGGGTACTGAGTACTCACAATAACGATCAGAGGAGTATCAGGGTACTGAGTACTCACATTAACGATCAGAGGAGTATCAGGGTACTGAGTACTCACATTAACGATCAGAGGAGTATCAGGGTACTCAGTACCCACATTAACGATCAGAGGAGTATCAGGGTACTCAGTACCCACATTAACGATCAGAGGAGTATCAGGGTACTCAGTACTCACATTAACGATCAGAGGAGTATCAGGGTACTCAGTACTTACATTAACGATCAGAGGAGTATCAGGGTACTCAGTAATTACATTAACGATCAGAGGAGTATCAGGGTACTCAGTACTTACATTAACGATCAGAGGAGTATCAGGGTACTCAGTACTCACATTAACGATCAGAGGAGTATCAGGGTACTCAGTACTCACATTAACGATCAGAGGAGTATCAGGGTACTCAGTACCCACATTAACGATCAGAGGAGTATCAGGGTACTCAGTACTTACATTAACGATCAGAGGAGTATCAGGGTACTCAGTACTCACATTAACGATCAGAGGAGTATCAGCGTACTCAGTACTTACATTAACGATCAGAGGAGTATCAGGGTACTCAGTACTTACATTAACGATATATTTTGGTTTGTTTGTCATGGCAGTGGGCGATGGGGCCGGGTCTGACTGGCTGGCTGAGGTTCTCTTTGTTGAGGTTCTCCTTGATGAGGTTCTCCTTGTTGAGGTTCTCTAATGGGGTTCTCTTTGTTGAGGTTCTCTGATGGGGTTCTCCTTGTTGAGGTTCTCTGATGAGGTTCTCTGCTGAGGTTCTCCTTCATAACCTGGGAAATAAATAAAGTTTTCAAGATAGCTTGAGCTTGTTTCACTTGTTTCAAAAAGAGAAATTATTCTAAGTGTTCGAGAACTGAGACCCACAACCTGAAGAGGAGGGAGGGGTCTGGTGTTGTGTTGTTTTATGTATGGTGTTGTGTTGTGTTGTGTATGGTGTTGTGATTTGTTGTGTATGGTGTTGAGTTGTGTATGGTGCTGTGTTGTGTTGTGTATGGTGTTGTGATTTGTTGTGTTGTGTATGGTGAGTCTAAAGGAAACATTGTTCTAATACCTGTCACCATACCAGTCATGAGAGTGTGATGTTAATTGTCGCTTTATAGCCACGCCTCCTCATCAGTCAGCGTTCCACTCCTATTAATCTCCCTCCTCAAAACCTCCGTGACTCAACAGTCCTTTCATGGTAAGGACTCTTATTTTGGAAGTCCACGCTAACCTCCTGTCCAACCCTCGCTCTCGCTCATTCACTGGGAGTACTGTGTGTGTGTGTGTGCGTGTGCGTGTGTCTGTATGTGTGTGTGTTTCGCTGAGAGCAACCTAACCGGTCGGCCGGCTCCAGGTCCCCAGTCTGACCTGAGGTCTGTTCCTATGTCTCATGTCTCAGAGTGTTTGAGGTTGTCTCCGATGAGAAAGCTGTACTTTGCTGTTCAGGTTCCCGTGAACCTGATTGGTCTACTAAGCATTAAACAAGTCAACTATTGAACAATGTGCGTAATACGTAAGGTATTGAACTTTCCTGTATATAATGTCTCTTTCTCAGCCATCATCAGTGAATTCTGTGGGTCGTGTCTCGGTTATAATACCGATCCTAGCCCTGTAACGGCCCTGATGTTGAACAGCCCTCCCTGGTCATCACCAGGACCCGGCATGTGGTTTATGAGCGGCCGGTATAACTAGACCATGATTTAGGAATAGTATTCATGGATTAATGTGTTAACTGCAAACTCAAGCTTTTGTCCTATGTCTCAAGTGATATCATATCATAATAACAAAAGCATGTGAAGGACAGATAATAAGTTACTGATATGAACTTACCTTAGTGGGAGTAGGATGTGGTTCTCAGGTCAGCCTTGTGGGAACTCCTGCTTTTCTTATTGCTATAAGGTCTTCTAGAGAGGGGCGTGTCTCTCTGGCCACACCCACTGCGCTCCACTAAGCCTCAAATATCTCAGGATCTCTCACCTCATTCTCTCTCCCTTATCGCAAAGTGCACACACACACACACACACACACACACACACACACACACACAGTCGCCTGCACACACACACAAAGTCACACAGTCACCCGCACAGTCGCACGCGCACACACACAGTCACACGCACACAGTCACACACACACACACACACACACAGACCTTTCTCACACAAATGGAACATTTTATGAATCATGTTGATAAGGTTTACATAAATCGGTCTAAAAAGTCAAGGGGAATGATACTACTATATACTACTATAATTATACTATCATCCGTCTTTATGAGCGAATGAAATGTTCTAATGTGAACTATCATCTCAAGGCGCTGCGCTGTCGGGCCGTGCGGTGGGCGGGGCCGTGCGGTGGGCGGGGCCTACTGGCGGCACCGCGCGTTGCCTCTGGAAGAGCCTCAGGACCTGACACTCCAGGACCTCAACCCTTTAACGATCAGCGTCCTGTGAAGAAAGGTATTGTTCTGTCTTTATATCTGTGTGTCATGTGTGATCGATCCTCCAGGTGGTCGGTCAGCGTGCTGCTATGGTACGGACCGGGACGGTAGTCTGGTGCCGTGGCGTGCTACGTGGCACAGAGCGCAACTAGTTAAAGAACTAGTTAACGAACTAGTTCAAGGTTAGATTGGTCCGCTGTTATTTAGAATGATGACCATGGTTTTATAGCGCTATGCTAAAATAACAGCTCAAGAAGTCTCTTAACTTAGTAGAGTCAGTCAACATTGGGATCAAAATAAACTAGGCAGAAGTTGCCACGTGTTGCCTTTCCTGAACATAAAGACATTCAAGTCCTTCAGACTCTTTGATTTAATGTCCTCAAAATAATTACGCTTTGATTAAATGTCCTTCATATAATTACGCTTTGATTAATCTCATTAATATAATATACACTTTGATTTAATATCCTTTAGACACTTAGATGTATATCCTTTAGACGCTTTCATCTGGACCCGCGGGTTAGTAGGTTAGTATGTCATTCACTATCTAGTTCACAACAGACTGAATACCTATACACAGAATACACGCAAGGGTTAGGTTAGTTAGGGTTAGGTCAGATACATTATTAGTTAGGGTTAGTTAGATACAGGGTATTTAGGGTTAGTTAGAAACATTGTTAGTTAGGGTTAGGTAAATACATTATTAGTTCGAGTTTGGGTTAATTAGATAAAGAGTTATTTAGGGTAAGTTAGATATATTGTTAGTTAGGGTTAGGTAAATACATTGTTAGTTAGAGTTAGGGTTAGTTAGATACAGGGTTAGTCAGGGTTTGGTTAGTTAGATACATTGTTAGTTAGGATTAGTTAGATTCATTGTTTGTTACGGTTAGGGTTAGTTTTATAAATTGTTAGATAAGGTTAAGGTTTGTTAGATACATTTTAAGTTAGGGTTAGGGTTATGTTAATAAGGGTAAGGGTTAGTTAGATACATTGTTAGTTAGGGTTAGTTAGATACATTGTTAGTTAGGGTTAGTTAGACACATTGTTAGTTAAGGTTAGGGTTAGTAAGATACATTGTTAGATAAGGTAAAGGTTTGTTAGACACATTGTTAGTTATGGTTATGTTAGTTAAGGTTAGGGTTAGTTAGATACATGGTTAGATTCATCGTTGGTCATCCAGTCAGGACCGGGTGGGCGGGGCCTCCGTCACCATGGCTATTGCATCATCCGGAAACAACGCATCGTGGAGCACATGAACCTCACACACGGACCGCATGAACCTGACGCACGGACACACACATCGGAGCTCTAACCGAAGTCCTGATGCTAAATCGTTATTTTAGCGGTGTTCTCGTGCAGCTCTTTCGCTCCGATCTGCTCAGGATGCACGAGAAATAACACGATCGCAATCTTTTCGAAAGTCCCGCTTGGCGCGTCTGCGCTTCCCTTTCTCTGTAGTCGGTCTGTAGGTCTGGTGAGAACACTTATATTCTGTTCTTCTAGATATCACTATTATTTTATGAACACTAGTTGTATTGCATGATGACTGTGTGTGTGTGTGTGTGTGTGTGTGTGTGTGTGTGTGTGTGGGTGGGGGGCTGTGGGTGTGAGAGAGATAGTATTTTGTCATAATAATATCAATATTGATGGATTTGATGGATACATAATACAAGTTATTATCAGGGTTAATACCATAATATTGTACATCTGTATGATACATTTTATAATTGATGTTCCCATGCAAAGCATCAGAAGAGAAGTCCGCTGTGGAGTACATGTCAGTGCTTTAGTTAAACACATGGACCAACAAGGGGCTAGTCATTAGCTGCTAGTCATTAGCTGCTGCTAACAAACTGCAGCTCACTCCCCCCCCCCCCTCAGATGGAGAAGCATCCATTGCCGCTGGAGGATGCAGAGGTCACGGTGTCGCTGTTCGGGGCCAATGGCGCCGCAGGAAGCAGCGAACTGCCGGTGACTTCCTGCCCGTCGGAGCCGCCCACCAGGGACGGCTGGAACAGCAAAGTGGAGTACTTCCTGGCCCAGGTGGGCTTCAGCGTTGGCCTGGGCAACGTGTGGCGGTTCCCCTACCTGTGCCACCAGAACGGAGGAGGTGAGGACAGCGTCTGGGGGAACGGTGGATCCTGCTTTGGGAGCGCTGAATCTGTGTGATTGTGAGCGGTGTGGTTTCAGGGGGCGGGGCCTCTAGTGAGGACGGGTTCCTAAGCCCTGCCTGCTCTCTGCATCCAGGACGCCTTGACTCAAGTGTAAGATGAGGAGTCCAAAAGTAATAATATCCTTCAGTTCTCCATCTCAACACATTCAAACTGTCCCAGACCTCCTGTTTCTAGTGGAGCTTCCTGTGTTAAAGGACGAGGGTGAGGTCGAGGGCAGATGCTGTGTGTGACTAACCCTCACCTACCTCTGTGAGGGTGAGGTCAGATGCTCTATGGGACTAACACAGCGTTCCTCTTCAGGAGCGTTCCTGCTGCTCTATGGGACTAACACAGCGTTCCTCTTCAGGAGCGTTCCTGCTCCTCTATGGGACTAACACAGCGTTCCTCTTCAGGAGCGTTCCTGCTGCTCTATGTGACTCTAACACAGCGTTCCTCTTCAGGAGCGTTCCTGCTGCCCTATGTGACTCTAACACAGCGTTCCTCTTCAGGAGCGTTCCTGCTGCTCTATGTGACTCTAACACAGCGTTCCTCTTCAGGAGCGTTCCTGCTGCTCTATGTGACTCTAACACAGCGTTCCTCTTCAGGAGCGTTCCTGCTGCTCTATGTGACTCTAACACAGCGTTCCTCTTCAGGAGCGTTCCTGCTGCTCTATGGGACTAACACAGCATTCCTCTTCAGGAGCGTTCCTGCTCCTCTATGTGACTCTAACCACAGCGTTCCTCTTCAGGAGCGTTCTTGCTGCTCTATGTGACTCTAACACAGCGTTCCTCTTCAGGAGCGTTCCTGCTGCTCTATGTGACTCTAACACAGCGTTCCTCTTCAGGAGCGTTCCTGCTGCTCTATGTGACTCTAACACAGCGTTCCTCTTCAGGAGCGTTCCTGCTGCTTTATGTGACTCTAACACAGCGTTCCTCTTCAGGAGCGTTCCTGCTGCTCTATGTGACTCTAACACAGCGTTCCTCTTCAGGAGCGTTCCTGCTGCTCTATGTGACTCTAACACAGCGTTCCTCTTCAGGAGCGTTCCTGCTGCTCTATGTGACTCTAACACAGCGTTCCTCTTCAGGAGCGTTCCTGCTGCTCTATGTGACTCTAACACAGCGTTCCTCTTCAGGAGCGTTCCTGCTGCTCTATGGGACTAACACAGCATTCCTCTTCAGGAGCGTTCCTGCTCCTCTATGTGACTCTAACCACAGCGTTCCTCTTCAGGAGCGTTCCTGCTGCTCTATGTGACTCTAACACAGCGTTCCTCTTCAGGAGCGTTCCTGCTGCTCTATGTGACTCTAACACAGCGTTCCTCTTCAGGAGCGTTCCTGCTGCTCTATGTGACTCTAACACAGCGTTCCTCTTCAGGAGCGTTCCTGCTGCTCTATGTGACTCTAACACAGCGTTCCTCTTCAGGAGCGTTCCTGCTGCTCTATGTGCTGCTGATGCTGCTGGTTGGAACCCCGCTGTTCTTCCTGGAGCTGGCGGCGGGCCAGTCCATCCGGCAGGGCAGTATAGGGGTGTGGAAGCACATCTCCCCCAAGCTGTGCGGGATCGGCTACTCCAGCTGCGTGGTACGTCCTCAGCCAGCTCCGCGGGGACGGGGTCTCTCTGAACGGCTCCTGGTGAACTGGTGACCTCGTCTAGGACGTTGGTTCCTGCTCAGCGCTCTGGTGGTGCAGGCGTGTTCTGACCTCCATTCTGTTGCTGAGCACCCCTATAGTTCTATCTTTGTTATGTCCAACCCAGGTGAGCCCATAGCAACTGCACTGGCTAGGTAGCTTCATCCATTAGTTATATAATAACCCTCAAATAGTTATATATATATATATATATATATATATATATATATATATATATATATATATATATTATATTATATAACCCTAACACAAAGGCCCAATGTGTTAATTTCCAAACTCCAGCTCTAGCTAGAAGCTACAGATGACCTCATGCTGGTCTCTACATGCAGGTGTGTTTCTACGTGGCGATTTACTACAACATGATCATCAGCTGGAGTCTCTTCTACCTGGGGAACTCCTTCCAGAACCCGTTGCCTTGGGAACAGTGTCCAGAACAGGGCAACATAACGGGTAAGGCTGGACACTGAACCTCTCTAACACCAACCAACCCCCGTACCCCCTCAGTCCTCCAGAGTCCCCCTAGGGGTGCTGTACTCCACTGCCTCTAGCAGTTATTGTGACGTTACTAAGGCCATTTCTCCTGAGACCGTTTGTTGTCGTTGCCCCAGTGGTGGAGTGTGCAGCCAGCGCCCCCACCACCTTCTTCTGGTACCGCACGGCGCTGGACATCACGGACTCCATCGAGGACACGGGCCAGCTCAACCTGCCCCTCACCTGCTGCCTGCTAGCCGCCTGGACCATCGTGTGCCTGGGCATGTTCAAGGGCATCAAGACCTCCGCCAAGGTACGCCCTCGCCGCCTGGAACAGATCAACTTCAAAACAAAGGAGTCACTTCCTGCGGGGTTGTTTAGCTTTAGATGGAGCAGCTGGTTCCCTGTTGTGGTCCAATAGCTCTGCTGTTAGGTTACCTTGGTAACCTGCCCTTCTCTGTTTTAAAGCCGCCCTGTGTATCAGAGCTCAGCGATGAGACTGTCTCTTAAGGTGCTTGCACGCAGCCGTGCGGCAACAGCCCTGATAACCGTCTCGCTGCCGGAGGGGCCAGCGCGGCGGTGTGAAGGGCCAGGCCTTTTCAAAAGAAAGTTTCAACACGGGAAAGCCGAGCGGTAGGGCAAAATCTGTGCACGTTCACGTGGGCGGCAACCACTTCCTGGTCTGCAGCCGCTTTTGTAACCACCTCCCCTCTGCCGCCCTTCCCTCATTGAAATGAATGAATGGAGGCGGCGAGTTGCCGCGCGGCGGGGTGAAACCGGCTTAAAGGGACGCCCGTGATGGACTGATGAGATACTGATGGACCCACAGACAAACAAGAGACACACCAGGGTCAGGGTCAGGGGCATCGTTAGGGTCAGGGCTCTGCTGTGACGTCTGTCACCAATGTCTTAGGTTGTACCGGTGTGCGTAGCTCAAGAAGTTTCCCTCTCGGAGGATTTATAAAGTGAACCTATAAATATGTCCTCCATGTAATAAAGGGTCAAACGGTTTCTCTTTTGGTTCAACTGACTGACCCCTGACCTCTGACCTGCCCCCTGTCTGCAGGTCATGTACTTCTCGTCCGTCTTCCCCTATGTGGTGCTGCTCTGCTTCCTGGTGCGAGGCCTGCTGCTAGACGGAGCGCGGGAGGGCATCGTCCATATGTTCTACCCCAAGGTACGGGGTGAGAGAGGGGCGAGAGAGGGAGGGGCGAGGGAGGGGCGAGAGAGGGAGGGGCGAGGGAGGGCGGGGCGGGCGAGAGAGAGGGAGGGGAGAGAGAGGGAGGGGCGAGAGAGAGAGGGGTGAGAGAGAGGGAGGGGAGAGAGAGGGAGGGATGAGAGAGGGAGGGAGAGAGAGGGAGGGCATCGTCCATATGTTCTACCCCAAGGTACGGGGTGAGAGAGGGGCGAGAGAGGGAGGGGCGAGAGAGGGAGGGAGAGAGAGGGAGGGCATGGTCCACATGTTCTACCCCAAGGTACGGGGTGAGAGAGGGGCGAGAGAGGGAGGGGCGAGAGAGGGAGGGAGAGAGAGGGAGGGGCGAGAGAGGGAGGGGCGAGAGAGGGAGGGGAGAGAGAGGGAGAGGCGCGAGAGAGGGAGGGGCGAGAGAGAGGGAGGGGAGAGAGAGGGAGGGATGAGAGAGGGAGAGGCGGGAGAGGGAGGGGCGAGAGAGGGAAAGGCGAGGGAGGGGCGAGAGAGGGAGAGGCGAGAGAGGGAGGGGCGAGAGAGGGAGGGGCGAGAGAGGGAGGGATGAGAGAGGGGGAGGCGAGGGAGGGACGAGAGAGAGGGGCGAGAGGGAGGGGAGAGAGAGGGAGGGAAAGGCGAGAGGGAGGGGCGAGAGAGGGAGGGATGAGAGAGGGAGAGGCGAGGGAGGGGCGAGATTGGGGCGAGAGAGGGAGGGGCGAGAGAGGGAGGGGCGAGAGAGAGAGGGGTGAGAGAGGGAGAGGTGGGAGGGGCGAGAGAGGGGGGAGAGAGAGAGAGGAGAGGGAGAGGCAAGAGAGGGGGAGGGGCGAGAGAGGGAGGGCGAGAGAGAGGGAGGGGGGAGAGAGAGGGAGGGGAGAGAGAGAGAGAGGGGAGAGAGAGGGAGGGGAGAGAGAGAGAGGGGAGAGAGAGGGAGAGGCGAGAGAGGGAGGGAGAGGCAAGAGAGGGGGAGGGGCGAGAGAGGGAGGGCGAGAGAGAGGGAGAGAGAGGGAGGGGCGAGAGAGAGGGAGGGGAGAGAGAGGTAGGCGAGAGGGAGGGGAGAGAGAGGGAGGGGCGAGAGGGAGGGGGGAGGGATGAGAGGGGCGAGAGAGGGAGAGGCAAGAGAGTGAGGGGAGAGAGAGGTAGGCGAGAGGGAGGGGAGAGGGAGGGGAGAGAGAGGGAGGGGCGAGAGAGGGAGGGATGAGAGAGAGGTGAGAGAGGGAGGGGCGAGAGAGGGAGAGGCAAGAGAGAGTGAGGGGAGAGAGAGAGAGGGGCGAGAGAGAGAGGGGCAGGAGAGGGAGGGGCGAGAGAGGGGGGGCGAGAGAGGGGAGGGGCGAGGGCATTGTCCAAAGGTCAGGGTTAGGCTAAGGAATACTGTACGACATGACCCTTACATTACATAACAGTCTGTCTATGGGTGTTGGGTTGACCCCTGACCTCTGACCCCTCCCAGCTGGAGATCTGGGGCAGTGTCCAGGTGTGGCGGCAGGCGGCCACGCAGGTGTTCTTCGCCCTGGGCCTGGGGTTCGGATCGGTCATCGCCTACTCCTCCTACAACCCGCGGGGCAACAACTGCCACCGCGACGCCTTCACCGTGTCCCTCATCAACTTCCTGACCTCGCTGCTCGCCACGCTGGTGGTCTTCTCCGTGCTCGGCTTCCGCGCCAAGAATGCCGTCATGACCTGCGTTGCCAGGTAACCGCCTCCTGCTCCAGCCCCCCGCTGGGTGGAGGGGCCGTAGGGTGTAGTGCTGTCCCATGTCATCAGTAAACAGGCTCCTCTGATCCTCAGCAACGTGGAGATGTTCTCCCAGCAGCACGGCCGAGGGGCCGGGCCGCAGGAGATATGGGTTCCCAGCTTCAACGTCTCTGAGCCGGGTTCTGTGGGCCTGGAGGAGTACCGGCGCTGGTTCCACGCCCACGGAGCCCGCGGCCCCTGGAACCTGACGGACTGCGACCTGGAGGTGGAGATGCAGAAGGTCTGAGTCCTGCTTCTCCTTCACCCCATTAGTTTAACATGAGTATGTTTCCATGGACAAGGACATAGAACCAGTTCACCCAGCAGGTTGTGCCTCCTGCCCTGAATGCGGGCCAGAGGCAGACTGGGAAGATGTGATAAAAGATGATAAGAAAGAGAGATGTTCCTCCTCTCTGCAGGGGGCGCAGGGCACCGGCCTGGCCTTCATCGCCTTCACAGAGGCCATGTCTCTGCTGCCCGGCAGCCCCTTCTGGTCCGCCCTCTTCTTCCTCATGCTGCTGAACCTGGGCCTCAGCACCATGTTCGGCACCATGGAGGGCATCCTGGCGCCGCTGGCCGACAGCTTCAAGGTCCTGGCCCGCAACAAGACCAAGCTCACGGGTAGGACCCCGTCCCTCGCCGTAGGGCCCCCGTCCCTCGCGGTAGGGCCCCCGTCCCTCGCCGTAGGGCCCCGTCCCTCGCGGTAGGGCCCCCGTCCCTCGCCGTAGGGCCCCGTCCCTCGCTCTAGGGCCCCCGTCCCTCGACGTAGGACCCCCGTCCCTCGCCGTAGGGCCCCCGTCCCTCGCCGTAGGGCCCCCGTCCCTCGCCGTAGGGCCCCCGTCCCTCGCCGTAGGGCCCCCGTCCCTCGCCGTAGGACCCCCGTCCCTCGCCGTAGGGCCCCCGTCCCTCGCTGGCCGGCCCCCGTCCCTCGCCGTAGGGCCCCCGTCCCTCGCCGTAGGGCCCCCGTCCCTCGCCGTAGGGCCCCCGTCCCTAGCCGTAGGGCCCCCGTCCCTCGCTCTAGGGCCCCCGTCCCTCGCCGTAGGGCCCCCGTCCCTCGCCGTAGGGCCCCCGTCCCTCGCCGTAGGGCCCCCGTCCCTCGCTGGCCGGCCCCCGTCCCTCGCCGTAGGACCCCCGTCCCTCGCTCTAGGGCCCCCGTCCCTCGCTCTAGGGCCCCCGTCCCTCGCTCTAGGGCCCCCGTCCCTCGCCGTAGGGCCCCCGTCCCTCGCTCTAGGGCCCCCGTCCCTCGCCGTAGGGCCCCCGTCCCTCGCTGGCCGGCCCCCGTCCCTCGCCGTAGGGCCCCCGTCCCTCGCCGTAGGGCCCCCGTCCCTCGCTCTAGGGGCCCCCGTCCCTCGCCGTAGGGCCCCCGTCCCTCGCTGGCCGGCCCCCGTCCCTCGCCGTAGGGCCCCCGTCCCTCGCCGTAGGGCCCCCGTCCCTCGCGGGCCGTCCCCCCCGTCCCTCGCGGGCCGTCCCCCCCGTCCCCCCCGTCCCTCGCGTTAGGTCCCCGGGTTCGGGTCCATCTCTGGCTAGCGAGTCGTGTTCCTCACAGACCTCTCCCCCCCCCTCAGTGGGCGGCTGCGTCCTGGGCTTCCTGATTGGCCTGCTCTTCACCCAGCGCTGCGGGAACTACTTTGTGAGCATGTTCGACGACTACACAGCCACGCTGCCCCTCATCATCGTGGTGGTCTGTGAGACCTTCAGCGTGTCCTGGCTCTATGGAGCCGACAGGTGAGGACCCCCCCACACGCACGCTCACACACCTTCCAGAAGTGTACTTCTGAAGCCTTGAAGATGGTTGTGCGTGCCTCACGCTGAGCTCTGGTCGTGTGTGAAGGTTCCTGGACGACATGGAGGGCGTGCTGGGCTGGCGTCCCAGCGTGGTCTACAAGTACCTGTGGAAGTACGTGTGCCTGTTGGCCATGCTGGGGCTGCTGGCCGCCAGCCTGATCCACATGGGGCTCCAGAGACCCACCTACCTGGCCTGGAGCCGGGAGAAGGTACGTAGCCCGGGTGAAGCACCGGCCGCTCTGGGGGGAGGTGGCCCTCGAGGTGGAGGTGGGGGTCCGGTGTGTTGGGTGGAGGAGGTGGGGGTCCGGTGTGTTGGGTGGAGGAGGTGGGGGTCCGGTGTGTTGAGCCTCTACTCTCTGTAGGTGACTGAGGAGGTGCTGCAGTACCCGGTGGGGTTGTGGTCCGAGGTGGAGGAGGTGGAGGAGGTGGAGGTGGGGGTCCGGTGTGTTGGGTGGAGGAGGAGGGGGTCCTGTGTGTTGAGCCTCTACTCTCTGCAGGCGTCTGAGGTGGTGCTGCCGTACCCGGACTGGGCCCTGGCGCTGCTCTCCCTGCTCATCATCTCCGCCATGATGCCGGTCCCCCTGGGCTTTGTCCACACCGCCCTGCGGAGCCGCGCGGCGCGAGGGGCCCGGGGCCCCGCCGGCTTCCAGGCCGTCCCCACCGACGACGAGTGCGAGACCCCCATGACCGACCTGACGGACGTGACGGACGTGGAGCAGACGGCGGTGTAGTGAGATCCATCGGCCGTTTGGAGGTTCAGGATCGATGGCATCAGAGGTGAGCAGTGAGTCACGCTACCATGCAGCGTAGTGATCGGCTCAGTGATCGATCAATACACTACGATGCAGCGTAGTGATCGGCTCAGTGATCGATCAATACGCTACGATGCAGCGTATTGATCGGCTCGGTGATCGATCAATACGCTACGATGCAGCATATTGATCGGCTCGGTGATCGATCAATACACTACGATGCAGCGTAGTGATCAGCTCAGTGATCGATCAATACACTACGATGCAGCGTATTGATCGTCTCGTGATCGATCAATACACTACGATGCAGCGTAGTGATCGGCTCAGTGATCGATCAATACACTACGATGCAGCGTAGTGATCGGCTCAGTGATCGATCAATACACTACGATGCAGCGTATTGATCGTCTCGTGATCGATCAATACGCTGGGATGTAGCGTAGCGCTGTTGGTGTCCAGAATCAGACGCACATGTTCTTCATGGGCTGGAATAAGAAAAACAACAGCTGTACTATGGGCCCCAAGCGTCTCAGGTATCGGGGGGGAATATGGGAATACCATCAGCTCCTGATCGGAATACCATCATCTCCTGATCTGAATAACATCAGCTCCTGATCGGAGTACCATCGGAGTGCAATTTTGAACAAAGAGTAACTGGGCCATCTTTATGTCTGTGTATACTGGTCATTACCGAGGCCACTGGTTTTTGTGTGTGTATACTGGTCATTACCGTGGCCACTGGTTTTTGTTTGTGTATACTGGTCATTACCGAGGCCACTGGCTTTTTGTGTGTATGCCCACACTGGTCATAAACGAGGCCACTGGTTTCTGGTTCCATTCACTGGTCTCAGCTCACTGGTCCATCCGTCCATGTTCTATACTTCCTTTACTTGCTGCTATTTGCTTCTGCAGTGTTCAGTGTTTTCTTGTTTTACTTATTTTGCGATGTTAAGACTTTTATTGGGACCATTTTGTGCTGTGCTCGTGTCATGAATGATCTTTATTCCTGTATTCTCTCTGCTCTTTTTTTTTTGTGTTTTCTGTTTTTTTGTGCTTTAATCTATGATAAGACGCCTGCTTGGTTGTCTTCCTTTTAATTTATTTGTGTTTTTGATTGGTTGAACGAGCTGATCCGTCTCGCCTTAACTGCGGTCCAACAGTTCCTTCTGTATTAAATCCAGGCGCGTGCCGTCCTTATGGGCAGGTGGGGCAGAGAACTCCCTGCAAAAGCATGCTCCCAACAAAATAGTTCCTCAGTAAATCATTGCTCCAAGTTTATTTTTAATAATGTGATTGTCACATTAACTATCTATAGTTTCTGTAGGCTTTCCAACTATTTTGGGTCTCTTGACATAAAATTTTGGATGATGGTGGGCAATGTTGGGGCAGGGCAGCTCAGCGACCGCGTTCCTCCGTATGTTTATCGCTTAACCCTGCAGGCTGCTAAAATAATTGCATCCGCGCTATATGACACCTATATGGTCGTAAAGTAGACTGCCCCACGGTCATATTCTAGAACTGTTGTTTTAACTCAAATAATTCTGCACGTATCTTTCATCGTTTCTATATCAGATGCAGATATGGCGAGTGTTGTTGCACCTGTGATAAACAGGGTTGAGTTTCTGTTAAAAAAAACCATTTCAGAGGTTAAATTGGAAGAGAAGTTAGAAATCAAACAACTTGGCCCACACAGACCGGACATAAACATTGTCCATCAAACGAAGGATAGGGGGAAAACTTACAACACAACTTTCTCCCGAGCATGGCATGAAAAGAAATAATGTCTATGTGGTTGCTTAAAGAGAAAGGCTGTGTTTGTTTCCCATGTCTACTTTTTCGAGCAAGTTTGTGCACAGGACAAGGGGATATATGGACCACGGATGTGAGTGATGTTAAGCATATATATATATATATTAAAAAAATATATAATACAATATTATATATGTATATAATATATACATATTACAAAAACAAATTGTGGGTGTGGTCATACGCCAGTAGGTTCTGCCCCACTGAAATTTAGGGTCACTGCACGCTACTGATTGAATCATCTCTATATTTACCTCTAAAGAAGGTTAGGGTTAGTTTAGCCACTTTTAAAGAACAATATGTGTTACCCTCTTCTTAACACAAGGTCCTTTGGAATTGTATATAGTGTTAAAATAAGGAGAGTTCTGCTTTCTGATCCATGTATTGACTATGGTCGTTTGACAGCTTTGATTCCATGTATTATTTTCTGAAACGCCACGAGTTTGACGAAAGAAGGCGTAAGAAATCTTTTTACTTTGAATGATCTTTTCAAATCCCTTGAACTCTTACTACCTGCGCACAAACCAGTCAAAACGTATCGTTTGCTCTATGTTTTGGTCAGCTGAAGCATATTCAAGATTTTGATTATAGTTTCTGGTTATACTCTTGACAAGTGTAACGGCCAGATCGTTTTACAAATATCTGTTCTTTGACATAATGAATTGAGGTACTTTTACAAACTTTTACATTTTTTTTAATATAAAGGCCAGATTGGTTTTAAAATATCTGGTATTTGTAATGTTTGACTGACAAATGGTTTTGTTTCCACGCGGGCAAAGTGGTCACAAGGTTTCAAACGTTACAACAAGTCTGTTGTGGTGGAAATTAAATCGAATTCTGTCGGTCAATGAGATGAAAATACTTTTGGGAGATGTTTTTTAAAGGGGACATTAATATCACCAGGTGTACATCTAGGTGGACACGCCCACTAGTGATGTCAGAAGACACAGATTTTTAAAACGACTTGTAAGGGCTAATCACACTCACACCTGGTGGTATAATATGTCACCTAAATTGATGTCATTCCTGTGCTCTTTTTATATATTGCTGTCTTGTTACAAATTCGTTTTAGGTACTTATATTTGATAGTGGCTTAGAGAGTTGGATTCAAAGCTTATGTATGTTCTTGAAGCAATAGTTATGCGTTTCATTTTATACGTATTTCAACATTGAAAATTTATGGTTTGTACATTTGTTTAGCAGAATACTCTTTTTACTCTTATCTGTAAAGTTATAGCTCTACAATTATAATGTAAATAAATTGATTCATGTTATGAAATACTTTTTTCTATTGTATTCCTTCCATTATTTAAAACATGATGTCTAAAGTCTGTTGTTTGCATTTGAAGTATTATTTTATTGCATAATTTAGGTTAAATTGAACCCTAACCCTCACCCCTGTTATATGTATACATGTATACATTAGTATTTTTTGTTAAATTGAACCCCATTGCCTTAGTTAACATACACACCATTAGTACATTTTTACTAGACCATTAGATACATCTTTATTAACTGTTTGTTTACATTATAACTTCATTAAGTTAACTATTGTAGCCTTAATGTTAAGTGTGTTGCCATAGTTGTCTTTTGTTTTAAATCCGGTATCTTCTGTAGTATAAACAGGCTCCAAAAGAGGGCGCTGTTGCATACAACCGTTTTTTAATTTGGCCGGGACGTTGAGTTTTGTTTCTCTTGATTAAGAAAGGGTTCTTATAATCCATAAACCTTGTCAATATGCTCTACGAACACGCCACAAGAGCTGTCCAACGTGCTTCCAGAGGCGTGGAACACAAAGGCGGCTTCAGGATGGAGATGAGCAGATGTCGTCCCACTAATGAGCAGAACGTCTTGGTTCGTCTTCAGGGCTTCACGGTCGCTCACACATGGCTCCCGCCTTTGGAAACATAAATCTCCTGGGTGTGTGGTTGCTATGGACGCGGTCTCCATTAAATCATACAGAGCAGGAAGGAGGAGTCCGTTCATGGCAGAGAGCAGAAGCTCACCTGAACACTCCTCACTGAGAGACGCTGACCGCCTTCACATCAGGTAAACCCAGACCTTCTACCTGTTAGGGTTAGGCTTATCGGTTAGGGTTAGGGGAGCCCTTATCCATTAGGGTTAGGCTTAACCTAACCCAGACAGACTTCCATCGATTAGGGTTAGAGTTAAAGTTAGCTTAACACTTCCTGTGGGTGCTGAGGATGATGATGTGTGCTAGGGTGGCGTGTAAATGGTTTCTATTATGTCTCCTTCGATCTGGTGTTTTCTACTCAACAGCAGAAACAGTGACGGCCATCCTGAGGCAGACTAGTTTAATCCCGTCGAGGACTAACAAGTTGTGTCATATTGTGAAAACGGAGATGAGTTTGCACTCGTCTTTTTTGCCAAACTCAATGCTCTCTGCATGACCAACCCTAACCCTAACCCGGGTTAGGGTTAGGGTAACCCTTATTCATTAGGGTTAGGGTTAAATAAGAACAGAGAAGCAGGAAGGGGAGAGAGTGTGTGGGCAAGCTAATGTCATGGTTCCTCCCCCTCCCAGGAGAACCCAGCATGGTGCGCCTGGTTACCGTCTGCTTGTTGCTGCTCCCAGGCCTGGGCGGGGCCCAGAGCTCCCAGCAGGGGGTCAGCACCCCCGGGCCCCAGGGGGCCCCCGGCCTGCAGCACACCCAGGACCCGCCGCACTTCCTGAGGAACCAGCAGGCTGGTCACCTGACCGCCGAGACTTCCTGTGAGTTACTGCCACACACTACCTGAGTTACCGCCATAGACATACACAAACTACTTGAGCTGCTGCCATAGAAATACATAAACTACCTGAGTTACTGCCACAAACTACCTGAGTTACTGCCATAGAAATACAAACTACCTGAGTTACCGGCTTAGAAATACAAACTACCTGAGTTCCCGCCTTAGAAATACAAACTACCTGAGTTCCCGCCTTAGAAATATAAACTACCTGAGTTCCCGCCTTAGGAATACAAACTAACTGAGTTACTGCCATAGAAATACACAAACTACCTGAGTTACTGCCTTAGAAATACAAACTAACTGAGTTACTGCCATAGAAATACACAAACCACCTGAGTTACTGCCTTAGAAATACAAACTACCTGAGTTGCCGCCATAGACATACACAAACTACTTGAGCTGCTGCCATAGAAATACATAAACTACCTGAGTTGCTGCCATAGAAATACACAAACTACTTGAGCTGCTGCCATAGAAATACACAAACTACCCGAGTTACTGCCATAGAAATACATAAACTACCTGAGTTACCATAGAAATAATTACAATTACAATTAGAGCATTTAGCAGACGCTTTTATCCAAAGCGACTTACATCAGTTAATATACACATTGACGGCAGAGTCAAACATGCAAGGCGACACACAGATCATCAGCAGCAGTTAGGACTAAGTGTCTTGCCCAGGGACTCATCCCCACGAGCTGGGGATCGAACTATCAACATATCGGTTGCAAGACAACTGCTCTTCCTCCTGAGCTAAGCCGACCCCAAACAAATACATAAACTACCTGAGTTACTGCCACAAACTACCTGAGTTACTGGCATAGAAATACACAAACTACCTGAGTTACTGCCATCGAAATACATAAACTACCTGAGTTACTGCCACAAACTACCTGAGTTACTGCCATAGAAATACAAACTACTTGAGTTACTGCCATACAAATACAAACTACCTGAGTTACCGCCATAGAAATACAAACTACATGTGAGTCACTGCCCTAGAAATACAAACTACCTGAGTTACTGCCATAGAAATACAAACTACATGAGTTACTGCCATAGAAATACAAACTACCTGAGTTACTGCCATAGAAATACAAACTACCTGAGTTACTGCCATAGAAGTACAACTACCTGAGTTACTGCCATAGAAATACAACTACCTGAGTTACTGCCATAGAAATACAAACTACATGAGTTACTGCCATATAAATACAACTACCTGAGTTACTGCCTTAGAAATACAAACTACATGTGAGTTACTGCCATAGAAATACAAACTACATGAGTTACTGCCATAGAAATACAAACTACCTGAGTTACTGCCATAGAAATACAAACTACATGAGTTACTGCCCTAGAAATACAACTACCTGAGTTACTGCCTTAGAAATACAAACTACATGGAAGTTACTGCCCTAGAAATACAAACTACATGTGAGTTACTGCCATAAAAATACAACTACCGGAGTTACTGCTATAGAAACTACCACTCTAGCCCATGGTGGCTATCCCAAGAGCGAACCATTTCATATGTCGCAGAGCCTAACAACGTCAAAACTTAACCTAGAAACACAATGTCAACCAAAACAGTTGCGGTATTTCTTGTTTCAATGACCAATCGATTGGAAAAATGACTAACCGGAACTGCATGAGTCCTCTGGTCCACAGACCAAGGCTCCAACAGAGGGGGTCTGTTCTCATGAGTCCTCTGGTCCACAGACCAGGGCTCCAACAGAGTGGGTCTGTTCTCATGAGTCCTCTGGTCCACAGACCAAGGCTCCAACAGAGGGGGTCTGTTCTCATGAATCCTCTGGTCCACAGACCAGGGCTCCAACAGAGTGGGTCTGTTCTCATGAATCCTCTGGTCCACAGACCAAGGCTCCAACAGAGGGGGTCTGTTCTCATGAGTCCTCTGGTCCACAGACCTGGACCAGGGCTCCAACAGAGTGGGTCTGTTCGTGTTGGCAGCAGTCGGGACGATGGCGCTGATGGCGGCCGTATTCTGCATCTACAACAGGTTCTACAGCAGGCAGCAGTACCAGCACACCCAGCTCCAGGACCACTCCGGTAACCCAGGCAACCCAAGGATGATCTGGTTATCATATTGTCCTGTCCTGTTTTCCCAAGCATGGATATTAGATCATATTCTTTACAGTTCAGGTCGGTCGTGGGTTTGCGATAGTGAGCGAGACTTCTCCGGTGCTGGAGATGTTATTCAGGAGCAGAGGAGTCAACTAAAATCGTCCACAGTGGATGATGTGCTTTTTTTGCACAGCAATCTAAAGCACCACGCCAAACACCAGATAGTGTAGTTCCCCGGCGTTCCATCTAATGTGTCTAATTTTCCTTCGGGTACGGGTCACGCGTCGGTATCAATTTATAGCGGGTCTGGTCGGTTGCTGAATGTAATTCTCGGCTACGGGTTTCCAAAATAAGACCCGTGTACGATTCTCGGCTATGGTGGAGAAGGAATTGGGGGAAGAAACGTTGGCTTTGACTCTCTGAAGTCCATATTGAACTGCATCTTCAGATTGATGTGGAACTGCGATCGCGACATGGAGGGCGCCCCACAGCTCGCTGGCCGCTGCCTCGGGACTGCCCGCCCGGGCAGCGGGGCTCAGGCGGAGGGCAATCGCGGTCCACGATAGGGGGCAACAATCCCTTTCTCCTCCATGTCGCAGTTCAGTCTACTTCAGATTGATGTGGAAGTGGAAGAACCAGAGACGTCGGAGAACCCTACGGAGTCGTTTGAGATGATATTATGAATAAACTAATGCGTCGGGTTCTCCGACGTCTCTGGTCCTTCCACATCAATCTCAATTTGCAGTTCAATCTGGACTTCAGAGAGTCAAAGCCAACGATTCTTCCTCCAATTCCTTCTCGCGGTTTCTGTATCGGTGAAGTATCCCTTTAATAGTTTATTAATTGAATTTCAACAAGTATGAGACATTATGTTTAAGAAAGGAACGGCCAACCCTTTCTTTGAACGAGTTGACCTCTGAGCTGATTTTGATGAAACCATTTGGTCCCTCTCTCTCTCCCCATCGTCTGTCTCTCTGTCTGTCTCTCTGTCTGTCTCTCTGTCTGTCTGTATCTCTCTCTCTCCCCATCCTCTGTCTGTCTGTCTCTCTCTCTCTGTCTCTCTCTCTCCCCATCCTCTGTCTGTCTGTCTCTCTCTCCCCATCCTCTGTCTGTCTGTATCTCTCTCTCTCCCCATCCTCTGTCTGTCTGTCCCTCTCTCTCCCCATCCTCTGTCTGTCTGTCTGTCCAGAGTTGACCCTTGACCCCCCAGAGAACCCCCCCATGATGTTTCTCCAGGGCCCGTTGGGGGATGGGCGAGAGAGGCCAGGGGGATACGGCTCGCTCTCCACCACGCCCTCCGTCATCTCCCTCCCCCCCAGCCTCCCCCCTCCCCCCCGGGTCTCCCCCTTCCCTCCCCCCCACCGCTCCCCCCACCCCCTCAGAACCATCTCCGCCAAAGACCTGGAGAAGAGCTTCCTCTGAGGACCTGGACCCCCTAGACCCAGACCCCCTGGACCTGGACCCCCTAGACCCAGACCCCCTGGACCTGGACCCCCTAGACCCAGACCCCCTGGACCTGGACCCTCTGAACCCTCTGGACCCTCTGGACCCTCTGGACCCCCTGGACCCTCTGGACCCTCTAGACCCTCTGGACCCCCTGGACCCTCTGGACCCTCTAGACCCTCTGGACCCCCTGGACCCTCTGGACCCTCTAGACCCTCTGGACCCCCTGGACCCTCTAGACCCTCTGGACGCTCTGGACCCTCTAGACCCCCTGGACCCTCTGGACCCCCTGGACCCTCTGGACCCTCTAGACCCTCTGGACCCCCTGGACCCTCTAGACCCTCTGGACGCTCTGGACCCTCTAGACCCTCTGGACCCTCTGGACCCTCTGGACCTCCTGGACCCCCTGGACCCTCTGGACCCCCTGGACCCTCTAGACCCCCTGGACCCTCTGGACCCCCTGGACCCCCTGGACCCTCTGGACCCTCTGGACCCTCTAGACCCCCTGGACCCTCTGGACCCCCTGGACCCAGACCCCTACCTTGTAGAGACCTGTTCTGTTTGCTAACCTTTGACCCCAGCCCTCCTAGTGTGTACGGTGACCTTTGACCCCAGCCCTCCTAGTGTGTACGGTGACCTTTGACCCCAGCCCTCCTAGTGTGTACGGTGACCTTTGACCCCAGCCCTCCTAGTGTGTACGGTGACCTTTGACCCCAGCCCTCCTAGTGTGTACGGTGACCTTTGACCCCAGCCCTCCTAGTGTGTACGGTGACCTTTGACCCCAGCCCTCCTAGTGTGTACGGTGACCTTTGACCCCAGCCCTCCTAGTGTGTACAGTGACCTTTGACCCAAGCCCTCCTAGTGTGTACGGTGACCTTTGACCCCAGCCCTCCTAGTGTGTAAAGTGACCTTTGACCCCAGCACTGCTAGTGTGTACGGTGTCCGGTGACCTCTGACCCCAGCCCTCATAGTGTGTCCGGTGACCTCTGACCCCACTGTGTGTCCGGTGACCTCTGACCCCACTGTGTGAACTGTCTCTCCTCCACTAACAGCAGGAGCTGCTCCTCTATGATCCTCATTATCAGGTGATGAAGAGTACGGTAGGTTAGTGTTAACCTGGGGTTATCATTATACTGTATATATCAGGTGATGAAGAGTACGGTAGGTTAGTGTTAACCTGGGGTTATCATTATACTGTATATATCAGGTGATGAAGAGTACGGTAGGTTAGTGTTAACCTGGGGTTATCATTATACTGTATATATCAGGTGATGAAGATTACCTGGTAGGTTAGTGTTAACCTGGGGTTATCATTATACTGTATATATGTTCTAAATTTAAATATATATAATTTAGCACTACTCCTATTAAAAAAAGAAGTGAAACTAATTGAAAAGATTTAAAGAACTAAATTCGACCTATTGAAATAACCTGTTTTAAATAAAAAATCGTCTTGGACTTGACTCAATAAGATGGAATGACTCAATAAGCACGTTTGAACACTAGGGCGCCGACAGAACCCGCCCCTCCCGTCTTCAGAACCGCAGAACTCTACAAGGCTCTTAAATTCTGCTCTGGTCGCTATTTATGTGTTCCCAGAATAGCAACTTCCGGAATAGTCCCTGCTTAAAACGTCGGGCTTCCGGCCAATGAGTGACGTAGCGGAGCTCCCCGCTCCCAGGAGATTAGCGGTAATCCGTTCAGGACCGCGGCCAGTGACACGAGAGGTCTGGACGATGCCGAGTTACAAACGGGACACATTACAAAGTGAGGAGGATAACAGAGCTTAATCTTTTCTTTTTATTAACTATAAAAAATAATCATTATCCAGAAATATGATTTGTGTAATTTTAGTTTATAAGCCCTTGTAGAGTTTCCTCGGACCAACTTTTATTCCACCATTTTCCTGGAATCCGATGCGTTCCCCGCAAAAATAAGGAGGGGATTCAGTCCTTACGGGGTCACACATCGGAGTGAAAAGCGGGAAGAGTCGAGAGGAAGCTCTGCGCTCATAGCGCGAGGACACACCGCGGGGAGCCTGGAGCTGAGAGGATGGAGGTCCGGCCAGACAGGTTAAAGATCGTAGCCGCCAGGACCCTCGGGAAGATTTATGGGTAGGTACCGGGACTTTAAACCCTTACGCAGCCTGTGTCAGCCTGTGTCTCACATATAAAGTAACATATTCATATAATATATCGTGATGAAACATACAGCAGCGCTTCGGTTGAATTCCCGGAGACTAAACGGAGCATCGGGACTAAAACTTCAAAAACCAAATCCATGCTTCAGTTTATGAATGAGAAGAATGCTTCGTTGCCACTATCCGTTAATTTAAGTTGACTCGTAAAAATAGATGAGGGTTATCACATAATGCTCGTTATTACCCTATTTAAATGGAATTGTTCGTTAGAAAGTGTGTAAAACGGGAAAAGTGGTTTGAACTGATCTGCTTTCAGGCTGAATACATTCTTTTTGCTTTTGATCAAACACCATCTTTACTGGTTGGTCTGGTTGGTGATGGTGAGACTGATTGTCTTCAGTAATGTAAACCCAATGTAAACCCGATCTAATATCAACTTTTGTCCATACTGTGGCTTAATGCATTTACAAACCAAATGTTGTCCGACTCCCTTTTCTTCCACTCGGGATTTAAACACATAAATCCCCTCCCGAAATAACCTCCTCCTGCTCCTCAATCTGTCTCTAAGTCCTCGGCGGCACCTTGGCTGAGGCGCACCTATCTGGTGTAAGTAGCCTCTCTGCACCCTCCGCGGTCCCTTCTCCTCCCCCACCCTGAAACCTTATAGGTTGGATTACAGCTACCGGGACGGGACGGAACGGTGGGGGTGACGACGGGTCCGCGTTGAGCCTTTATTTCCTCCCAAGCACGTGCTGCTTGCTCCCCTGATGCGTTTTCGGAGCAGCATGTCGTGCGTAATGCAGCTTGTCTTAGTTCGTCTCACGCACTCTGTTCTCTCCCCTCCCATCGGCCACTCGCTCTTATAAACGGTACATTCGGTTCCGTTCTATCATGCTCTATTCTGTTTAGTTCTGTTCTATTCTGTTATAGTTCTGTTCTATTCATTCCGTTTTGCGTTATTCTATTATTTTCCTTTTGGGGCCGTTATTTTACCACGTGAGGCTGAAATTATGGGTATTTCATCTTTAGCATCAAACTCTCTGACTGTGACCTGATGAGTCCTGACGTCAGGAGGTCTCACAGATCCATCTAGACCTGGGCTTCTCAGATCCATCTAGACCTGGTTTTCACAGATCCATTTAGACCTGGTCTTCTCAGAACCATCTAGACCTGGTCTTCTCAGATCCATCTTGACATGGTCTTCTCAGATCCATCTAGACCTGGTCTTCTCAGATCCATCTAGACCTGGTCTTCTCAGATCCATCTTGACATGGTCTTCTCAGATCCATCTAGACCTGGTCTTCTCAGATCCATCTAGACCTGGTCTTCTCAGATCCATCTAGACCTGTTTTTCACAGATCCATCTAGACCTGGTCTTCTCAGAACCATCTAGACCTGGTCTTCTCCGATCCAACTAGACCTGGTCTTCTCAGATCCATCTAGACCTGGTCTTCTCAGATCCATCTAGACCTGGTCTCTTTCTCCTCCCCCAGCTGAACCCTGCTGCTGCAGTCTCATACAACCTTGACTCTCTCACTAGGGGCTTACTTCGCTCTCCGGGGGCTCCACCTCCAGCAGGTCCTCTCTAAGCTAACCCTAACCCCCCAAGGGCTGAGCAGGATGGCCCTGACACTCAGAGTGTCAGGGTCAAGGTGTCAAAGGTTAGAACCTAACCTAACCTAACCTAACCTAGACTTACCTAACCCAACCCTAACCTAAACTAACCTAACCCTAACCTCAACTAAAATAACCTAGCCCAACCTAACCCTAACCCTAACTAACCCTTACCCAACCTAAGCTAAGCTAATCCTACTGAAGGCAGGGTAGCGCTAGAGAAACAGGGCAGCAGTACGGCTCTAGAAGGCAGGCTGGAGAAACAGGCCAGCAGTAAGGCTCGAGAAGGCAGGCTAGCACTAGAGAAACAGGGCAGCAGTAAGGCTCTAGAAGGCAGGCTAGCGCTAGAGAAACAGGGCAGCAATACGGCTCTAGAAGGCAGGCTAGAGGAACAGGGCAGCAGTACGGCTCTAGAAGGCAGGCTAGAGAAACAGGCCAGCAGTAAGGCTCTAGAAGGCAGGCTAGCACTAGAGAAACAGGCCAGCAGTACGGCTCTAGAAGGCAGGCTAGCGCTAGAGAAACAGGGCAGCAGTACGGCTCTAGAAGTCAGGCTAGAGAAACAGGCCAGCAGTAAGGCTCTAGAAGGCAGGCTAGCACTAGAGAAACAGGCCAGCAGTAAGGCTCTAGAAGGCAGGCTAGCACTAGAGAAACAGGCCAGCAGTAAGGCTCTAGAAGGCAGGCTAGCGCTAGAGAAACAGGCGTGCTGAGGGCCTTGTATGAGACTGAGAAGGCCGTGAGCTTTGAGAGCGATTGTGTCAGAAGATGTGAAGGAGAACACCAGCAGTAAGGCGAGAGAAAGAGAGAGGGAGAGGGAGAGAGAGGGAGCGGGAGAGAGAGGGGGAAAGAGAGAGAGAGGGGGAGAGAGGGAGAGAGAGAGAGAGAGAGAGAGAGGACAGAAATAGTCAGTGAAAGAGTCAAAGATATTAATAATTCAACAGTGAGAATCATTAATACTTGATCAATGTCAGAGCCCATCCGACGCACAGTAGGCATGAGGCTTTACAACCACGCTCCTCCTGCTCCTCCTCCTCCTCCTCCTTCTCCTCCTGCTCCCTCTCCCCCTCCTCCTCCTGCTCCCTCTCCTCCTCCTCCTCCTTCTCTTCCTCCTCCTCCACCTCCTCCGCCTCCAGCTCCCTCTCCTCCTCCTCCTCCTCCTCCTCCAGCTCCCTCTCCTCCTGCTCCTCCTGCTTCCTGTATCTGTGTTGACCTTGTGCTCATCTTGGATGTCACCAGAAAGGACATCATGAGGAAGGGCGCAGATGTTCTCCATCGCTGACGCTGTCTTGGTGTTGTTCAGTTAAAGTTGACCTTGTTTCACCCAAAATAGCCTGAAGCTAGTGTATTAAACCAGGGATCTGTGTCCGTCTGAAGCTAGTGGACTAAACCAGGGATCTGTGTCCATCTGAAGCTAGTGGACAAAACCAGGGATCTGTGTCCGTCTGAAGCTAGTGGACAAAACCAGGGATCTGTGTCCGTCTGAAGCTAGTGGACAAAACCAGGGATCTGTGTCCGTCTGAAGCTAGTGTACTAAACCAGGGATCTGTGTCCGTCTGAAGCTAGTGGACTAAACCAGGGATCTGTGTCCGTCTGAAGCTAGTGGACTAAACCAGGGATCTGTGTCCGTCTGAAGCTAGTGGACTAAACCAGGGATCTGTGTCCGTCTGAAGCTAGTGGACTAAAACAGGGATCTGTGTCTGGCTGAACGGACCCAGGGAGCACATGGCAACAGTCGGTGGAAATCCACCTGCACACATACATGCGCGCACGCACACACGCATGCATGCACACACCCTGACGTCCAAAAAGTTGGCGCCAAGCTGCTGATCAATGAGCTGCTGATCAATGAGCTGCTCCGCTCTACACTCCATGGATAATAGATGAACCACCGTGATACATATTTGATATCTCCAAGACAGGAGGCTGGAGAGGTCATACTCATCCCAGCCGTTGCTAGGGGAACAGGTGGGAGGGGAGAGCCCAAGGAAGGGATGGAGGGAGGAAGGAGGAGGGAGGAAGGAAGGAAGGGAGGAAAGAGGAAGGAAGGAAGTAGGAAGGGAGGAAGGAGGGAGGAAGGAGGGAGGAAGGAAAGAAGGAAGGAAGCTGTGAGGACAGGAAGTTGTCAGGAAAGGATGCTGTGAGGACAGGAAGCTGTGAGGACAGGAAGCTGTCAGTCCAGTGTGGTCCGTCTGTCCAGCCAGCCCTGGTGGTGGGCGGTAGAGATCTGAGGGTTGGCGCCACGCTGCTGGAAGGTTCTAGAGCGAGTTGATGATTGGGGATATTTGTTTGTGGAGAATAACCAATAAGGACGACCATGGTTCATCTACGGGCTGTACGCATCATGCACACAGAACATTGAGTTAGGTCCAAACATTTGCTTTTGAGGACGTTAGAAACAAAAGGATTATGCAAATCAAATTTACTGAAAAAGGAAAAATCCCTTTAATATATTAAAAGCTTTCAGCTGATACAGAAAACGTTTTATTTGTATAGCCAGTTCTAGGTTTCAGTAGTCTGAAGGGTTTGAGAACATTAAAAACCATCAAGAAACATCTTCAAACCAAGCAACGGCCTGCCACCTTCAGCCCAAGGGGACAACCGTCTCAGGCTTTAAGAGACCAGCAGTCTCAGGGTTTAAGAGACCAGCAGTCTCAGGCTTTAAGAGACCAGCAGTCTCAGGCTTTAAGAGACCAGCAGTCTCAGGGTTTAAGAGACCAGCAGTCTCAGGGTTTAAGAGACCAGCAGTCTCAGGGTTTAAGAGACCAGCAGTCTAAGGTTTAAGAGACCAGCAGTCTCAGGGTTTAAGAGACCAGCAGTCTCAGGGTTTAAGAGACCAGCAGCCTCAGGGTTTAAGAGACCAGCAGTCTCAGGGTTTAAGAGACCAGCAGTCTAAGGTTTAAGAGACCAGCAGTCTCAGGGTTTAAGAGACCACCAGTCTCAGGGTTTAAGAGACCAGCAGTCTCAGGGTTTAAGAGACCAGCAGTCTCAGGGTTTAAGAGACCAGCAGTCTAAGGTTTAAGAGACCAGCAGTCTCAGGGTTTAAGAGACCAGCAGTCTCAGGGTTTAAGAGACCAGTAGTCTAAGGTTTAAGAGACCAGCAGTCTCAGGGTTTAAGAGACCAGCAGTCTCAGGGTTTAAGAGACCAGCAGTCTCAGGGTTTAAGAGAACAGCAGTCTCAGGGTTTAAGAGACCAGCAGTCTCAGGGTTTAAGAGACCAGCAGTCTCAGGGTTTAAGAGACCAGCAGTCTCAGGGTTTAAGAGACCAGCAGTCTCAGGGTTTAAGAGACCAGCAGTCTAAGGTTTAAGAGACCAGCAGTCTCAGGGTTTAAGAGACCAGCAGTCTAAGGTTTAAGAGACCAGCAGTCTCAGGGTTTAAGAGACCAGCAGTCTCAGGGTTTAAGAGACCAGCAGTCTAAGGTTTAAGAGACCAGCAGTCTCAGGGTTTAAGAGACCAGCAGTCTTAGGTTTAAGAGACCAGCAGTCTTAGGGTTTAAGAGACCAGCAGTCTAAGGTTTAAGAGACCAGCAGTCTCAGGGTTTAAGAGACCAGCAGTCTCAGGGTTTAAGAGACCAGCAGTCTAAGGTTTAAGAGACCAGCAGTCTCAGGGTTTAAGAGACCAGCAGTCTCAGGGTTTAAGAGACCAGCAGTCTCAGGGTTTAAGAGACCAGCAGTCTCAGGGTTTAAGAGAACAGCAGTCTCAGGGTTTAAGAGACCAGCAGTCTAAGGTTTAAGAGACCAGCAGTCTCAGGGTTTAAGAGACCAGCAGTCTAAGGTTTAAGAGACCAGCAGTCTAAGGTTTAAGAGACCAGCAGTCTCAGGGTTTAAGAGACCAGCAGTCTCAGGGTTTAAGAGACCAGTAGTCTAAGGTTTAAGAGACCAGCAGTCTCAGGGTTTAAGAGACCAGCAGTCTCAGGGTTTAAGAGACCAGCAGTCTCAGGGTTTAAGAGAACAGCAGTCTCAGGGTTTAAGAGACCAGCAGTCTCAGGGTTTAAGAGACCAGCAGTCTCAGGGTTTAAGAGACCAGCAGTCTCAGGGTTTAAGAGACCAGCAGTCTCAGGGTTTAAGAGACCAGCAGTCTAAGGTTTAAGAGACCAGCAGTCTCAGGGTTTAAGAGACCAGCAGTCTAAGGTTTAAGAGACCAGCAGTCTCAGGGTTTAAGAGACCAGCAGTCTCAGGGTTTAAGAGACCAGCAGTCTAAGGTTTAAGAGACCAGCAGTCTCAGGGTTTAAGAGACCAGCAGTCTTAGGTTTAAGAGACCAGCAGTCTTAGGGTTTAAGAGACCAGCAGTCTAAGGTTTAAGAGACCAGCAGTCTCAGGGTTTAAGAGACCAGCAGTCTCAGGGTTTAAGAGACCAGCAGTCTCAGGTTTAAGAGACCAGCAGTCTCAGGGTTTAAGAGACCAGCAGTCTCAGGGTTTAAGAGAACAGCAGTCTCAGGGTTTAAGAGACCAGCAGTCTAAGGTTTAAGAGACCAGCAGTCTCAGGGTTTAAGAGACCAGCAGTCTCAGGGTTTAAGAGACCAGCAGTCTAAGGTTTAAGAGACCAGCAGTCTCAGGGTTTAAGAGACCAGCAGTCTTAGGTTTAAGAGACCAGCAGTCTTAGGGTTTAAGAGACCAGCAGTCTAAGGTTTAAGAGACCAGCAGTCTCAGGGTTTAAGAGACCAGCAGTCTCAGGGTTTAAGAGACCAGCAGTCTAAGGTTTAAGAGACCAGCAGTCTCAGGGTTTAAGAGACCAGCAGTCTCAGGGTTTAAGAGACCAGCAGTCTCAGGGTTTAAGAGACCAGCAGTCTCAGGGTTTAAGAGAACAGCAGTCTCAGGGTTTAAGAGACCAGCAGTCTAAGGTTTAAGAGACCAGCAGTCTCAGGGTTTAAGAGACCAGCAGTCTAAGGTTTAAGAGACCAGCAGTCTAAGGTTTAAGAGACCAGCAGTCTCAGGGTTTAAGAGACCAGCAGTCTCAGGGTTTAAGAGACCAGTAGTCTAAGGTTTAAGAGACCAGCAGTCTCAGGGTTTAAGAGACCAGCAGTCTCAGGGTTTAAGAGACCAGCAGTCTCAGGGTTTAAGAGAACAGCAGTCTCAGGGTTTAAGAGACCAGCAGTCTCAGGGTTTAAGAGACCAGCAGTCTCAGGGTTTAAGAGACCAGCAGTCTCAGGGTTTAAGAGACCAGCAGTCTCAGGGTTTAAGAGACCAGCAGTCTAAGGTTTAAGAGACCAGCAGTCTCAGGGTTTAAGAGACCAGCAGTCTAAGGTTTAAGAGACCAGCAGTCTCAGGGTTTAAGAGACCAGCAGTCTCAGGGTTTAAGAGACCAGCAGTCTAAGGTTTAAGAGACCAGCAGTCTCAGGGTTTAAGAGACCAGCAGTCTTAGGTTTAAGAGACCAGCAGTCTTAGGGTTTAAGAGACCAGCAGTCTAAGGTTTAAGAGACCAGCAGTCTCAGGGTTTAAGAGACCAGCAGTCTCAGGGTTTAAGAGACCAGCAGTCTAAGGTTTAAGAGACCAGCAGTCTCAGGGTTTAAGAGACCAGCAGTCTCAGGGTTTAAGAGACCAGCAGTCTCAGGGTTTAAGAGACCAGCAGTCTCAGGGTTTAAGAGAACAGCAGTCTCAGGGTTTAAGAGACCAGCAGTCTAAGGTTTAAGAGACCAGCAGTCTCAGGGTTTAAGAGACCAGCAGTCTAAGGTTTAAGAGACCAGCAGTCTCAGGGTTTAAGAGACCAGCAGTCTCAGGGTTTAAGAGACCAGCAGTCTAAGGTTTAAGAGACCAGCAGTCTCAGGGTTTAAGAGACCAGCAGTCTTAGGTTTAAGAGACCAGCAGTCTCAGGCTTTAAGAGACCAGCAGTCTAAGGTTTAAGAGACCAGCAGTCTCAGGGTTTAAGAGACCAGCAGTCTCAGGGTTTAAGAGACCAGCAGTCTCACGGTTTAAGAGACCAGCAGTCTCAGGCTTTAAGAGACCAGCAGTCTCAGGGTTTAAGAGACCAGCAGTCTCAGGGTTTAAGAGAACAGCAGTCTCAGGGTTTAAGAGACCAGCAGTCTAAGGTTTAAGAGACCAGCAGTCTCAGGGTTTAAGAGACCAGCAGTCTCAGGGTTTAAGAGACCAGCAGTCTCAGGGTTTAAGAGACCAGCAGTCTCAGGGTTTAAGAGACCAGCAGTCTCAGGGTTTAAGAGACCAGCAGTTTCAGGGTTTAAGAGACCAGCAGTCTCAGGGTTTAAGAGACCAGCAGTCTAAGGTTTAAGAGACCAGCAGTCTCAGGGTTTAAGAGACCAGCAGTCTCAGGGTTTAAGAGACCAGCAGTCTCAGGGTTTAAGAGAGCACCATCCCCCAGCGATGGAGCAGAAGCCCTTACCTCCTCCCTGTCACTGCCCCCCCCCCCCACTGCAGAGCGCTAGAGAAGAAGCAGGAGAATGGAGAGACCCTGGAGCTGTCAGCGGAGGGCCGGCCCGAGCTGGTGGTGGAGAAGGAGATGCCGGTGGTGGACTGCACCTGCTTCGGCCTGCCGCGGCGCTACATCATCGCCATCCTGTCCGGACTCGGCTTCTGCATCTCCTTCGGGATCCGCTGCAACCTGGGGGTGGCTATCGTGAGCATGGTGAACAGCCACCGCGAGCTGCGGGACAACAAGGAGGTCATCGTGGTGAGTGGGGGGGGGGGGGGGGGGGGTCAGCATGGTGAAGTCAGTTCAGAACGAATGGGTCTTTCCTTCTTGGTTCCTTCTTGGTTCTAACCTTAGCTAGGTGGTGGAGCTCATCCCTCCCTCATGTTGGAGTCCTATCCAGTGTGTGCTGTTAGTGGTGGTTTCTGGGTGTTCTGGTACTGTGTGAACGGCGAGGCTAAGCCCAGACAAAGGAGGTTTATCTGGCTCTCTTAATCACCAGCATCATGTCAAAAGGCTTTGAAGAGTGTTCTAAACCACAAAGGGGATTGCCTGACACCACGTAGACCTTCTAATTAGTGTGATACTCCCTCCACAGGTTAGCTAGGGTCAGCGTAGCCGCGGTTATGAAGCTCTCTGCACATGCCTCAAGTAACCGCAGCGCTTCACATGCTAGCTCCACGGCAGGTTGTTCGTTAACTTAAGTAGTTAGTTTGTTTTGTCCAACACAGAGGTGAGGAGCAGGACACTGCTGGTTATAGTTATGTGTTAGGGTTAGGGTTAGGGTGAGGAGCAGGACACTGCTGGTTATAGTTATATAGTTATAGTTGTGTTAGGGTTAGGGTTAGGATCACCTCAGCTGTGTTGTCTGAACAGCTGCTGACTCCCTGTCGGACCCACAGAGTGATATATGATATAGAAAAACTTCTTCCCATTTAGTTACAAGGTTGGTCCGTCCTTGCTGCCGGTAGGTTCTGCAGTCGGCTCATGTGATAGGCCTTTCCTTTACTAGTATTAATTTTGATTGATTTTTTATAATGATAAATATCATGCACCTGAATACAGGAACTCTCTATCAGGATGCTTTAGAGTCCTCCTGTGTGTTCCCTCCCTCCACCCTCCCCTCCCAGTCCAGTACAACCCGTATCCTGGTGTCTGGGTTAGGGGTAGCCCTAACTCTGACCCACTGTGCCCCCAGGAGGCCCAGTTCGACTGGGACCCCGAGACGGTGGGGATGATCCACGGCTCCTTCTTCTGGGGCTACATTGTCACCCAGATCCCCGGAGGGTTCATCTGTCAGAGGTTTGCCGCCAACAGGTCAGTGTTCATCTTCCAGACCGGCTGTCTGTCCACGACAGATCAGAAGGTGACTCTCTCCTCTCCCTCCTGCCCCAGAGTGTTCGGCTTCGCCATCGTGGCCACATCCTGCCTCAACATGCTCATCCCCTCGGCCGCCCGGATGCACTTCGGCTGCGTCATCCTTGTCAGGATCTGCCAGGGCCTGGTGGAGGTACGGAGAACACCTCCTCACGGAGCAGCAGCCCGCTGACTCCTCTCAGCTCTCTCGCCCTCTCTCTCCTCATAGAGGGGGGCTCTCCCCACCCTCTCTCTCCTTATAGAGAGAGGCTGTCATCACACCCTCTCTAACCCTAACCTCTATATAGAACTCGTAAGTCCGCCCCTTCCGGGAGACCCCATGGGACCTCTGGGAGAGGAAAATTAGAATGGGTTTCAATGGAGAAAAAGTAATTATTTTCTGGTCCCAGTCTTTATATGCCCTGGATTACACATATGTTGTTTGTATATTTAAATTATAATTTTTCATGCAAAGAAAACAAAAAAATTTGCGAAGGAGTTTGATAATGTTAGGTTTTGTGTGAGGCCGCTTTGTGAACTACAGCCCCTCGCTGTTCTCGACTCGAATGATATACGTCCCCACCACTCTGGCACAGACATGGCGATCTCTCTGCTCCACTTCACCGCTTTTTTCCAAGAGGAGGATAAAAGCATCAAAAGAGAAACATTATAAGTCGGGGCATGTGTAGATTTTCAGTTATGCCGATGGGGAGATTGTCGGTCTTGTCCGCGCCAGTCGCAGGCAGAGTGACGTCACATACGAGACGTGTAGTCTTTCTCATTGTGTTTTCACTACAGCCTTTAACTGAACAATTGCACAATAAACGGTCAAACTCTTTACGTGAAAAATTATTATTTGGACCCACACAAAACATATGTGTAATCCAAGGCATTTAATGACTGGGATCAGAAAATAATACATTTCTTTCCTTTGTCTCCCATTCTAATTTTCCTCTCCCAGAGGTCCCATGGGGTCTCCCGGAAGGGGCGGACTTACGAGCTCTATAGAGAGGTTAGGGTTAGAGAGGGTGTGATGACAACCTCTCTCTATAAGGAGAGAGAGGCTCGAGAAGGGTTCAAGAATACTTTTTCTTTTCCATCTTATGTTGTCCATCTACAAATAAATTAGTACTAAATGATTATGATTACAATATGTATAATCCAAAAAGGGACTTACAACCGTTCATACACACAGTGAGAGAGCGTCGGGAGCAGTTAGGGTCAGCTAGGAGTCTTGCTCAAGGACACCTCGACACTCTGAGCCACTTGGAGCCAGGGATCCAACTAGCAACCTTTCAGTTACACGTCAACTCGCTCTACCCCCGTGGCTACTGCCACCCTTATATTATATTTATTATATCATTAACTTTATAATCATATTGTTATGACTGTTATTATCTGAATTATCATTATTGTCATTATTATTATCAATATAATTTTATTATTAGTGTCTTTGTTGTTTTTATTGGGTTCAGTTTGATTGACATCTTCCCTGTCCTTTAGGGCGTGTCCTATCCAGCGTGCCATGGAATATGGGCCAAATGGGCCCCGCCCCTGGAGAGAAGTCGCCTGGCAACCACAGCCTTCTGTGGTGAGCACACGTCACCGTGGTTGCTGGTTACTGTTTATTGACTCTAGCTAGGAACTAAGGTTGCTTGTGTAACCCCTTCTTCCACATGTCTCGTCCTGTGTGTGTGTGTGTGTGTGTGTGTGTGTGTGTGTGTGTGTGTGTGTGTGTGTGTGTGTGTGTGTGTGTGTGTGTGTGTGTGTGTGTGTGTGTGTGTGTGTGTGTCCGTAGGGTCCTATGCGGGCGCGGTCATCGCCATGCCCCTGGCCGGTATTCTGGTGCAGTACTCCGGCTGGTCGTCGGTGTTCTACGTCTACGGTGAGCTCGCATCACACGGGGTCAATCTGGGCTCTTTGGATCTTCCCATCCCTGGCAGGTAGTTTAGGGGTGCTCTGGTACTGCTTCCTGTCTGACTGTGTGTTCCTCCATACTGCTTCCTGTCTGACTGTGTTCCCCATGCAGGTTCTTTCGGGGTGCTCTGGTACTGTTTCTGGGTGCTGGTGTCCTATGAGAGCCCGGCAGCACACCCCACCATCACTGAGGAGGAGAAGAACTACATCGAGGAGAGCATCGGGACCTCCACCATGAACACCACCCCCGTCACGGTGGGTCCCAGAATCTCTCCTGGAGCTCCATCAGTCACTAGGGAGGGTGGGGGTCTACAGAGAGTCCTGGTGGGGGTGAGGGTCTACAGAGAGTCCTGGTGGGGGTCTACAGAGAGTCCTGGTGGGGGTGAGGGTCTACAGAGAGTCCTGGTGGGGGTGAGGGTCTACAGAGAGTCCTGGTGGGGGTCTACAGAGAGTCCTGGTGGGGGTCTACAGAGAGTCCTGGTGGGGGTCTACAGAGAGTCCTGGTGAGGGTGAGGGTCTACAGAGAGTCCTGGTGGGGGTCTACAGAGAGTCCTGGTGGGGGTCTACAGAGAGTCCTGGTGAGGGTGAGGGTCTACAGTGGGTCCCTATCAACTATCCCATAGTCACCATCATAGTGATCTCCAGCACTTTGATGTTAAAACATCCGGAGTATGAATGTTGTTATAAATAGATCATGTTGTTCTTGCGAAGCAAAGCACACGCTGCAGATGTAGTCGCACTATTTTGGACTCAAAGTCTATTTTAGGAGTCGAGAATTCAGATTCATTTTCTTGCACCTGTGTAGAAGCAGGCATGTTCTGGTTTGGACTGGTCCTATCTCACACTAGAAGATAGAATGTGATAAGGTTTTCATTCTGTGGTTCATTATCCGTCATGGAGCTTGTTTTCGTCACTATTGTTAAAATATCGATAAACAATCCCTAACCTTAAGTCCAAATGTCCTAGGAGCAGGTTTTACTCTAGAGGCATGTGACGCTGACAGACCTGTTGTCACTGCAGAAGTTCAACACCCCTTGGCGGGCGTTCTTCACCTCCATGCCCGTCTACGCCATCATCGTGGCCAACTTCTGCCGCAGCTGGACCTTCTACCTGCTCCTTATCAGCCAGCCCGCCTACTTTGAGGAGGTGTTTGGCTTCGAGATCAGCAAGGTGAGCCGGGTTAACCTGACGCTTACTAACCCTAACCAACCCTAACTAACCCAAACCTAATTTACCCAGACTTACCATAACTAACCCTAACTAACCCAGACTTACCCTCACTTACCATAACTAACCTTAACTAACCCTCACTTACCTTGCCTAACCCAACTCTAACTCACCCAGACTTCCCCTTACTAACCCTAACTAACCAAGACTGACCCTCACTTACCCTTACTAACCCTAAATAACCCATAACCCTAGTAAACGTGCTGAACATACCCAGGCTTTCTTGGGAAAACCTGGATTGACAAATACGCAACTCGCGATCAGAGTTAAATGGTACCATGAAGCTCACTTACGAGTCAATTTGTCAATCCAGGTTTTCCGCTTAAGTTTCAATGCGCATTCCCGTGAAATTGGCGTTTATCGCGTCATTTTACTCACCTTTGCAAAATGGATAGATTAAGAGCAGTATATTTCACTCATGAGGAACAGATAGTCATAATGAACTCCTATGAGGAGTTCAAGAATCAGATAACAGCTAGGGGCAACACAGTTGCACATAATAAGGCTAGGAAGGCGTGCTGGCAAAATTGGCCGATCATATAAATTCGTAAGTAAAAAGATTCAGCATATTGTCTAAAAAATAACTAAGCCAAATGCAGAGTTGTTCGCCATTAATCCCAATAGAATGACGATGATTTCAAAATGCAAAAGCAAGGTCCAGACTGCTTTATTTTATAATTTAGGGAATTCACTTTAAATACACCCTATGTACGATATGTATAGCATATGTTTTCAACTGTAGAGAGGTAGCGGTGGTGGCGAAGTGGATTAGTATAAAGCCAGTGACCGGGGTTCTAATCTCGCCGGTCCATCATCATTCCTTTTACCCCCATCTAGATGTGGTGCCAGCATGGCCTTGAGAACATGGATTCAAGTTCGAAACAAGCATAAAAATATAATTCCATAACCTTTAGTGAATAAGAATTCCATATTGCATATGTATGAACACATATTAACAGATATTAACAGATATGAACACATATGAATTGTCTCATCAGCCTTCAAAACGAGAGAAGATAAATTGTCCCGTTACCAGGGAAACAAAGTTATGGCTTGTGAAAAACTTTATATTTGGATTGTAAAACGCATGAAAATATAAATTAATGGTCTTCATTTATTTTCTTTGGCAAGTGACCGTGGTTTAAGCGGGATAATGCCCTTCGAGGTGTCCATTATCAGGAATTAATGGACGACGTGGAGGCGTGAACCAGAAGCCTCCGCAAAGTCCGTTTTACAGTCCAAATATAACAGATATGAACACATATGAACAGATATTAGGACATATGAACAGATGAACAGATATGAACACATTAACATATTTGAACACATATGAACACATATGAACACATACGAACACGTAACACGTATGAACACGTATGAACACATATGAACACATGTGGACACATATGAATACATATTATAGAGTGTCTTCATCTGTTCTTATTTAAACCAGCAGTGTTCCCTGGAGATCCGGTCTCCAAACGAGTTGTATTTATCTGAGTCTGTCTGGAGAGACATGAGACATTGGTTTATTTTGTTCTCTGAACCTTCTCCCCTCGTTGCCCTTCTCATTCGATGAATATGTTTCTAAATGGACTTTAGGGAGTTGAACTTTAACCTGCGCTGCGTGTCTAGGTGGGCATCGTGTCAGCCCTCCCCCACCTCGTCATGACCATCATCGTACCAATCGGAGGGCAGCTGGCTGACTACCTGCGCACCAATCAGATCATGAGCACCACCAACGTCAGGAAGCTGATGAACTGTGGAGGTGAGACGCAGCAGTTTTCATGTTCTTACCTGGTCTATTAAATATCTCATTATGTCTCTACATGTGGAAGATATTCAACTCTATTTATGTTCTCACTTGGTCTATTACATATCTCATTATGTCTCTACATGTGGAAGATATTTAACTCTATTCATGTTCTCACTTGGTCTATTAAATATCTCATTATGTCTCTACATGTGGAAGATATTTAACTCTATTCATGTTCTCACTTGGTCTATTAAATATCTCATTATGTCTCTACATGTACAGAGGATATGGAAGGTACTCACCTCAGAAGGTTTTGGTGTAAAGGATGTGTTATTTTGGACTGTGTGGCTCAGCGGCGCTCTGTCACACGTCTCCTTACTGTTCCTCTAACCGTGAACACATCCCTACTCTCTGGAGAGGTGCCACGAGGAGAACTTAACATCTGATCATTAGCGGAGATCATTGTGAGCTTCAGTCAGCGGAGCGCAGCCGGTTCTCTCAGCCTCTCACGTTCACTGGACTGTTCCTGCTCCACAGATCGATGGGGCTGAGGTAACCCGAGAGGGTAGCACAGCATCGTATCGAACGCAGCTAACAGTAGCCCAGGGCTCAGCGATAAGAATAGACAGAGCTTCACTATGGGTGCATCTAGTGTTGAAGTCCCCAACACTGCCTTAGCTCTGGGTTCTATCTCTGGTTCTATCCTGGTTTTATCTCCAGGTTCTATCTCTGGGTTCTACCTCTGGGTTCTACCTCTGGGTTCTATCCTGGTTCTATCTCTGTGTTCAATCTCTGTGTTTTATGTCTGGGTTCTATCTCTGGGTTCTACCTCTGGGTTCTATCTCTGGGTTCCCAGCGGGGTTGGACCCACAGTTGGAAGGCTCTGGGTTGGAGACGTCGTCCGGGTTGACTGATGGGATGGTAATGAACCCCAGGCGCTGTGGAGAAGGTTGACCCATGACTACTGTCCTCTCCCCAGGCTTCGGCATGGAGGCCACCCTGCTGCTGGTGGTGGGCTTCTCCCACACCAAGGTGGTGGCCATCACCTTCCTGGTGCTGGCCGTGGGCTTCTCCGGCTTCGCCATCTCAGGTGAGCGGCTGTGGGCGTGGCCGTGATGACCTCACTCCCATGACGTCACCCCCCAACCACGGCGCCCCCCCTTCTGGTCACCTAACAAAATAAGTAATATAAAGATATATACAGTTATTATATTATTATACAATTATATGTAAGAAAATTAACCACAAAGACTACAAACAGATAACTAAAAATACACCAATTATATATTCAGTGTTTGCTTCCCTTTGAGGAGAAGGTCTGATGGCTGCCATCTCCCTCCAGGGAGGCAGGAACTGATCTGAGGGCTCTAACTCACAATTATTATTATTGGGTGTCAAGCAGCGAAGCTGCGAGACAACCTATTGTTTTCGCACTGTTTCTTCTTCTTATTATTTTACCTCCATGGGAGTCTATGGCAGCCCATAGAACGCCTTGTTATTATGATTATTATATTTTTAAATTGTTAGACATTTCTTTTCCTCTGTGTACCGCTGAATAGCGCATGGTGTAGCCCCAGTGGAATGCGTCCCAGTCTGAGAATCAAAGAACCCCAGACCGTCTGACCCAGAAGGTCTCCCCTGCCCCTCCTGTCGCCCGCAGGTTTCAACGTGAACCACCTGGACATCGCTCCGCGCTACGCCAGCATCCTGATGGGCATCTCCAACGGCGTGGGCACGCTGTCGGGCATGGTGTGCCCCCTGATCGTAGGCGCCATGACCAAGCATAAGGTGAGGGTTGGCCCCCCTGCCCCCCTCTGTATGGGGTGGCCTTATGGTTCCGTTATGTAAGGGACAGTATCTCTGTATGGATGGCCTTATGGTTCCGTTATGTAAGGGACAGTATCTCTGTATGGATGGCCTTATGGTTCCGTTATGTAAGGGACAGTATCTCTGTATGGATGGCCTTATGGTTCCGTTATGTAAGGGACAGTATCTCTGTATGGATGGCCTTATGGTTCCGTTATGTAAGGGACAGTATCTCTGTATGGATGGCCTTATGGTTCCGTTATGTAAGGGACAGTATCTCTGTATGGGTGGCCTTATGGTTCCGTTATGTAAGGGACAGTATCTCTGTATGGATGGCCTTATGGTTCCGTTATGTAAGGGACAGTATCTCTGTATGGATGGCCTTATGGTTCCGTTATGTAAGGGACAGTATCTCTGTATGGATGGCCTTATGGTTCCGTTATGTAAGGGACAGTATCTCTGTATGGATGGCCTCATGGTTCCGTTATGTAAGGGACAGTATCTCTGTATGGATGGCCTTATGGTTCCGTTATGTAAGGGACAGTATCTCTGTATGGGTGGCCTTATGGTTCTGTTATGTAAGGGACAGTATCTCTGTATGGATGGCCTTATGGTTCCGTTATGTAAGGGACAGTATCTCTGTATGGATGGCCTTATGGTTCCGTTATGTAAGGGACAGTATCTCTGTATGGATGGCCTTATGGTTCCGTTATGTAAGGGACAGTATCTCTGCATGGATGGCCTTATGGTTCCGTTATGTAAGGGACAGTATCTCTGTATGGATGGCCTTATGGTTCCGTTATGTAAGGGACAGTATCTCTGTATGGATGGCCTTATGGTTCCGTTATGTAAGGGACAGTATCTCTGTATGGGGTGGCCTTATGGTTCCGTTATGTAAGGGACAGTATCTCTGTATGGATGGCCTTATGGTTCCGTTATGTAAGGGACAGTATCTCTGTATGGATGGCCTTATGGTTCCGTTATGTAAGGGACAGTATCTCTGTATGGGGTGGCCTTATGGTTCC
>NC_136952.1:330696-348196 GCF_949987615.1 Pollachius pollachius
CCTGTCCCCCTGTCTGTCCCCTGTCTGTCCCCCTGTCGGTCCCCCTGCCTGTCCCCTGCCTGGCCCCTGTCTGTCCCCCTGCCTGGCCCCTGTCTGTCCCCCTGCCTGTCCCCTGTCTGTCCCCCTGTCTGTCCCCCTGTCTGTCCCCCCTGTCTGTCCCCTGTCTGTCCCCCTGTCTGTCCCCATGTCTGTCCCCTGCCTGTCCCCTGTCTGTCCCCCTGTCTGTCCCCATGTCTGTCCCCCTGCCTGTCCCCTGTCTGTCCCCTGTCTGTCCCCTGTCAGCGACTACATCATCAAGGAGAAGACGGTGCTGCTGCAGAAGAAGGACAATGAGGGCTTCGGCTTCGTGCTCAGAGGAGCCAAAGGTCAGTCACAACATGGACCCCAAAGCACCCATCACTAACCCCCCCCTGAGGGAACCTCAAACCACTGCAATGTTTCTGCCTGGTCCACTGGTCCTTGTCGTCTGGACCAGTGATGGGCCCAGTTCTCACGCTGACTGGGCCCAGTTCTCACCCTGTGCTCCTATTGGCCGCCTGCAGCCCAGACACCGATAGAGGAGTTCACACCCACCCCGGCCTTCCCCGCTCTGCAGTACCTGGAGTCGGTGGACGAGGGGGCGTGGCCTGGAGGGCGGGGCTAAGGATGGGGGACTTCCTAATCGAGGTACCGCCTGCTGCCCATCGTCATCATCACCATCATCATCATCATCATCACCATCATCACCATCATCATCACCATCACCATCATCTTCATCATCTTCATCACCACCATCGTCATCACCAGCATCACCATCATCATCATCATCATCATCATCATCATCATCACCATCATCTTCATCATCATCATCATCGTCATCATCTACATCACCTTCATCATCACCACCACCATCATCATGACATCATAACATTCATTATTTGTTCGTTTTGTTTTGTTGTCATTTTCTCCTGTTAAAATGTCAAACATCCTGTCAATATCATTATTTCATGCGTTTTTTGGCGGGTGTGTGTGTGTGTGTGTGTGTGTGTGTGTGTGTGTGGGGGGGGGGCAGGTCAACGGGCAGAACGTGGTGAAGGTGGGCCACAGGCAGGTGGTCAACATGATCCGTCAGGGGGGCAACAGCCTCATGGTGAAGGTGGTGATGGTCGCCCGCAACCCCGAGATGGACGACACGGCACGCAAGAAAGGTACAGCACCGCCCCACCCTCACTCCCACCCCCACCCATAGGGGGGTCACCCCCACCCAACCCATAGGGGGGTCACCCTCACCCCCACCCATAGGGGGGTCACCCCCACCCTTACCCATAGGGGGGATCACCCCCACCCCCACCCATAGCGGGGGTCACCCCCACCCTTACCCATAGGGGGGGTCACCCCCACCCTCACCCATAGGGGGGTCACCCCCACCCCCCACCCATAGGGGGGGTCACCCTCACCCCCCAACCCCACCCATAGGGGGGTCACCCTCACCCCCACCCATAGGGGGGTCACCCCCACCCCCACCCTCACCCATAGGGGGGTCACCCCCACCCCCACCCATAGGGGGGGTCACCCCCACCCCCACCCTCACCCATAGGGGGGGTCACCCTCCCCCCCACCCTCACCCCCACCCATAGGGGGGGTCACCCCCACCCTCACCCATGGGGGGGGTCACCCTCACCCCCACCCCCACCCAAAGGGGGGGTCACCCCCACCCTCACCCTCACCCATAGGGGGGTCACCCTCACCCCCACCCATAGGGGGGGTCACCCTCACCCCCACCCCCACCCATAGGGGGGTCACCCTCACCCCCACCCATAGGGGGGTCACCCCCACCCCCACCCTCACCCATAGGGGGGTCACCCCCACCCTCACCCATAGGGGGGGTCACCCCCACCCCCACCCTCACCCATAGGGGGGGTCACCCTCCCCCCACCCTCACCCCCACCCATAGGGGGGGTCACCCCCACCCTCACCCATGGGGGGGGTCACCCTCACCCCCACCCCCACCCAAAGGGGGGTCACCCCCACCCTCACCCTCACCCATAGGGGGGTCACCCTCACCCATAGGGGGTGTTACCCTCACCCATAGTGGGGATGGGGGGGGTTACCCTCACCCTCATCCTCACCCATAGGGGGGTCACCCCCCACCCTCACCCTTAGTTGGGGTTACCCTCACCCATGGGGGGGGTTACCCCCACCCATAGGGGGGTCACCCTCACCCATAGGGGGGGTTACCCTCATCCTCACCCTAACCCATAGGGGGGTGGGGGGGTTACCCTCACCCATGGGGGGTGTTACCCTCACCCATAGGGGGGTGGGGGGGTTACCCTCACCTCACCCTCAGTGGGGGTGGGGGGGTTTCCCTCCCCCTCAGCGGGGGTAGAGTACAGAGACCTCCACTCCAACATAGCGTCTTAAGACCCAGCTCTCAGAGGGCCCGTTCCCTTCCTTTGGTCCAGGATGTTCTCATGTCTCCTGGTGGCTCCTTGTGCGATCTCATGAAGGTCATGTCCATGTGGTCCTATTCTGTTGGGGTCCCCTGGACTGAGGAGAAGGACCCTGACTGCATCTCATTACCGTCCCGCTCCGCTGCGCCCCCTGCTGCCCATGAGCGGCTCTGTGGCCGTCGGTCTCCGGTACACTATGAGCCCTATTTTAGAGGGCCGAAACGCAAGTATGAAACGCGGAACGCAAGTAGCTTTGTGGGTGTACCTCTGGCGCTGTTGCTATTTGCCGGTGGATAAATGACGCAAATCTAAAATGGGTTGGTCGGAAGTAGCTTAAATACCCCTAGATGTGTTTTGGACATAACATGCAATAAACCAATGAGAGTTCCATCTCCAATCACCTTTAACAGCCAGCGCATTTGAACTTGACGAGTTGATATTTTGACAGCGCGTTTGCAGTTTCTGCTGAGACAGATGCATGTTAAACTGTGCGCCAAACACCCTCATTCATTCATTCTTTTAAACACTCACTAGCGGTTAAAACTATGCTTTCTCCCGATCCAATACTCATCAATCCTAAAAGTTATGGGCTTGTACACGATGTCTGTGTCAAGAAAATATTTGTTTGCTGTACGGTGTTTGCAGATGCATTGATTTAAAAGTACAACTTATTACCGCTGTATCAGCTGTTCTTTCCCAAATAATTTAACCAACGTTGTCATTTAACCTACAATTTGATTTTGTTTTGGAAGGCTGGGATATACTTTGCTCGAGTTTATTATTGTTATTATTATTTTAAAGGTCCCATGACATGCCTTTAACACATGGCATTAGCCTACTACAGTGTTCATTCATGCAGCCCCTATCAAAAAAAAAAATCCACAATCCAAATGCTATTTCTATGCAGTTTCACATATATGAACAATCTTTGACATCATAATATTTCAATTTGTGATGTGTGTAGCCTACGTGTGTGTAAGCTTTTGTTGCAGTTCTGACCTGCCATGTCACGTCAAAATAGCAACATGAACTGTGCTATCCGTAGTGCATTTAGACCAGGTATTTGCCGTCAGTGGCGCAATTGCTTTTTTGGGTCACTAAATTAATTTAATTTAGTATCATGTGCGCCAGAACACGCCTCTCAGGGCGCAAGTTTAATGGCGCGAGTTTGCTGCGGGAGAAAATCAACTTTAAACCAGGTGCAAACTAGCAACAAAACATGCGCTGGGTTCAAGATAGGGCCCCAAGACTCAAACCAGTTCTGTACGGTTCTCCCACAGTCCCCCAGCCCGCCAAGAGGCTGACCCCCCCCCGCCATCGCCCTGCGCTCCAAGTCCATGACGTCAGAGCTGGAGGACATGGGTGAGTGGGGGGGCAGAGAGGGGAGGAGGATGGGAGAGGCCCATACTGAAGAGATAGCCAATCAAAGGATGCATTACAATTGTCTCCCTAGAATCCTGGGATGTAGTCATCCTAAAATCAATAAGACTATATATATATATATATATATATATATATATATATATATATATATATATATATATATATATATAAAACTGTGAAAGTCCTGTGCAGACAGGCATGGTGGCATTTCTAAGAAGGAAGGGTCTCATGATAATGAAAGGGAACCCGGTTCTTCGTGAGAGTCTTTGTTCTCGGTTAGCTGAAGGAGTGCATCGGATGGAGACTGAGCAAAGGGCCGTACTTGGACATGAACCAGTGTTGGTGTGATTTGATTCGATTAGCTCTTGCAAAGCAAAGGGAGAGGGTAGACATGCTTCTTTATGCCAGCGTTTTCTAAAATCTCAAGAAGAGAAGATGTGAAACGAAAAAACAAAATGGTGTGATAATTAACTAAGTAAACGTCTCTTCCCTTCAACCCCATCCCGACCAACGGACTGCCTGCCGTCCCCAGTGGAGAAAGGTGGGAGAGCCGTGTGTGTGTGCTGCTGTCCGTCTCATCTCCATCCTCATTGCCCTCCCTGCCATCTCAACCCCAGCCCCCCCACCCACTCACACTCACAGTATGTACCCATGGTTCTCAGCGGCAGGATTCACCTCCATGAGCGACCATTCTGGATCAAGATCTAATCTCTCTCTCTCTCTCTCTCTCTCTCTCTCCTCTCTCTCTCCCCCAACTCTCTCCCCTCTCTCTCTCTCTCCCTCCCCCACTCTCTCTCTCCCCCCACTCTCTCTCTCCTCCCTCTCTCTCTTCTCTCTCACTCCTCTCTCTCTCCCCCCACTCTCTCTGTCTCTCTCCCCCCACTCTCTCTCTCTCTCTCCCCCCACTCCCTCTCTCTCTCTCTCTTCCCCCACTCTCTCTCTCTCCCTCTCTCTCTCTCTCTCCCCCTACTCTCTCTCTCTCTCTCCCCCCACTCTCTCTCTCTCTGCAGCTACCTCTCCGTGGAAGAAGAAAGCAGGTGAGTCTGTGTTTCTCCTGCTGGAGGTCCCCTGCCTGGAGGTCTGCCCTCCGTCTTGTTCCTTCACTGTTCTCCTCTCCTCTCCCCAGAGTTGGATTCGTCTCAGGTCCCTGAGAAGAAGAGGACGGTGTATCAGATGGCTCTAAGTAACAGACTCCCTCACCTTCTTCATCTCACGTCGTGTACAGACAATCATTTTTGAAAAATCCATTGGCCACCGATTTCACCAGCCCCCATAGGCCAACCTCTGGGGTCGAAGGGTCAGGGGTCACAGGAGGGGTGAAGCTCGTCTGTTGGGGTCATTATGGGATGTTTGAATTGGTATTTGTGTAATACCAGTGTAACCAGGCCTGGCTTCCATTGAGGGCCTTTTTCTCTCTAAAAACAAACCTTTGTGTCAGAACCACCACTCGTTTCCTGTTCTCCTGAACCTCCTCTTCATCCTCCCCTCTACCTCCCCTCCTCTTCCTCCTCCTCTCCTCCTCCTCCTTCTCCCCTCCTCTTCCTCCTCCTCTCCTCCTCCTCCCCTCCTCTTGCTCCTCCTCCCCTCCTCTTCCTCCTCCCCTCTTCCTCCCCTCCTCTTCCTTCTCCCCTCCTCTTCCTCCTCCCCTCCTCTTCCCCTCTTCCTCCTCCCCTCCTCCTCCTCCTCCCCTCCTCCTCCTCTTCCTCCTCCCCTCCTCCCCTCCTCTTCCTCCTCCCCTCCTCCTCCTCCCCCCCTCCTCTTCCTCCTCCTCTCCTCCTCCTCTCCTCCTCCTCCTCCTCCCCTTTTCCTCGTCCTCCTCTCTTCCTCCTCCCCTCCCCCTCCTCCTCCTCCTCCTCCTCCCCTCCTCCTCCTCTCCTCCTCCCCTCCTCTTCCTCCTCCCCTCCTCCTCCTCCTTCTCCCCTCCTCTTCCTCCTCCTCTCCTCCTCCTCCCCTCCTCTTGCTCCTCCTCCCCTCCTCTTCCTCCTCCCCTCTTCCTCCCCTCCTCTTCCTTCTCCCCTCCTCTTCCCCTCTTCCTCCTCCCCTCCTCCTCCTCCTCCTCTTCCTCCTCCCCTCCTCCCCTCCTCTTCCTCCTCCCCTCCTCCTCCTCCTCCTCCTCCTCCTCCCCCCCTCCTCTTCCTCCTCCTCTCCTCCTCCTCTCCTCCTCCTCCTCCTCCCCTTTTCCTCGTCCTCCTCTCCTCCTCCTCCCCTCCTCCTCCTCCTCCTCCTCCTCCCCTCCTCCTCCTCCTCCCCTCCTCCTCCTCCTCCTCCCCTCATCTTCTTCCTCCTCCCCTCCCCCTCCTCCTCCTCCTCCTCCTCCTCTCCTCCTCCCCTCCTCTTCCTCCTCCCCTCCTCCTCCCCTCCACTTCCTCCCCTCCTCCTCCTCCTCCAGATAAGCTGGATGAGATCCTGGCGGCAGCGCAGCAGACCATGGCCCCAGAGGGCCACGGCCAGCGGGCCCCTGAGGGCCACGGCCAGCGGACCCCCGCGGGGAAGCGGGACCGCAGCAAGAGCATCGTCCCCAACGCCCCCAGCGAGGTACTGGGAGACCGCCGCAGTGTTCCTCTGGTTTTCTCCCATTATGAGTTGTGGTCCACTGGGAACGGGGACAGAGGGATGATGGGGGCCCACAGGTCAGGTTGAGATGTTTGAATAGCAGCGGACTGCTGGAGAGCATAACCCTAACCCTAACCCTAGATACCAAAGGTTAGGGTTAGGGTTAACCCTTACCCTAACCCTAACCCTAGATACCAAAGGTTAGGGTTAGGGTTAACCCTAACCCCCTTAGGGTTAACCCTAACCCTAACCCTAACCCTAGATACCAAAGGTTAGGGTTAGGGTTAACCCTTACCCTAACCCTAACCCTAGATACCAAAGGTTAGGGTTAGGGTTAACCCTTACCCTAACCCTAACCCTAGATACCAAAGGTTAGGGCCAGTTTGTGCGGTTTCCCCACCCTATTGGGCTACTTTTAACAACATGAGATTTCGGCGCATGCGCATAGCATAACACATTTGAAGACAGAAACAATGAACATGACTGTACATTAGAGTGATATGTTGAAATTATGATCAATAGCCTAATAATGACATTATTAAGTAAAAATACATGGTGACTTGTTCAAGACTTGAAAAAGTTTGGGAATTGGACTCGACTTGGCTTTGGTGTGACTTTGACTTGGACTCGACTTGTCTTTCCCTGTCTTGACTTGGGACTGGACTCGGACTGGACTGCTAAGACTTGGGACTTGCCAAACAGTGACTTTGTCCATTCTCTGGTTACTGGGCAGTATGGTATCGTGTCTCTACTGTACTGGGGTGGTTACTGGGCAGTATGGTATCATGTCTCTACTGATGGTTACTGGGCAGTATGGTATCATGTCTCTACTGTACTGGGGTGGTTACTGGGCAGTATGGTATCATGTCTCTACTGATGGTTACTGGGCAGTATGGTATCATGTCTCTACTGTACTGGGATGGTTACTGGGCAGTATGGTATCATGTCTCTACTGTACTGGGGTGGTTACTGGGCAGTATGGTATCATGTCTCTACTGATGGTTACTGGGCAGTATGGTATCATGTCTCTGCTGTACTGGGATGGTTACTGGGCAGTATGGTATAATGTCTCTACTGTACTGGGGTGGTTACTGGGCAGTATGGTATCATGTCTCTACTGATGGTTACTGGGCAGTATGGTATCATGTCTCTACTGTACTGGGATGGTTACTGGGCAGTATGGCATCATGTCTCTACTGTACTGGGATGGTTACTGGGCAGTATGGTATCATGTCTCTACTGTACTGGGATGGGTACTGGGCAGTATGGCATCATGTCTCTACTGTACTGGGATGGTTACTGGGCAGTATGGTATCATGTCTCTACTGTACTGGGATGGTTACTGGGCAGTATGGTATCATGTCTCTACTGTGTGTGCTGTGTGTTGTGTGACAGCCGATGCCCTATGAACAGCAGTCTGTTGCCATGGGGACGGCCCTGCAGCCGGGCCTGGGGTTCAACCAGGCCCAATTCCAGCCCGGCCAGAGCTCCCAGCACGCGGTCATGATGCGGCAGAAGTCCATCGGTAACACTTCATCAGTCAGTCAATCACGTCTATATCATTTGCTTTAAATGCAATTGTGCAGCTTCAACTGGTCTGTGTGTGTGTGTGTGTGTGTGTGTGTGTGTCTGTCCAGGTGTGACAGAGGAAGAGAGGCAGTACCTGCACCCCCCCGCCATGAAGCTGGCCCGCAGCCTCTCCGTCCCGGGGCCGGAAGAGATCCCGCCCCCGCCCAACACCTCGGCCCCCGAGCCCCCCCTGTCCGCGGGGCCCGTACCCGGGAGGGGGCCCGCCATGCCCTTCCCCCCCGCCCCCCAGTACCAGCTCCACTCCCAGCCAGGCCCCCCCGGCCAGGCCGCCTGGGAGGGGGCCGGCCCAGGGGCGGGCCCCCAGCAGGCCCCGCCCCTCTACGGCCGGGGGCCCGAGGCCCCGCCCCTCTACGGTCGGGAGCCCGAGGCCCCGCCCCTCTACGGTCGGGAGCCCGAGGCCCCGCCCCTCTACGGCCGGGGGCCCGAGGCCCCGCCCCTCTACGGTCGGGGGCCCGAGGCCCCGCGTAGGGGGGGGGGCAAGATGGGCGGGCTGAGGAGGGGCTACAGCAGCGCTACTCCCCCCACCAGCGCCACGCCCAGGTCCCAGCACGCGGCCCCGCCCCCCCCCCGGGGCGGGGGGGGAGGAGGAGGAGGAGGAGGAGGAGGTGCTGGGGGGGCGGGCGGCCGGGCGCCGCCGCGGCGCGGGGGCAGGGGGGCGCTCACCAAGCAGTCGAAGGTGGAGGACGGGCTGCGGCAGCCCCGGGCCAAGGGGGGCGGGGCCAAGGAGAAGAGCTCCATCGCCATTCCCACCATCGTGGTGAAGGCGCCGTCCACCAGCAGCAGCCAGGGCAGCAGCATGGAGGCAGAGCCCGCGCCCAGCCAGGACGCCGCGGGGTCGCCCGCCCGGCCCTCCCCACTCCCGCCCTCGCCGCCCGCCGCGCCGCCCGCCGCGCCCTCAGAGACCCCCGACTACGCCTCCCCGTACAGCACGGCCCACTCCGGGGGGGCGCGCCGCGACCGGGAGCGCTTCAGGGACATGAGGAGGAAGAGCGCCTCCTTCTTCCTGTCCTCGGAGGAGGACGTCCAGGGGGAGGCGGGGGGGGGGGGCAGACGGCGGGGGGAGGATCCGGCCCCTGCAGGTGTCCCAGACGGACACGCCGGTGCCCCGCCTCCGGCCCTCCAAGTCCATCGACGAGGGCATGTTCTCCGGGGACAACTACGTCAACTACGCCAACAGCATGCCGCCGGCGTTCGGCCTGCCCGAATACTCGTCTCCCGCGCTCAGCCAGGACGGCCAGCCCCGCTCCGCCCCCTCCAGCTACGGCCCCGGGGCCCCGCCCACCACCACCTTCATCCACCCACTGACGGGGAAGGTGCTGGACCCCTCGTCCCCCCTGGGGCTGGCCCTGGCAGCCCGGGAGCGCGCCCTGAAGGACGACCGCCGGACGCGGAGAGAGGACCGCCACTTCGGCCGCCAGATGTCTACGGTTGGGGCGTTCCCCACCCCCACCCAGACCCCCACGCCCTCGCTGTTCACCACCCCCACCCAGACCCCCACGCCCTCCCTGTTCACCACCCCCACCCAGACCCCCACACCCTCCCTGTTTGCTACGCCCACGCAGTCCGCCTACACCTCACCCGTCTCGCTCCATCTCACCTCTTCTGCCGCCGCCGGCGGGCAGGCCTCGCTGAGCCGGCCTCAGTCGCCACGGATACTGAGGCTTGGAGGAGGAGGAGGAGGAGGAGGAGGAGGAGGGGGTGGAGGAGGAGGAGGAGGAGGAGGGGGTGGAGGAGATAGAATTGACAGGGAGAGAGAGGGAGGGCACAGGGAGGGCCTCAGAGTTCGTTTCTCAGAAGACAGAACCAGTCAGTACCAGAGCCAGTTCTCCCCCCAGGTTCCCCGGGACCGGGAGGGTCTGGAGGGATACGACGGGAGAGCGGCGCCCCCCGTCCAGCCTCCGGCCCCCCGCAGACCCTCCTTCCTGCAGATGGAGAACACCACCAGCCCCAGCTCCAACCCTAGCTACGTCCCTCAGTACACCGTCCCCACCGCCCTGCCTGCAGCCCCTGAGTCCGGGGGGGAGGGGGCACCCCCTGGGGCGGGGGGTCTTGGGCTCATGGTCCTCCCCCCCCCCGCCCCCTCCATAGACATCGAGGAGGAGTTTGTGTTCGCCGACCCTCTGCCGCCACCGTTACAGTTTGCCAACGGTGAGAACGAAAGGCTGCACAAGCTCCACCACAACCAACACCAACAGCACCCCCAACAGAGCCCCCACAACCAACACCAACAGAACCCCCAACAGAACCCCCACAACCAACACCAACAGAACCCCCAACACCCCCACAAGAACCAACACCAACACCAAGAGCACCACCACAACCAACACCAACACCAAGAGCACCACCACAACCAACACCAACACCAAGAGCACCACCACAACCAACACCAAGAGCACCACCACAACCAACACCAACACCAAGAGCACCACCACAACCAACACCAAGAGCACCACCACAACCAATACCAACAGAACCCCCTACACCACCCCCAGAACCAACACCAACAGCAGCAACAACACCACCCCCTACAGCACCACCAGAACCAACACCAACAGCGACAGCTCCCAAATCAACACCACAATGCCGTCGCTCCACCCCCGCCCCCCCCCCCTTCCCTCCTCCAGGTCGTCCGCAGGGGGTTCGGGCCGCGCCCCCCAGACCTCCTCCCAGGCCGGGGACTCGGCAGCCTCCAGCCTGACCTCGTACGACAGCGAGGTGGCCAACCTCACACAGTCGGCGCCGTCTCCCTCCCTCCCCTCCCCCCAGACCTTCCCCCCGCCCTCCTCCTCGCTCCACCGGCCCCAGCCCCTATCCCACAGCCCCCCCACCCACCACAGCCCCCCCACCCACCACAGCACCCCCACCCACCCCGCCGGGCGCAGCCACTCCCCCGGCAGCATGTCCCCGGACAGGGGCAGCGCCTCTCTGCCCACCCCCGTGACCAACGCCCCCACCCCCGTGACCTCCGGCCCCACCCCCATGACCTCCACCCCCACCTCCATGACCTCCGCCCCCACCTCCATGACCTCCGCCCCCAACTCCATGACCTCCAGTGGGGCCTCCACCTTCGCCATATCCTCAGCCTCCTCTGACTACACGGTTCCCCGCACCGGGGGTAAACCCGGGGAGCCCCCGGCGCCCCCAGTGTGGGAGGGGGGCGGCTGGCAGGACGCGGTGGGCGACTCGGGCATCGAGGAGCTGGACGGCCACAGCAGCAGCGAGCAGCACCTAGAGAGGCTGGGGGAGGAGAGGGGTGGAGAGGGGGGAGGAGGAGGTGACGGGGACAAGGCCGGCGAGTACCAGGACTCCTACATGTCTTATGCCGACGACCAATCGTATCAGAACACGAGAGCGGCAAACCCAGTGCCTCCAAAGATGAGTCAGTACAAAGAGTCCGGGGGAAGGGCGCCCCCTGTGGCGCTACGCCGCCAAGGCAGCACCCACCCTGCCCACCCAGCCATGCAGCCCCAGGTGCACGTGGAAGAGGACTTGAGGAGGGAGGACTTGAGGAGGGAGGACTTGAGGGAGGACTCTGCATCGGAGGAGAGGAAACGCAGGCTGATCCGAAACAAAATGGACGAGGGCTTCGGCTCAGCCCTGGCCGCCTGCTTGGACCGGCCCATGGAGGCCCGGACCGCGGGCTGGGGGGAGGCGGGGGAGCCGGGGGAGCCGGAGCGCCCTGGGGGGGGGCTCCAGCGGGGCGGCATTTCCCTGGAGGGACGCCGACTTCACTCGCCGCTCTCTGGGGTGAAGGCGAGCGTCCTCAACGAGCTGAGCTCCAAGCTGCAGCAGATGGGCAGCATCAGAAGCCTTGAGGACTGGAGCCACGCCCCCCGCTCCCCCACCACGCACAGGTAGGCCGTCGCCATAGCGACCATTCAAACTAGGAAAGGTAAGACAGAGTGAGGTCACGACAGGATAAGGCTTGTACCGTTGGACTCTTTGGAGTCTTGGCTTTCATATGATATCGTTTGTGCATAGGGATGTCCCAATACCACTTTTTCACTTCGATACTGATACCGATACCACAGTTTAGGCTAGCTGCCGATACCGATATCTATCCGATACTTTGCTTTACTCTTGAACAAATAATAATAAAAATATATACGGAACCACTTTGCTCATGATTGCCAATAAGCCACCTTAATCCACAACAAACACAAAAGATTTGAACAGAGTTCAAAAGTTTAAGGAGTTGTAGTGCCGAGAGACGGGAGTCGGAGTATCCAGAACTGAGTTTTTATTAAACACCACTTAAACCAGCACGTTCGAAAGCCAATGAGGACTGAACTGAGACGGTCGTTCCGTCTGCCTAAAGTGTCCGTGCTAAACACGTCTCCCCCACCCATAGTTCCGTGGGTGAATTATGTTAATCACCACACCAGCCCCCCCAGAATTCACCCATAGTCAAAGTCCTAGCGACAGGAAGGGGCGACGACCCGACCCCGGCGCGTGCGGATGACAGGGGTCGAGGCGGAGGAAGCAGCAGGCACGTCGGTGCCGTCCACCAACTCGGAGCTCCCGGGGGTCGACGAGGTTGAGGGAGTCTCAGCGGTAAGTGTGGGGTGCGGCGCAGGCGGACGGCCCCGACGCGGGGGTCGCGCCACCTCCATCGGTCTGGAAACGTCCACGTTAGCTGGCTTAATCCTATCCAAGGAAACGGTCTCAGGTCTACCCCCGACATCTACGACCAGGCACTTGTTGCCGTGGCGTAAAACCCTGAACGGGCATAGTGAGGAGGGCGTAGGAGACTACGGTGGGCGTCGTTGCGAATGAAAACATAGTCCACCGCGCGCAGATCGGGGGGGCATTCGGAAAGCGGGGGTGCTGTGTTGCGACGTGGGAACGGGCGCGAAAACCTTGGCGGTTCCCAGGAGGGAGGAACGTTGTCTGGCCGCCGACCAGTGAACCGAGGCGTCAGGAATAAAGTCCCCTGGCACTCGTAGGGCCTGCCCGTAGACCAGCTCCGCCGATGAGGACTGCAGGTCCTCTTTAGGGGCGCACCTGAGGCCGAGCATTACCCATGGCAGCCTATCCACCCAGTCGCCGTCCTTCAATCTGGCTCGTAGGGCCGCCTTCATGGAACGGTGGAAATGTTCGCACAAGCCGTTAGCCTGGGGGTGATAGGCGGTAGTGCGGTGCAGCTTGACCCCATACCCCTCAGCCACCATGTTCCAAAGTTCCGAGGTGAACTGCGAGCCCCGGTCTGAGGAGAGGTCTGAAGTAGTCCCAAAGCATGCGACCCACGTGCCAATGAACGCGCGGGCCACGTCAGAAGCTGACGTTGAGGAGAGGGGAACCACTTCAGGCCAGCAGGTCGTCCTGTCGACCACAGTGAAGGGGTAGGTAAACCCGTGAGAGGAGGGAAGCGGTCCAACCAGGTCGACATTGATGTCGTCGAACCTCCTCTCGGGAACAGTATACTCTCCAAAGGGGTCCTTAATATGGCGGTGCACCTTGGACCATTGACAGTCAACGCATGAGCTGACCTAAGCACTACCGTCCCTTCTAAGCCCCTGCCACACAGACTTCTGGGAAACCAATTTTACCAACGGCTTCCTGCCGGGGTGGGAAAGGCCATGAAAAGCCCCAAAAACGGGCCAGTTCACCAGGACCAGCGGTCGAGGTTGGCCTGTGGAGACGTCGCACCATAGTCTCACGTCTGAGCTGCCAACCGCGACCTCCTCCAGGCGCAAATCCGTATCCGAATTCCTTAGGGTCTGGACTCCGAGGTCGGAGGACCGCCGTCCGGACCTGCGGTGGCATGTGTTGGAGGAACAGCTCCATGAAGAGGGAGTTAGGCTCTTCAGCACCCAGCAGGTTGAGCATCATCTCCATATGCTCGGAGGGCTTGCTGTCCCCGAGGCCCCGAATAGCCAACAACCGTTGGCTAACCGCTCTGACTGTTACAGGAAGCCCTGGCTCGGGGGATTTGCTATGAAAATCGCCGCCTGGGTCACAGTGGATCTCCCCAGTGCCGACACGACCTGGTAATAGCGCGCGGTGTCGTCTGTGACATCACGGATAGCAAACCGCACCTCCGTCTGCGCGAACCACGCCGTCTGTGAAAACTCAGAGAACTCCAGCAACTTGATAAAAGCGTTATTCGCCATGCTCGTTTTGGTCCCTGAAACTTCTGCGAGACCTAAGTCGGGGACACCAGTGTAGTGCCGAGAGACGGGAGTCGGAGGCGGAGTATCCAGAACTGAGTTTTTATTAAACACCACTTAAACCAGCTCGTTCGAAAGCCAATGAGGACTGAACTGAGACGATCGTTCTGTCTGCCAAAAGTGTCCGTGCTTAACACATTCCCCCCACCCATAGTTACGTGGGTGAATTATGTTAATCACCACAGAGTAAACAATTTAAACATGCACACATTTAAAAAAATAATAATCGTTGGAAACATAAAGTGAAGAGTTAAACAAATTGCTAAATGGTTAAAGTTTGAATACATTTGAGATAATATATGGAATAGCTGAGCTGTTAGAGCTGATAGTTTGAAATGGTTGAATCAAGTGTGTGCGCTTGTGCATATGCAATGCATGCGTGTCATCACTTGTAGTAACCAGGAAGTGTTATTGACGTTATTCTTTCACATCTAGTCAATCGAGATAAGCTCACAAAACAATAAGGCTTGTACGGTTGGACTCCTCGGAGTCTCTTTCATATGGCGTATTGTTTGTGTAGATATCATGACGTGAAAAATATTGTTGACGTTAGCATTTAGCTTCTACCGGGAGAACATCAGATATGTAAGAAGCAGCTAGCCTCTAGCCATATAGATGGGGGTCCCCACACACAAATGCCTGATTTATAATAATTATATTTACAATTGCTTAATCATTTTAATCAATTGGACGTACGTGACGTCCGAAATGGTAAGCTTTTGTGATCGCCAAGCTTGTGGCGATCACAAGAGCTGTGATCCGCTCCAGTGGAGGTTGGTGTGTGTAACGTGACGGCGTGTGATGGCGCCTCTCCAAAGCTCTCATGCGGTTGCTCTCATGTGCATTGCACTAATTGACGACTAACTGTTGTTATCACGTGACACGCTGCGCCGATCGGATCATATTTCTTTCTCCCCTCCGATATCCGATCCAGGGTAATGGGCCAATATCGGACTGATACCGATGCTGTGGATCATATTGGGACATCCCTATTTGTGTAGATAGCATGACGTGAAAAATATCGTTTTTTTAGGACATTAGCATTTAGCTTCTACCGGGAGTACACCGGATATGTAGCAAGTACCTAGCCTCTAGCATATAAACGAGGGTTCCCTGTACACAAACACCAGAAATATAACCATCATATTTCCAATTGATTCATCATTTTAGGACCAGTGAAACAAGAAATACTGTAACTGTTTGAGCTCGACATTATGTTCAAACTAGGTTAAACATTGAGGTTGTTATGCTCCGCACTGTCCAAAATGTTATTTATGTCCGAAAAGTATGTTATTTATGTTATTCTTTCATATTAATTCATATTGAGAATTGAAGGATGTAAAATGGGTGCTTCCTTCGTTAAGGTAGATTGCTCGATCCACAGCGGGACTCCTGTATGTTGTAGGCGTAGGCCCAGAAGGATTTAAGGGTCTTTATGAAGTTTCAGGGTGACAAACGCAATCCCCATAACGCGTCAAAACGGTAAACAAATGCGCGGACGCAGTAAAAACGTTTTCCCCAAAAAAAGACAATTTAGATGCGCAATCCTTGGGATAAACACGCAAAACATGTTCAGATCCCGGATTAGCCCCCATTTATGTTACGAGCCCACATTAAAATCGTGTGAACAACTAACATAACAACTCAAAGAAACGGATTTTCTGGAAAGAAAACGTTTTGGTTTATTTCTTTTCCATATATCGGACAGAATGAGAGGGTTGCCACAAAAACAGAAAAGAAAGCAACCGCTCCCCCCATAAAACAAAAGATCCAAGATCAACAATAATATATACGGATTTGAACAAATGGGTTCTGGTTTAACAAAAGAAAAAGTGCGACCAGCCAGCGTCTGCCATGTCGAGGGTGTGAGAGAAAAAGAGAGACAGCCATCTTAGAAGTAGGCAGGTTTATATACTTGGGAGGGCCGGCCTTTTCAATTAGTCACTGCAAGGTAACGCCCAGTCTCCTCCCACCAGGAGCAAGGAGGCAGCACCCGTAACAGGCGTACAGGTTTAGTCATGTCAAATTTGTGTGGTATCTGCAATGTAACAAAAATACGACCAAATATAAGTACATACAATAACTGTCTACAACAGTGAAATAATAAGTGATTTACAATGCTCTGAATTAGCGCATTTGAAATAGCCGCGACGTGAATGCGATCGCGGCTGCGACATGAATACGCAGTAAAGTTGCGCAACAGTTGAAATGACAGTTAGGTGAAACTTATTGACACATCATTAACTTATAAGTGAACTGTGCTGTTCTTACTTTCTAGTATATAAATATCAAAGAATGACTCACGTGGTCATGAAGGCACACGTACACTTGCTCCATGTCACGACAGCTAGTGGAATTAACTAGAATATTTCGAGTCAATGTTAACAAAATGGAAAAAGGACCCCACCTGTGGTAAGGCTGCATTATCGTCTGCCTGACAGAATTAACCAATCAAACAAATACATAGGGGAATTGGGAACAGTTCATATGGATGAAGTCACAATGATGAGGCTTATAATAATAGTAAATTATACCGTTGGACTCTGGGTATTCTGTGCTTTCATTTGACACATCATTTGTTTAGATAGCAGGAGGTGAAAACGATTGTTTTAAAGCCAGTAGCATTTTGCTTCTACCGTATGTACACTGAATATGTAGCAAGCGCGTAGCCTCTAGCCGTATCAACGGCGTCCCCGCCATGGACCTGTTGGTCCCCGCACACAAACGCCTGATAGAGAACATATTTCCAATCGATTAATCATTTTAATAATAAATACCGTAACCGTTTAATCTCTACATTGTGTTTCTAGAATAATGTTTCTTAAATATTGACATTGTTAAGCTCCGCAACGTCCGAAATGGTTAGCTTTTATGATAGCCACCCCACCGGAAGTCAGTGATAACAAATGGAAACATACGAAGCGGCTTTCAAGAGTCGATTACATTTTAAGTGTGTTGATTTGTTAACTGTTTGAAAAAAGTTTAACAGTTAAGAAATGAGTCTGAAGTAGTTGAAGTATCAGAGTATAGGCTGAAATGTTAAGGTTTTAAAATATTTTACAGTATTTGATATTTTAAAAACTAAATATTTTTGGGTAGAAATGTAGAAGAGCACATTCAAAGCAAATATGAAAATTTTAATTAGAATAGAGTCTCAAGCTAAAACAGTAAAGAATAATAAAGCCCCTCCAATAGAGTGTGCGTGCTGCTGTGTGTCCTCCTCAGGTACTCTGCAGACCTCAGCGAGGCGTTTCACAGCCCTCCCACTGGCCGCTCCACCTCCCCCTTGCCCACGTCCTCCCCCCAGCACCACCAGATCCTCCCCCCCAACCTGTCGGCCACGCCCTCCGTGTCCCCGTCCTCCCAGGGGCCGGT